>NC_136612.1:25382058-25899558 GCF_933228915.1 Telmatherina bonti
ACAAGCCTTTGCTGGCATAGCCTGTACTGCCCGACCCAGCACTGGGTCTGCTCAGGTCAGCATTTTATATGAGGGTTGAGTAGGCAGACATTTAGGCAGGGCTCATGGACTGCCACCAGCCCCATATGTGGCTACATAAAAGGTTGAAGTAAGAATGTCTGGCCTCTACGGTGGAATTTCTAAGTAGTTAAAGGGACCAGGTGCTTATTTGCACAGATTAATCTGAAAATCTAAAAGATTAAATGATCTGTCCCTTGGCAGGAAATATGTTGTTTGTGACCTAGCTTTTTCTTTCTCTTAGTTAGACAGCATTATCATGACAATGGACTTAGTCCAGTTAGCCTGTAGTGTAAATAATTTTGGCCCAACTGCTTTTATCTGTCAACTTAAAGAGATACAGATAAAAAGAAATCAGATATGATCATCGTACATCAAGACATTGGCTGACAAGTTGTTTACAAAATGACATCACAGGCAAGTCATTTTCACTTTCAGTTTTTTGTTGTAAATTACTTTAATGCCTCTTCTCTATTGGTTATATAATGAGCTATAATCCAATAGATAAAAACTAAAGATAGAACAAATTGGAACCATATAATTTTATTTAATAGATAAGTGCAATATATTGTATTTTTTTGATTAGTGAATATTTGTCTGCCAATTTTGTGTATAAATACTCACTTTGTCAGATGAGTATTTAATGCTTAAGAAACTGGTGAGAAAATCGGTCCGGCTAGACAGAGTCAAGACACAAGAAGCACTGTTTGTGCCATGAGACAACAACAGAGCACAACTCCTTGTGAGCTAACAGGTTTAAAGTATTAAGGTGCTCACTTTGACTGAGCTGATAATGGTGGTGCATTTTAATGGGCTCTGTAATGATCTGCCAGGTATGGGGAAATGCCTTCTGGGTGGAAACGCTGAGTAATGTTAAGTAAGTTTAAATAGTAATCTATTTGTTTGTATTACTGTATTTAAAACTGTCTGAAGTAAGTTGAATTATCACTATGCTGATAGAAATGTGTTCAATACCAAATACTTCTTTTCTTTTGCTGTTTTTTTTTTTTTTGCTGTGTATTTTGGTGCTCTAGTTACAGCCTCATTATATCCGGCAGCGTCTTAACATGAGTCATACGGAAATATTGGACTCTGGAAAACGAAGGAGTGACTGAAGAAAAAGCAAATAAAGGGAAAGCAGCTGAGGAATGAAAGTTCCAGGGCATGTGTGTTATCATATTACAGGTCCACTGCCTACTTAATGATTTAATGAGTGTACAAACATGGGTCCAAAGTTCACCCACGTCTACTGACGTGTGCATTGACTGGATGAGAGTTCCCGTCAGTTTCTGCTGACTTATAACAGGCCTCTGGTGACCCCTAGAGGATGCAGCTGGTAAACAACAGCAGGGCCTGCAGCAGACAGAGATGACATCTGTCCTGCAGTAAATGGTGGCCTGAAATAAAGCTGTCCAACATGATTGTGTTAACCATCGTTGATTAATGCTGCAATGCTTCTTCATCCCTTATTTATTTTTCTTTCTCCTTTATGATTGGTGCAGAATGCTCACCTAGCAGTACTGGATGCCTTGATGGCTGTGGGGGCCATGGAAACGGTGACTGCAGTAAAGACGTGTGGTTCTGTTGAGCTGCTGGGTGGAGCTGCCAGCTGGGAGGATGCTCTGCTTTATTGGGTTAATGGGGTAAGCAGCAGTTCAGAGATAAGCAAAGCCTTCTTCAAGCACACATCTTTATTTTATATTGTCAACAGTGTTGTATTGTTCAGACTTGTCATCACAGCGTTCTGGACTCTGCTTAGCTTCAAATACTGAGACTCCAATTCTTAAATCCTCAACTTAAACAATATATGTTTCTCTATGTGAACACATTGTATTAATTCCCTATTAGTGTGATTTTTTTTTTTCTTTCTCTCTTTTTAACTACTTTTTTATTTACTCAGTTGAACCAGAAGTTGAGAGAGCTGACTGAAGGAGCCCAGAATGACTCAACTCAGGCAATTTCAGAGCCTCAACCTGTTGAGACCTCTGTAAGTGTTACATTATTCTGTTGCTTTTGTATTTTTTATGCAATCACTGTGTCCAAACAACATTGATAATGCGTCGAAGTTTTCACTTTTCGCTTCATTTTCTTACAACAGGGAGTAGATGCAAAACCACAGCTCAGCCATAAACCGCAGTGGATGTTATCAATTTAATTATTTTTTCAGTTTTGTTAATGAGGTTATTTCAGGTACAGTGAAGTGTAACATTTAAAGGGGGACTACAAGGGGAGTAATACAGTCTCCTCAGGTGAAATCAGGATAGACTTAAGTATTAACAAAGAGAGGATGACATCTAAAGCACCAAAAAGGTCCATCCTTGTGAGATACCATTTCAGATCCTCTGCTCGCCTGAAAAACCTTATTTATGTTTAGGTAGTTTACACATACAAAATGGCCAAGATTTTCATGAAATATTGTTGAGATCTTGTGCAAGACTTTTACCACAGTTGTCGTTGACACGTTTTGCAGCAGCAGACTTTCTGCTTGTAAAATGTTTTCCTGTGTATAGGCAAGGAAAGTGCTGCACGGGAATATAAGTCAAAAGCACACAAGAGGCAGAACGCAATGGAGAAAATTGGCTTTTGAATTTATTGTACTTTTTTTTTTCGTTCATAGTATTTTGAAGCTAGCAGATGAGGCTCCTTGTTGTTTGCAGTATTCGCACATGTATCTGATTATATCTGCTATAGTCAGTAGAGAGAGACATACAAGTCAGCAGAATACAAGAATAAATGAGCAGCTTTTGCCAGAATACACACACATACACACACAGACACACGGAGAAACACTAAAGGACAGTAAATTCCCAAGAAAGATTTGCTGCTAGTTAATAATTCTCTGAAAAAAGATATGATCACTTAATTATAATAAAAATATTGTACAGGGTCAGATATGTGTTTTTTTTGTTTTTTTTTTTAAATAATTGACCAGTTGATATTGTGTGTATTCAGAATATCCTGTTTTTTATGCTTTGCATTCGCTCTGTGGTATTAACTCTAGCCCTTCATTTAATTAGTCGTCACAGTCTGTTGCTGGGTGAGTTTAACAAGTTTTTCAGCTCTATCTTAGCAGGGCTACCTTTTCAGGCTTCTTACTCATCAAACATAATGTTGAAGTTGACACCTTAAAGCACAGGGCAGTGTCACCGCTGTATCAACGAGGTTGTTTTTTCTGTCGAACTTGTCATCCCAACCCTCTCTCCTGTTTGTCTAGTTCCTCCACTGTAGGCCTAATAGCTCTCCTTATGCTACTGCTTTCCATTCCCCTCTCCTCCTTCATGTTGTCTTATTTCCTCCTCTGCTTTGACAGTGCCCTACACGCTGGTACTGGAAACTTGTTCCTGTAAGTTCTCTGCTTTCCTCTGCCTCTTCTCCCCTATCCCTCCATCCCTCCAGCGTCTTCATCTAAATTATCAGCACATTTCTGGTGGCCAGGTCTGTTTTTCTTTTTGTGTTTTGTTTTTCTTCATTCTCCATATGCTTGTGTGAGACTGCGTTCACACATCTTAGTGTCTGCACATCTAAATTAAATTGCACTTGAGTTCCAACATTGTGTTGCAGGACATGTTCGTGTTAACCTGAATAGTGCATGAATCACACTTGCATTCATGCCGGACCGTGAAACTGTCATGTACAACTGACTTCTCTAAAGTGACAGAGCTGTGTGTTTGTACAGCGATTAATAGAGACGAGCTTTTAGTCAGCTGGTCCCTGCCGACACTTGGCTGGTTGTTTGTGTGATGCGGTTATACCTGAAACATTTTTTTTTTCTGTAAGACTGCATCTCTTTCTTTTCTCTGCCTCTGGAGGCCCTCACTTGACCTACTTTCTCCCAATACAACACTCCTCCTAGGCGATCTAATTTAGTCATTCACTTTGAATCTGCTACTGGCTCATTCCTTTCTACACATCCTTAGCATGAAACTTTATTTTGTGCAATCCTTAGTGTTTTATATTGTGTAACACCACGTGGAAAACTGAAGATTTCTCACTCATGTTATTAAAAGCTTGACTTTGAGAGTGGATCACAACATTAACTAATAAATCAAACAAACAAAGGCAAAATTATGGAGTGCAGAATTTAATTGTCTTGCTTGTTGTTGTTTTTTTTAGCTGCGCTACAGGAAGGATAAAATTCAGGCCAAACTAAAGCCAATCTTTCCAGTTGTAAATGAAGTGAAAGATTTGTCCAGTGGTTGTGCTGTTGCAGCGGTCATACATTACTACTGCCCTGGCCTGCTCAGACTTGAAGGTACAACAATAATCTTTACTATGTACTATTTTTGTGGTCTTCTCAGCAGTTGTTTGTCAGTTTAACAGTGCTTATGTCTCCCTCTGCAAGATGTGTGTATGAAAGAGTCCATGTCAGTAGCGGACAGCCTGTACAACCTGCAGTTCATTCGTGAATTCTGTGACAGCTGTCTGAAGGGCTGCTGTCACCTCGCGCTGGAGGACATGTTTTACGCACCACAGGAGCTTCAGGTACTTCCATAATCCCAGTCATTAACTGTCTAAAAAGACTACATTGTGTTTTAAATACCTAATTGTGTTCTGTGTAATTTATTTAGCTCAACTTGCTGAGCTTCCTGTCAGAACTACTTCACTGGTTTGAAGTACAGAAGCCAGACTTTGTTCAGCCAATAGATACATTAGGTAGGTCTTCCCTATTTGCAGTCCTTTGTAACTGCTGTGAAGCATTACCATTAAGATGAAAAATTTCTTCTAATATCCTAACTAATGTTTTGTTTCTTGGTGGGTGGTCAGATGGATCCACACCAGTAACACCAAGTAACACTTCCCCTTCCATTTTCAAGAAGCCTTTCCTCCCCATTACTTCCTCTGCATCAGGTAAGATCAGGACCACAATTGGTCATGTGATCAAATAAAAGAACAGAATCATCGTATAGTTTGGTTTGCCTATGATTTTTTTTTTTTGGTGGTGTTTTGTATTGTAGTGTCTTTTTTATTTTTATGTACATTTTAAACTTTTCATAGAATATTTTTCTTCCATTTGTGTCGCGTTGTGTTGATTTGTGCATCCCTGTATGTTTTGCATGCTTTTACATGTCTGTGTGTGTCCCATTGTACTCAGGATCTTTGACTCAGTCTACCTCAATGTCTCATATAGAAGGAGTTGGAAAAACATGGAGCAAGAAGCCTCTAAGGTGTGATCCTTATTTAATTATTTCTTTGGAATTTTATAGCTGATCAGACATATCATATGATCAGAGACATCATATGAGGTTCTTTACATCCCTGTTTTTCTTTTTTCTTTTTTTCTTTTCCTTTTAGCCGGCCCTTGTCAGCAGTGTCCTTCAGCATTCCTTTTGGCCTGGACAGTGATGTGGACATCGTGATGGGAAACCCTGTAATAACCCGCTCTGTTAGTTCAGATCAACTCAACCCAGTGGGCCAAAACATGACCCGAGTGCCCTATACTCCTCCTGAAGATCTCAGTCATTTGCTCAGCAAATCACCTGGACCCAACGGTCCACAGAGAGCATCATGGGCCACTCAGACTCGCAGTATACCGAGACTGACAGAGGAAAATGGCCATGAAACAAGTGAAACAGGAGAGCTTCCTACTATAGAAGAGGCTCTCCAAATTATTCATAATGAGAGCAAGATGGAGCCTCGTCTACATCCTGATGGCGCTCCTGATGGTTTCTACCTCCACTCTCCTGATGATCCAGCTAGTTCTCGATATAACAGCACCTTAGGACCCATCAGCTGCTCTGCCCCAACGCGCTCAGGAATGATGTACAAGACTACAGGAGAGTCCAGGGTCCCAGCTCACACCAGAAACGCATCTGAATGTTCGCGAGATGATGATTCAGTCTTGCGAGATGGTAGTGTGGATTCAGATGCCTCAGAAGACCTTCCGAAGGCCCATTCTACTCCCACCACACCAGCTGCCAGTGCGAACCCTGCTCAAGGCCACAGTACCACTGACAGTGGTGTGAAGATGACCAGCTTTGCAGAACGTAAAAAGAAACTGAATTTGGATTCTCCTAAAGCCAGCGACCCATCTTCTCCCCAGATGACTTCGTGGGCACAGAAGTCTGAAGAAAGCCCAGGCAAGAGCCCACAACTTAATAATGAAATGTCTGAGCTGGGCGCTCGGCTTGAAGAAAAGCGCAAAGCCATTGAAGCCCAGAAGAAACGCATTGAGGCCATTTTTGAAAAGCATCGGCAGCGACTTGGGAAGAGTGCCTTTCTGCAGTTAAAAAAGGAACGGCCTGATAATGACGAAGATGCTGCAGGGGATGGCCAGGTCAGCACATCATCTACAGAAGAAGACCTCTCTCGTCTCACACTGGAGGAAAGGCTTGCTCGAATGGAGGAAGAGGAGCAGAAGGAACAAGATGAACAGCACCCCTCTGTGGAGGAAGAAAGTAATGCTAAAAGAGGCCTTTCATTTAGAAAGGAGGTCAACCAGACCAAAGAAAAGGCACACACACCTGGAGGGAAGAGCGCTGGGACACCTGGGGAGAAAACAGTTGCTCCTTTAGGAGACTATAACAATGCTGTGTCCAAGTTAACTGCAGCTCTATCCTCCCTGCAAAGTGACATGCAGCGGCTGTCTGAGCAGCAAAATCAGCTGATCAAAAAGAAAGGAACAGCTTCCAGTAATAAATCCTGGGTTATTCCAGCCAGTCCTAAAAGCTCCACACCAGCCCCCCCTCCTGCACGCCTTTCCCGAGAATCAAGTCGAGGCTTAAACTCGACCTCATCCTCTCCGTCTCCATCTCGCAAAATCACAAACCATACCACTGCTCCAAAATCTCCTCAAGTACATCGAAGGGCCCAGTCCGTGCCCCCTAAAAGTCCCAAACACAGTCGTCAAATGGACGTTAAGGTCCCAAGCCTATCAAGGGTCCTCACGCCACCTCAAAACGTCGACCGCATTCCCCATCTTCGTCGAGCAAACCCCTGGCAGTCTCAGGTCCAAACTTCCTCCTCCTTCTCTATAGGTGACTCTGATAACCTGGATGAGCTGCGCTCATCTGCACCAACTCCAGTCCCCACCCCCACCTTGACCCCCATACCCACTCCTACTCCAACTCCCCATCCTGCAGCTGATGATGCTCTGTCGGAAGTAGGCTCCAATGATGGACAGAGTGTGTTTAGCATGGACCTTGAGGCAGGACCTTTACATAGTCCTTTGGTTAGGAAAGAAGGGCTTGCAAGTGGGGGGTGCAGCTCTGGAGCCCCATCAGAGTGCTCATTTGACAGCGATGCCCCTCCAGGGATGCTTAATGGAAAACGCAGCAGCTTGATAGAGATCTCACTCTCTGCCTTGAGAGGAGAGGAGGAGGAAGATGACCAAGTGCCTGATGCTTTCTCTGATTCGATGAGCGACCGAACCGAGCCTGAATCAAAAGGCGGAGTTGGTTTCTTTTTCAAGGTTGGGAGCTAATGTTTATCTCAGTTTCTGCCATTTCAAACTACTTGTGTGTGTTTGGGTGTGTACATTCATGTTTTTGTTTCTGACATTTTGTGTAGGATGACAAAGATCGATCAGAAGATGAAATGGCCCAGCGAAGAGCAGCTTTGTTGGAGAAACAGCAAAAGAGAGCAGAGGAGATGAAGAAACGCAAACTTGAGCAGGAAAAGGAAAAAGAATCAAAGTGAGACTTTTTCATTAGTACCCAGATGCATAATCCTAATAAATCCTTGCATGAGTTTTTGGATTTTTTTTTTATGATATAACCAATGTTTATTAGGATTCATTGGTGGCCCGTCATTTAGTTTAATTGTTAAAACCAGTAGCATTACCTGTTTTGTTGCACCACTCTTCATTGTGAAGGTTTTTGTCATTTGAAACATTTACTTATTATCTCCCTTTAATTATAGCAAGCCACAGTGGATGGTTATCGAAGGCTGGGGCAATAAGGGCGATGACAGGCCCCAGACTCCGGGCACACCTTCAGGACCACACACCCCATCAGCAGAAGGGACTCCACAGCGTAGAGGCGACTTCACTCGGCAGGAGTATGAGCGACGACAGCAGCTGAAGCTCATGGAAGACTTGGACAAGGTGCTGAGGCAGAAACCCACCACAGTGCGTGGTGTCAAGAAGCAAAGACCCAAGACTGTGTTCAGAGATGACTCTGTCCTGTCTAATAGCCCTGTCAAGGGTTTCATGGGTAAATTTCTCTTACTTTTATCACCAGAATGTTGTCTCCTTCTTCCTGGACTCACATGTTTTTGTTTCTAAAGATTCTTTTTCATCCTTCTTATCTTTCACACAGATACTAAACTGAACAGGGTGTACTCCCACTCAACAATGAACCTGTCGTCTATGGCTAATGATTCTGGGGGAATGAGCATCAGAAAGTCACCAAGGTAACTTGCGCAGTAGCTTTAACTATCAGAAAATAGAAAATGTAGTTTAAAGTTATCCAAGTTGGATAATTTTATCATTATGATTTTGATACTTTTCTGAAAGATTTTTTTAAATTTTTTTATTTTTATTTATGATTCAGTGTGTGTTCTTCAGTGAACATCCTGTTTTACCCGTTTTGTCACAAGCAGAACTAACCTTGGTTCCTTAACTTTTCTGGGGTTTTTTTGTAGTCGTTCACATTCTCCCTCCCGATCGCGGCTAATGTCACCGGGACGAAGAAGTGCTCAGAATGGGGACTGGGAGAATGGCTCTACCATTTCCTCCCCTGCCTCAATCCCAGAATACACAGGTCAGGGAATATGTTCTAAACTAAATCAAATATTACAAATGAAGCTATGATGGCATTGTTTCATCATTGTCTGACATTTGGGAGTTCTCTGTCTTGCAGGTCCAAAGCTGTACAAGGAGCCTAGCTTTAAGTCCAATAAGTTCATCATCCATAATGCCATTACTCGCTGCTGCCTGGCTGGGAAGGTCAATGAACCACAGAAAAACAAGATTGTAGAGGTAAATCCTCCTGTTGTATCACAGTCTAACCAAAAGGCTTATGTTAACAGTACTATGAATGGCACCCCTTGACTTGTTGTCTCGCTGCATTTCCCTTTGCAGGAAATGGAGAAGAGCACAGCCAATCACTTCCTCATCCTCTTCAGAGATTCCAGCTGTCAATTCAGAGCAGTTTACACCATGAACCCTGAAACCGAGGAGATGGTACGGCTCACTGGCATCGGCCCCCGCATCATCGCACCTGAGATGGTAGAGTCCATTTACAAATACAGCTCTGACCGCAAGCAGTTCACCGTCATCCCGTCCAAAACTATGTCCATGAGTGTTGACGCCTTCACCATCCCTGGCCACTTCTGGCAAAAGCGGCCAGGAACTCCGAAAAAGCTCAGCACCCCCAAATAAAGACTTACCCAAGATGGATAAGGATGTAAAATTTCAGGGAATTCACTCCCATTTTGACTTTTTTTTCCCTCTAGTTTGACCAGTGTGGCACTTCCGAATGTTGAGTCAGACTAGTGGTGGACAGCGCAGCTCATCTCGTTTCTGCCCAGCAATCGATCTGGACCTGAAGAGTAATTCAGATGACTAAACACGCCAAGAGAACAGGCCAATTTTTCATTCAATCAGCCAATGTATTTAAGGTAGTCATATCTCCAGAGCTTCTAACAGGCTCTGTGTGATTTACTCAGATTGTAAAACCTGATGTGACTGATTCATTAAGATGAAGAATTATTTCCCTTGCCTCCTCATACCTTGCCTTACCCTGCCATGCCTGAGTCATTTTTGCGACTCTTAGGTAAGAAATAGAGGGGAAAACCACACTGCCTTTGCCTGAACTGTAGTATTTTGGGCACAAGTAGTTTCCTTCCCTCTCAGTTCTGCTTGCTTTTCCTTTTGCTGCCTTTTCTTCATCTGCGGCTTACTTTCTCTTGAGACCAGCGGTTCAGCTCTGTTCCCATCTCAGCTGAAGTTTAACGGCAGGTAAAACTGCTCTCATGTGAATGTAGGGCACACACTAACAACTCAGTTCTTTCAGGGGTGTTCTCACTGTTTGGTCAAGCCCATTAATTACCACAGCGGGTGGTCCCTCTGTGGGCACTGGTGGTGGATACTGATGCTGACGGACTTGCACACGAAGAAACTGCCTGTGCCCCACAGTTTGTGCACTCCACTCCAACGCTCCTGCAGCTGTAGACATCTGGATGTTTTTTTTTTGTTTTTTTTTTTTATATATATAATATTTTCACATGTTTTTTGCTGGACAAATTTATTAAGTCTGTGAGAGCTCAAAGAAGAATGAGATTTCATGTGACATTTTCCTCTCCTCTTACTTTCTCATTGAAATGTTATCTGAGCTTGTCTTAAATGATTCATGGAAACATGGAGGGCTTGATCATGTTTATCATTACTTGGATAGAGCTCTGTGAAAATGATAATCAATGCTGATTTAATATATACTGAATGCTGATTACTTTGATTTTTTTTGACAATGATTTGTAAAAAGTAAGTTGAACTTTGTAAGCTACAAATAAGCTAGCCTGCTGCTTAAGCATTAGCGAGATGTATGTTTGAGATGAGAATGAGTGAATGTGAATGAATAGAAATTGTCAAACGGCTGAAATTGCTGAAACTTTTTGTCTGGGATGAATAAATCCTTTAGGTCACTAAGAGTCTTTTTTTTTTTTTTTCTTCTAATATATTATTCCCTGTTTGTGTGTCCTGGCATATAAACAGTAGGTTACTTAATGAAGGATCATTGTGGACTGTAACAGCCCTCATCTACCCCACAGTCTCTAGAGACTCCTTCATGTACAAATGGGGAAATTTATAACAAACAAAAAAAAAGCCAAACCTTTTTCTTTTTTAACAGCATCCATGCGTTTTTTTCTGTGAAATCTGACTCCACATTTGAGTGTGATAAAGTCAGCATCACCATAAAATCTGTGAGAAATGATCTGTCTGCACATCCTTAGCACTACAGCAGCTGCTGCGGTGGTGCATCTGTCTTCTTTCAAACTCCCTGACTGCCTCAAAAAAAAAAGTCTTTCTGAAGGGGATTGTAATAGAGATGTAAAATATAGAGCATTAATGAAAAAAAATGGCTAAATGGTGTACACACATTCAGTTAGTGGATGTTTGTATTTATCTGTTTGTAAAACTTAGTATGTGGTAGCAAACAGCATATTTGATTCTGTGCAATTCTTTCCTAGAAGTCCCATCATCCTACACCAGTGTATTTATTTGCTTTTGAATTATAGTAGATGACACATTTGTTTTAGTTTCTGGCTGAACCTTTTCCACCCCCCCCCATTTTATTGCTTAAGGTTATGAGTCAGATATTCATTTCATAGAAGCTGTCCTGAAATTTTTGTTTCTCCTGTTTTCTTATCTGTGCCAGCACATTGTATATGTTCATCTCATGAGCTGACTATCCTTGGCAACTGGACCAGAAAAAAAAATAAAGTCTTTTTAAATCATCTGCATGTGATTTTAGTTTTTTTTCCATACACACTTTTATTTTCATCATATATATAATTTTTCATTCAAACCTCATGGCTACAATGTTTATGGGTTTAATTTCTTAAGACAAATCACTTGCCAAGTTAGTGCACTTTTTTTTTTCTTTTTTTTTTTTTTTTTTTTTTAAAGAAAGCTACAAGATAATGCCATTTGACTTTATGTAATTAAGTATGTTTCCTTTTTTTTTTTTTTTTTTTTGGACAGTTACATTTATATTAACATTGTGATGCTGGGATCCCAAGTTTGACAATATGGTTGAAAAAATTATCGAGCCATTTTTAGTTAAAGTAATACTGTTTATAGAAACTTGGTCAAAGTGTGACAGGTTAAACATATTTCTCTGATTTTGGAGCTCATCTTTCCTTTCACTTACAGCAATTGAATGTAAAACGGGCAGTGGTATTGAAAAAAAAAATTCAATGTTCAGCAGCAAACGCAGTCCACTTCAGTGTCAAGATGTAAAATCCTCTCAGTTATGCTTGGCATGCAGCATTTCCGCAAGAAGAGAGTTGCAAGGTAAATCCCCGAGAAGGTGGCGCTGGTACAAATAGCCTTCAACTTGCAAGCTAATGCTGCGCACCTCCGGCAGCCGGAGAAGCAGCTGGCCAAACTTGTCTGAGTGTCCTGGATGACTTTGCTGGGTGTGCTCCATGAGGGCCCGGTTGACTCTTTCTTGAGTTTGCTCCACTTGCCTGCGGCTGTGCACTGATTTTACGTCTTAAAAAAAAAAAAAAAGAGTATTCAATGAATCCTATTAAAAAGATAAATTTGATGAAAACCAAAAAACTTAATCTAAATTTGTCATAAAGAATGATAACTGATAAGAAATTTCTCACCAGGGTTGAATAGTACAAGGTATTTGAGACAGACAAACTCATGCTTGTCAAACTGGAGTGCCTTGAGTTTGGACACGAGGTCCTGGGTTCTTGATACCAGGCTACTTAGTGTTGCTCCAGCTTGGGAAATAATGGTTGACACCTCAATCTGCACCAGAAGGAAGCATATGGGGTGATAATTCATTTAATTTTGTAAGTGAGCATACATGTAAAAGAACGTGGCTATAGTTAAAAGCTGTTTTTGATGAGCATCTTGTTTCACACTGTACCTGTTGACCTGTGACCAGATATATGCAGCCCTCCTGGCCGTACGTGACTTGTCTACAGAGGTGATCCAACACAAGTAGCTCACTCCAACAGCTCTGCAACAGCACCATCTGGTCCTCCACCTGCCAGAAACACATGCATTCCAGTACTGTGAATGAAACATTAAGTCCCTGATTGTAGGATTCATTACCTTGAGTTCCTTGAAGAGATCGCTGTTTCTTGCCCACTCCACGAGCCCAAACAGAGTCTGGTCAGCCATTTTGCACATGATACTGAAGGTGTTTAGGCGGTCATGCTTCCCTCGATTGGCCTGCTCTCTCTGCAGAGTGGCCAGGACTTTGGCACACAACTGGCTCTCATCCACCTCACACTCCAGTAGCTGGTTTAGGAAGTTTGGCTCAAGAGTGGTTGATGGAAGGGTGGTTGGGCTCTGGGCGGGAGCATGGAGTGGGGCCGTTGTTGAGGTTGGTGTCGAGCAGGGGGATGATGCTGATGTGCTTCTTGGCATGTACAAATGACTTGGGGTTGAATGGTCTGGATAGTGTGTGGGAGCTGCGCTGCAGCTGAATGATGGTTCTCCTTTCTCCTGGGAGTATCCAGGAAAAGTGCAGTACAGTCCAGGAAAAGGCAAGGAGGGAGGTGTTAGCACTCTGTGGTTGTTCACTGTGCAGTCCAGAGGCATGGGTTCATCTGACTGCTCCATGCCAGAAGGGTACATGTGGGACATATGAAAAGCATCAGGAGAAGATGGATCACTGGGGGGACTGCTTATGAGGTGAGGATCATTTGGAGACTGGGGACTTTGTGTTTGTGTTTCCATCTTAATTCTGTGGGGAGCAGTGTTTGCCTTTTGCTGCTTCATCTGTCTGTCCCATCGGTAGAGAGGACCAAACTTATTTCTGCCCCCTCTCATACGGTCTGCTCTTACAGCTGAAGAGAGAACATAAAACACATTTAAACACCAGGCTTCTCGCATTGACCAACATTATTCAGTGTGTAAAAGCAGACCCAGTACACTTTGAGGGCTCATATTGTCTTCCCAATACAGAGTTATCATACAGTTGTGCTCATATTTATTCATACCCTTTCATTAAAGAAGAAGAAAAAAAAAAACACAGCTGCCTGTAAAATAAGCTGAAATTGACTAAAGTAATATTAAACACAAATTTTATGTAAATCATTACATTATTTTCTAATTCTGGTCCAATAGAAATATTTTTTAAAAAAAGCAAACAAATAAGATAATTTATTACATTACATCACTCATAAACTAATATTTAGTTTAACAATCCTTTAATGTTTCTGCTCCAGTCAGGTGTTTTCTGTTCCTCTCAGTCAGACTTCTGTACCTGCTGACAGGTATTTTGTCCCACTGTTCAACAGAAAAGTGCTCTAATTTGTCCTGGACCAATTTCTTTGGTTTTTTTTTTCTTTCTTCAACTCAATTAAATAAAAAACAGCGTCTTATATTAATAAATTATATTTTTGCAAATTTTCAGTTATTGTTCGTTTTTTAAGTCTCCAGTTATTTGTTCTAAATTCAACCTTTTCTTTAGTGAAAGGGTATGAATACATATGAGCACAACTGTATGTACACAAGGCTATTACAACACTAGTTTATAACTTTTGAGATAAGTCACATCAGAGAAAAGAACATGCATGTCAAAATAATTTCACAACAGAAAATAACACCAGTTCAAAGAGAAGAAAGGTGTCTGTGCTCTCTCTGTGCAGGAGGTTGTGGCAACTTATTGTACCTTCTCTTTTCATGCCTACAGCCAAACACTTCTGGAAGCGACAGAAAGGACAACGTTTCCTCTGTGAAAGGTTCATGGGGCAGTTTTGTTGTTCTGCACAGGTGTAATGCTTGTTATTCTGCACTGAGCGTTTAAAGAAGCCCTGCAGTGAGAGAGAATGAAAGACTGATGTTCTGTTACTTCATTCAATAAATAACGGCCCCTATGAAACATAAATCAAACATCTGTGCAGTCACAGAAAGGCAATAAACCGTGACTGCACTGTCAACAACTTGTACATCACCTTGCAACTCTCACAGGTAAGCAGTCCATAGTGGTATCCTGACACTTTGTCTCCACAAACAGGGCAGCTCTCCCCCAGCTCAGGCCTGCTGTCCTCTTCTGCCTTTTGCTCCTGAGCTGGATGACAACAGCAGAACTCTAAATATTACATCTACACGATGAAACAAATTTCACCAACTTCAAATGGGCAGAGACAAGTGATGCAAACAGTCATTTGCATCAACCATGCTGCCACAAAGAAGCATTGTAACACAATTTCATGTTAAAATAAAATCCATCCTGTGGACTGAAGAGACCAGACTGATATGCTGCCCACATGAAAATATGTCATGGAGTGAAATTTACAGCTCAGCTGTTGATGAACAATCTGCCTCTTGCAGACAGTACCTTATCACTCATCTTGATTTGCTCAGCCATGATCGCAGATATGACCCTTACATAATTATGGCCCATCTTTCCGATGGAAAGCTGAAGTTGATAATAGGAAGACAATGCTTGAATATTTATGATTTGAATCTATATTATCAAACTTTAAGAACAAGCACATAAAATATAGAACATGTTTACAGATAGCTTTGTGGCTAATTCAGCTTTGAGATTATTGTAGGGAAAATTAAAGGCACACTTACAAATTTATAGAAATAAAATATAAATGTCTTCTGACATATATGTATATATTGATCAGTCCACAGTGCACTTCCATCTGATACTCACATGTTGATGATCCCTCCAAAGCTAACAAATCATCTGGGTAGTTACCAGGGTGGTGGATAAGAGACTGAGCCAGATATGGATTATAATCAGGTATGTCCATCTTGGCTGATGGAGCATGAAGTCCAAGGTGAGTTTTGCTTGATCTACATAATTGCAGAGATCTGGATAGACAAAGTAGGACAGCCAGAGGACAGGACGTGGTCAGGCCGAGCAGCTCCGATGGACTGACGGTTGTTTGAGGCCTACAGGTGGACTTCGATCTGTGGTGAGTGTCATAAAACCTCTCCTGACTGGCACTCCTACCCAGTCAGTATGTCAGCTAGCAAGCTGGCCAACCAGTCCCTCAACAGCAGACGGTCAGAGAGCCAACTACTGGAATCTTACTAAAGTGAAATCACTTCACTATCACCGTGTCATACTGGATCTCAGCTGATAAGATAAGAGTCCACAGAAGAGTGAACATACCCAAACTATAGACATTCAGAGTTTATGTTAGCTTCTGCTTCTTCTGGTTTGTGAAGCTCAGCTACTTAAACAGCCGAGAGGAGAATGTAAGTAAATGAAAGTAAATATTACTTTGGAAGTAATGCTGAACAAAATATTCATTATGTCTCATTCCTTGAATTAGTTTACATATGTTTTATCAGCAAAAGAAACTAAGCATGAACTGATAAGATATAGTAAACAGTTTGAGAATAATTCTAAAAATTTTAAACTAATTTTTTCACAGTTTGAACTTCAATGTATAGCTTGCAAAAAATATTCTCTAAATCTCCATAACTTGTAAATTAAATGATGTGAAAATCTTAAAATGCTGTGTGTATTATGTGTGCTTGTTCAACTTAGTAATGACATATTGTTGTGTACAGATAAAATACTAAATTGTAGGTAAACCAAACGATAGGTCAGCTCTGTCAAGGCATGGGTCCAAAAAAAGATGTGTTTATCATGAACAGCCATAAAAAAAAATCACTGCAAAAAGGTAACTTTATTGAATGCAAAAAAAAAACCAACCCCATAAACAGAGTAATGAAAAGCTACAAATTCATACATGTTTCAGATCTGTGCTATCACAGGTAAGTTATCTAAACAATAGTATCTTAAAGCAACGCTCCACTGCAGCATATCTCCATATATACTATCTGCAGTACGTTGTCACTACACAGGGCTCCCAGCACATGAGGTTTGGCCAAGTCTCTAGCTTCTGTGACACACAGGGTCTCCTTCAACCATGTACCACACCTCATTGTGTCTCTTAAACATGGTCATTGGACTGCAAGAAAAAAAAAAATAGACGCACATAAACATTTCTATTAGATATCAACAAAAACAATCTGGATCTACTTTTTTTTTTTAAAATTTTTATTCCAAAGCAGTTTGGAAATAATGGTGATTAGTACCTGTTGTATCCAGCAACACAGTAAACGTCTGCTTTGTACTTTGCGTTAACAGAGTCAAGGGCAGCTGAGAGCTCATCTGACTTCTTCTTGTTAGACATGGTCGACATCCATCCTCCAAAGCTCAGCACATAGACATTCATTTCTGGCGTCTCATTAATGTAAACCTGCAAGTCGGCAAAGTTTCATTACCTGAAAAAGCTAAAATTACATACTATCTCTCTATGATACATATATATATGTTGGAGGAAGCTGGAGTGATCCCTTGCATACATGGGGAAGACATGCAAACTCCACACAGAAAGGAAAATGCTCAAACCTTGCCCCAGCCAAGGATCACACCAGCAACCTTCTTGCTGTGAGGCCACAGTGCTAACCACTATGCCACCATGCAGCCAACAGAGAAGATTAAATCATAGGTGCTTGTCATGATATGGAATTTTGTGTGGCCTTTAGTTCTGGTTTCCTGTTTTATTTTGTAGTTTACCTGTTTTCTGTCTAGCTCTGTTTCCTGTTCATTAGTTCACCTGGTTTCATTTGGTTTGTCCATTCCACCTGGGTCTTGTTTTGTGTTTACCATCTCTATATACACTACTTCATTTCAGTTTTGACTTGCCAGTTCATTGTTTGTAGTCTCCCATGTTGTACCTCAGGGTTATTTTATATTAAACATCTCTGTAATGCATCCTCTCTTCTGGTCTGTTTGGGTCCTCATCACTGCTTCCATGACAGTACTTTTGCGTTACTTGCTAAAAGTTTTCAATAACACCAGAGAAGAGTTGTTAGAAATGTTGAAAGTTGCTTTTTCTTGGAAAGAAAATAGACAACAACTAACACGTTGGCGTTAATTTTTTGTGGAAGTATACAGTGTATTTGGTGTACGAGGAAATTGTGCACTGACAAGTGTTCCGTGACTAAATGTGATCATATGGCATTATGTGAATGTGTGTGTGTGTTTTGGGTGTGATGATAAATAATACAAGCATGGGAAGCTTACATCTGTATTTGTCGGCTTGGGGGGATTCATCTGATGTTCAGTTGGCAGCAGGAAACTCATTGTGAAGACCCCTCTTTCCCAAAATTTCTTTTCAGACATTTTCACAACAACCGGAGAAGTCATCTGGATTTTCTTTCCTGGAACAAACAGCACATAAAAGAAGAAAGGCAATGTTTATTACTGTGAATTAAAACTGGTGCAAAAATGAAACCACTGTAAAAGGTTAATAGAAAGTCTGTGTCAAAATGAAAAAATATTTAGCCTTGACAAGAGGTGTCCATAAAGGGTTAAATAAAAAGAAAAAGGAATAATTGGAAACATCCATTGATACTCACCGTCCTCATTTTCACCTGAAATGTATTTAAACAGTCGGGAAAAAGCAACAGGTGCGGCAAATTCCATGGCAAATGTTGTTATGTTAGTGGAAACCCATTTCACTGAATCATAGTGACGCACCTAAGAGACATGAACAAACACATGCAGTGGGCTTTTTGTGGTATTTGAAAATAAACATCTTGTTTTCTTGGACCGGCACTCACTTCATATTTGTCAGTCTCACAAATCAGATCAAACAGCAGGCATTGTTCTGTCTCAGTACAGAAGTCTATCTGAGAAGAGTTCCTGTGAAATATAAGAAAACTTTTTTAAGCTCTCTGATGCAAATAATTACGAGGTATAAAAATATATGCCAATCAAATTTCTACCACACAGACAATAAAAATGAGACCAAGTGTACACGTCTTACCCAACTCTGGCCTCAGCTGTCAGAACCAGCAGAAAGCCAAGAAGCCCTGTAAGATAAATCCTGAGACACACATGTTTTGTTTTACTGCACCTTTTTCCATTTACTGACAAAATAACTTTGCAGAATGTGTGCATATTTCCCATACCAATAATTTTAATGAATTATCTTTACCGGAGATTATTTATAAAATAAAACTTTACTTACATTGTGGTACAATGCTGTCTTCTCTGTATTCACGAATGGGATCTTTGCAGTCTGGCTGAAAACAAGTATTTATCCCCCTCTGTTATGCAAGGAGCCCTGGCCACTCCCTGAACTTATAACACAAACCAGACAATGCAGCGCACTGGCCACTGAGAATCAAAGCAGAAACAAAAAAATCCAGGTAGAGTTGCTGCACATTTTTTTTTTTTTTTTTTTTTTTAATGTTTTGTAACTTTATGTCACTGCAATGTGGATATATAAGTCAAGATCAAAGATGGTCCAGTTAAAAGTGTTTCTTTACACATGACATCAATTTACAGAATTTACCACAAGTCATGAAACTGCTGGAACAGTTCATATCTATATAGTAAATTGAATAAGTATGTTGTGACATGCAGTGACAGAATGGAAAACTAGACGAGTAGAAAGGGGTGGGAATACCAAATAAGTGTACACTTCTTCCCACTCCTTTTTCAAACTCCTTTTATCTCACAAATTCATTTAATTATCAAATTGATGAGGAATTATTTTCATTAGTTATTAATATTAATATTTGTGATTATTATTTTCTGTATATGTCTGTATATACATGTGGGTATGTACATATGTATGTATAGGTATGTACATATATTTTTCTTTTCTTATTGTCTTTCATTTGTTTGAAATAAATAAACTAAAACTAAACTATCTCATAGTAGGCTGCTGGCTCTGCTGGAAACAACTCCGGAGCATGTGGAGCGGATTGCACAGAGAAGAATGCTGCAAAAGCTCTTCAAAATGACAATTCATTGAACTTACCACACAACAGAGTAAATAAAACAATGGAAGGCAAGTTTATTTATACCGCACAGTTCAACAACAGGGTGATTTAAAGTGTGTTTAGTGAGATTCTTATTCAGGTGCACTGTAACACAAAGTTCAAGAGGTCACTCCTGCCAGCAGCTTTCACTCTTGATGGGCAATTAGGAATAAAAACAAAGATCCATATTTTTTATATATCATTTTCCTCTGGGGGTAAATAATAAATTTTTGTTTTAATTTAATTTTATTTCACTGACTAAATACTGGAGGACAATTATTTAAAGCAACCAAAGCCATGTTGTGTCCACAGTTGCCTCAGTGTTGACAGATGAATGGTCTGGCAAGTTGCGAAACAGTTTTCACACAAAAGAAAGAAAAGATCAGGCACCCTTTTTTCACTGGTTAACTTTTTAAATAAGCTGTTGTGCAATAGCCAGTTTCTGCTGCCATTCATATCTATCATTTTAAGGGATTTCTTTTTCAAAACATAACAACATAGGCTAAAAGCTGACTTTATTTTTCTATATTCCTTAAATGTGTTCTTATTTATTTATTTATTTATTTATTTTTTAATTTTAACATAAATAAACGAACTCGGCATCCAGTAATATGTTCTGTTGCCCAGGTCAGACCATGTGTGAAACTGGCTCAAGTAAAAAGTTTGGACGCAATCTAATTTAACAATACATTGTACAGAAAATGCCATAATAACTCTTTTATCTTTGATTTACACGGCAGACCCCCCCCCCCCCCCCCCAAATCCCTCCTTAAAAATGCTGCTAAGCCAGACATAAGAGAGAAGCAATTGAAATATATATGCCACAAGAGAACTACTGACAATGACTGCACCTTTTGTCAGAGTGCACCCAATACCTGTTTTGTACCTGCAAAAACACCAGATCTTTTTCTTTTTGTTCAACCATGAGATAAAATGTCCTCACACACCCACATGGACAATGGACAAGAGTAGTAATTCCCAATGTCTATCATTAATTTCACTTGTTCTTAAGCTGTTTTTTTTCTTTTTGTATTTTTTGTCCTGAGTGCCTGATGATTTTATTTACAAAGTTAGAAACAAATTATTAATTTAAATCAGAATTAAAATTTAAGATAGAATCTCAACAATAGTTTCAATGAATGAATAAATAAGTAAATAAATAACCAACTAATTAAATAAATAAATCAATAAATAAATAAAGTGTGGACAGACAGTGTCAAAATCTTAGTTATTACAAAAATTAAACTGTTTTGATTTGCAAAATAATATTAATATCAGGAGGTTCTGTGTCCAAAGTAGTGTAGAAAAGCCCGTTCACACGTAAAAGAGTTTGCTTTTGTCATCCGGGACAAAGCACACCGACCAGGACAACAAACCCTCCCAGTTACAAAACACTGATATAGAAACTTTTTTTCTGTTGACCAATGACTAAAGACTTTATATAACAGAGATCTGTGAAGATATAAATATGATTCTGTAACGTTAATCATTACTAAGATGAGCAATGCCAGTACATTATAACCTACATGTCAAAACTGCATTACAAGCAGGGAAGGACATGCTTTAAAATCACTGCATTGGCTCCCTGTGCGTTTTAGGATTGATTTTAAGGTTTGTTTAATTTATACATATCTTATTGGTCTTGGGCATTCTTATTTATCTGACTTCCTTTTAAATTGTGAGCCTCGAGGAGGCCTGAGATCCTTTAGAAAGCAACAATCACAAACCTTTTTGTAGCATATATTTTGTTTCTGTTATTGAAAACCAAAAAAGACTTTTGTCCTGGTTGTGCGTGATGCCTTCGAGTGATTCTGCAGGTGGTGGTGGTGTGTTTAAAGACCGATCCAAACCAAGCAGCAGCACATGCTCAGCATGTGGGGATCATTCCGGTTGATTGGTAACGTGTTAGGATGGTTTTACTGCTCTCTAGTGGTCACTGCGGCCAACTACAACAACGTGTCAAATTTGCTGACTGAATAGTTTTTCATCGTTCACTGATCATATGTGTTAAACTAACAGATCTTTATTTTAAGAATATTCAACAAAAACTCAGTTTTGACTAATAATAATATTAATTATAGGTAAAATACTGGATATTATTGGTCAAATTAGTCTTTTATGCTTTAACTTAAGAATGAATCGACTCTTGGTCCAGTTGGTTTATGAGAAACCTATGCATCAACACTAGCAACGAGAACAACACAGAGAAAATCAAAAATAACATTTAGTATTTAGATGTTTTAAACGGCGTCATTTTTCACCCGAAAGAAAACTACAATTCCCAGCCTGAGTGGCTCTTGTTGACCCATTTAAGTAATCCCTGCGCTTATGTAGCTCAGCGCTCCGGGCGCTTCAGACTTGGCCTTGTTGGACCGCTGCAGTTTGTGGAAGTACCGACCCGTTTATCGCAGCTTTCCGGTCCCATATCACCCTGTGCAGAAGGCGCTGCTCGCTCTTCAGGTTGGTTGGCTGAAGCACAACAAACAAGAAGATTCAAAGGGCTCGTATCTCTCCTAACTTCTATATCTACAGTTTGGTATTGACCTTGATTACGAAGATGTTATCGAATAAGTTGACATATTTAGATGAGTATATGTTTGTTTAGAACAAATTTTCTGTGTCAGAAATGAAAGTCACCTTTTCTTTTCTTATATCCTCAAATTTACAGCCTATATAACTGGCAGTACATTTGAATATGTCAATTGGAAAGGAGGTGAAAGCTTGCATGCTAGTATATTTGGGAATTTGACTAATTATTATTGTTTGCATGGAATACCAAAATATTTCTTGAAGGAACGCAGTTAAAAACAAGCAAAGAAACATACATTCAAGTAATAGTTTAGATGGTTGGTCCAAACTCGCAGTTAAAGCTGCTTATGAAGACTGAACCTAGAAGTTCACGTCATGAAAGACGCATTTTGTAATAGCGGTTGTTTTTTTTTGTTTTTTTTAAATTTTTAAAAAAAAATTTATTCAGGAGTTTTTGCTTCACAGTAGGTACATTATTTCAGCAACTTTTATTCTATGTAAAAAAAAAAACAAATAAAAAAAAACAAAACAAAACATGACAATTAAACTGTGCGTAAGAGTTAACTTTGATTAACTATTATCCTCAGGGTTTACTTGAGCCTTAAGGTCAAAGGTCAGCCAGAATGGGGACCAGGAGGGTACTGGTGACTGGGTGTTCTTCTGGCATCGGCTTGGCTGTAGCTTTACGTCTGGCTAAGGATGAGCTTCGAAGGTTTAAAGGTTAGCCATTTAAACCTCACTCAGCTGCAATAAAAAAAGATATACAATAAGTTATTATCATTACTGACATCATACGTCTTCATTTTTCTGAGGCAGTGGTTGCTACGATGAGGGATCTCGGGAAACGAGGCCCCTTGGAGAACGCAGCAGGTGACTCATTGAACAAAACCCTGGAAATCAAAGAGTTGGATGCCTGCTCTGAAGCCTCCATCAAAGAGTGTGTCAACAGCTTCCCCAACAGACAAGTAGATGTTTTGGGTCTGTCTCTTTTCCATTTCCTAAACATAGTTTAGATTAGTTTACTTAAGTATTGTTAGTTAGCTATGTCTAACTTAGAGCACTGTGTCGTTGTAGTGAGTAACGCTGGTGTCGGAATGATCGGACCGCTGGAGTGTCAAAGTATCACTGCCATGAAGGAACTCTTTGACACCAACTTCTTTGGGCTGGTGCGACTGGTGAAAGAGGTGCTGCCTGACATGAAGCACCGTCAGAGTGGCCATATTGTGGTGATGAGTAGCGTCATGGGAATACAAGGTGGGTTTGATTGTGTGCCTGAAATTTTAGAAGAAGCGTACAATTAACTTAAGTATTTAATATAGTTTAAAAGTGTTTTAAATAACTTTCCTTTTTCCATTCAGGACTTCTGTTCAATGACGTCTATTCTGCCTCCAAATTTGCTGTGGAAGGGTTTTGTGAAAGCCTGGCAGTGCAAGTGATGAAGTTTAACATCAAGTGATTACATGTCCTGAAAAATACATCAGCTTAAAATTGAAACCAGTTATCAGTAAGCCCACGTTGGTAAGATTTTTACAGCTTAACCCCAGCAGTGGAACACCAGTCCTAAATTGATGCCTTTTCTGTCACAAGAACTACTCTAGTGGAACCTGGTCCTGTGGTAACAGAGTTTGAAAGAAAAGTGTATGAAGATGCTGAGAAGATGGACCTGTCTGAGACGGATGAGGAGACTGCCAGGATCTTCCGTGAAATTTACCTGCCGTACTCTAAGAAGGTGTTTAACTCACTGGGCCAGACAACGGAGGAAGTGGCTGAGGTAAGTGGTGACCTTTTGTTTGCATTTTAATTTTAACAAATGATTGCTAAGAAGGCTGCACGGTGGCGCAGTGGTTAGCACTGTGGCCTCACAGCAAGAAGGTCGCTGGTTCGATCCTTGGCTGGTTTGGTTCTGTGTGGAGTTTGCATGTTCTCCCCGTGTATGTGTGGGTTCTCTCCGGGTACTCCAGCTTCCTCCCACCATCCAAAGACATGCATGATAGGTTAATTGGTCACTCTAAATTGCCCCTAGGAGTGAGTGTGGTTGTTCGTCTCTCTGTGTGGCCCTGCAATGGACTGGCAAGCTGTCCAGGGTGTACCCTGCCTGTCACCCAAAGCCAGCTGGGATAGGCTCCAGCTTCCCCACAACCCTGAATTGGAATAAGCAGTTCAGAAAATGAATGAATGAAGGATTGCTAAGAATTTTTTTTTGTGGTTTATAAAAACAAACAAACAAAAAAATCAACATGAGGAAGCTGCCTATGATGTTGAAATGATCTGATGTGTTTTTTCTTCACTATATAGCAAACATATAAAGTTATCACAGCCAAGGAGCCCCCTCTGCGCCACCAGACAAACCGCCTGTACATGCCCATGACTGCACTGAAGCATGCAGACCCGACTGGCAGGCTGCCTCTGGACACTTTCTATAAGATGATTTTTAAACACGACAGTGTGTTCAATGCAACTCTCGGGGTTCTGCGCATGGTGCAGAGGAGAGGAGGGAAGAAATGATGGTTTGACTGGTGTGTACCCTGAAAATGTTTCATATAAACATAACATCCATCTAAAAGGTGAGTGAGATTTTTTTGTATTAGCTGACAAGCAGAAAAGGTGTTACTGGTTATTTATTAGCATTAAAACAGCCCTAAAATGATAAACTTTCTTTAATATTTTTCTGTTATGACTTTAATAATTCCTGTTTTATCATTTTAATTTGATTTTAAATGGACTGTAACAATTTTATTCTTGTTTATTGGGAAGTAGAAGCAATGAAAAACTGTTTATTTTGACCATAATAGTGCATTTAACTAAAAGATGTTAAAGAATATGAGAACTATGGATGAATCAGTTATGTATTTTGTAGAATGTAAACTATCCACTTTTAGACTGAATGAATAAAAAAATAGTAATAAAAGTATAAAATCACTGTTGTTACTGAGTTATTTTCATTTAGGTGACTTAGTTTCAAATATTATTTATCTTCAGCTTTATCCACTTAATCCTACTATCATATCGTACATTTTCCTGGTTAGATAACAACAGAGACCCAAATTGGTGCTTACCCAACCAATACTCTTCAAAATCTCCTCCCAGTCCCGCCCTTTTGTTGTCTCAAATGGGTGATGTTTTCTACAAGTTACACATGAAGTGCAAAAAAAAGCTTTAAACTGAATCAAAAACAAGTATTTATTTGTAAGGTTTCTGTTTTAGGGTTTGGTAGCAGTCATAGATTACTCTCATGGGTAACTGAAATTTCCAAAATGATTTAAAACATTTTTTTTTCCAGAAAGATGGTTGCAGGGTCTATTAGAGTGACAAAAATACTTTTTAACCTTAGTTTCTTAAGGCTTTGTTGTATAGAATAAACCCTAACACACTTACTAAACACAAAGACACAAAAATGTAGTTCCCTACAGTTTTTATTATTTATAAGTGACTTATTTTACAATCTTTTACTGTAGAAAGACAAACTGTAGAGAGTATTTATGCACAGTGGTTTTGAACTACTTTTAAACAAGTATAAAAATTAATATTGATAAAAATCTACGACTGTTTTAACAGGACCATTTGAAAAAAAAAAAAAACATCAGTCACAGCCTTGGCTTCAAATAATGCTAAATGAAGAACGCTTTATTTTTGTCCTTTTTAGTACATAATTATTTTAGAAACATAAGACTTCTTAAGCAAGGATCTACTCCAAACAAACATATTTACAAACAGAAACTGAGGCTGAATGTACAAAACACTTAGTGCGACCTGGCAGGGAAACAGTAAGACCAGTTATATATAAAATTAAAATGAGCAAACAAAGAAAATAACCGTTTTACTTGTAAGTACAACAGGAACTGGACCAAGGACAACATGCTTGTCACATCTGACAGAACAGTAACTATAATGAACACAAAACATTGAATTAAGGATAAACATGGTCTATGATACAACTAGGGGCAGTGTTTAAGTCACCACCAAAGTAGCTAGGGATGGTGGCCTACTCATCTTGCTCATAATGAGAAGTTACCCTCTCATAGTTCTACGATGATCAGAAAACTTTGCTGAAATGTGCACAAAATGTTAAAGAGAGGATGACCTCTCCTACATGCTTAAGTCACATGGAAACGAGTTGGTCAGACATTATGCAAGGCGTTGGCTTTATGACAGTGAGCGTCATCTCAGAATTTTTGCAAAAAGTTAAAGAAATACAGCACTACATAGTAGTGTTTTCTTCCTCAGTCTCTTTTAACAATCTTCTTAAGATACATCTCCATGGCTCCTGGACTGGAAGCTACTGTAGATGCAGGGAGTCCTCCCCCTGCATGCCGTAAAACACCTCCCTGAGGAGTGACGGGGCATAAGCAGTCACAGCCCAGCAGCCACACCCTCACATCGACCAATACTCCACCACACATTACAAACAAGACGCCAACTGCGACGGACAGTCCACTGAGTCTGTTCAAAGACAGAACATGGGTTTAAAAAACTCCACCAGTCTCTGTTGGATGTCACTGGAGCACAGGGTCCAAACTCAACATGACGGAGACACTGAAGGAATGTTTGCCGGGAACAGTGATACAAAACAGCAGCCGTTATAAGCATAGCTTAATACATCTGAAGTGATGTTTGAAACAAAAAGAAAAGAAAACATTAATGGTTTTGAAAAACTACACAACATAAAAAAAAAACAATGACAAAAAAAAATGAAGGCATTGAAGGGCTGATTTCTTTTTTTTTAATTTTTTTTTTTAGAAAAGAATAATGGATGAAACATAAATAGAGTGGATAATTCTTGAAAACGGAAAGTTATCAGAATTGGCAGTATATCCTGGCAGTAAAGGCCCTTAATGTCAAGGAGAAACTATAAAATGAAAGCATCACACCTAGAACCCCTTTTTGCTTTTTCTTTAAGGTCACAAAGAAAATGAACATGGATTAAATGCCCCCCATATATTATAAATATCCATTGTAGTCAAATGTTAAATTTGACCTTGACTTGCCCCAAGAGGCTGGTCACTTGAAGTGCTTCAGACACACTCATCTACATTCTTGATCATAATACTCATATAGGAAGTAATTATTTAGCACAGCTCAATTAAGCATCACTACTGCAAAGCAACTCTTGAAATGTATTTGCTAAGACAGAAAACTAAAAAGCGGTTCAGATAGATAAAAACAATAAATAAAAATAAATGAATTCCCTTCAACATTTCTCTTTTTCTCTTTAATCTACTTTTAAACGTTTGTTAGTTTTTAGGAGAGTGTCCCTAAGTCTTTGAAATGAAAGACTTGGTTTTCTTCATATACTTTTTTTTTTTAATAATAAAAAACAAGTCCATCTGTGACAGAATTACTTCAATAAATTGTCTGCTGTTTTTCAGACAACACATTTCCCTTTACTTTTTTTTTTCTTCTCTGCAAAAAATCACAAGCAGATGGTCCTCTTGATAAACACTGTCAATCCAAATCCAATGAAAATCTTGGAAACGGGCTGACACATAAACGCACAGACAGGCCCAAGAGCCAGTCCGCAGATTCTTTTACACCAGGTCCCTTTTCAGGCAGAGGCAATAGGAGCTTCATGCAAACACCTGCATCTTGCCATTGGCCTCTGGAATTTGAGTAATTTGGGTCTGGTTGGGTACAGCAACCGCTGGGCTGGGCGTTGAATCTGACCAATCAGAGACACAGTGAGGAGAAGGACTGGACCAGTGCTCGGGAGATTCTGGAGATGGGGTCAGGTAGGGGTGCTCACTGGGCAAATTGTGGTAATGCTTGGGTGTGACATCTAATGCGGATGAGTAGCTGTGCTGGGAGGGAGGGGTTGGATAATCCTCCTTTCCCGCAGTGCTCCCACTTGGCTGGGAGGGAAGAGCTTGAGTGGGCTGGGCTGTTGCTGCGGCGCCTTGGGTGGACTGAGCAGGAGGCTGCTGCTGGGAGGGTTGCTGAGACAGCTGCTGCTGCTGGAAGAAGGATGGTGCTGGCTGTGAGGTCTGGGGTGTTGGTGGAGTGGAGGTGCCCATGCGGGCGATGCTTTGCTGATTGGTGATGCTGTGATTGATGAGCTGCTGCTGCTGCTCAGCAATGGAAGGCAGCTTGACTGGGCTGATGGTGGGTGTGGAGGTAACAGGTGTGGGCTGCAGCATTGGGCTGCGGAAGAGCTGCTGTTGGTGCATCAGCATGCTCTGCTGCTGCATGGCTGGGCTCTGGGGATGCATGCCTGCTTGACTATTCTGCACAATATTAACAACCTGCTGACCACACTGGGAGGAGGGGGGCATGCGGTTGTGCCAGTCAAAGGGCACACTGACAGGACTGACCATACCCATGTTGATCCCCATCTGGCCTGAACTCAGCACGTAGCCATGGTTGACATCTGAGGCCATAGAGACACGACCCTGCAAGGGCATCCCTCCAGCTCCAAGGTCATTGATTTGGGCAAGAGACACAGCAAATGGACCCCCTCCTTCCAACATGCTACTATGTACCATTGGGGTGTTAGGCACCGATAAAGATGAATGGAAAAGCCCCGGTGACTGCATGGCCACAGGGGAAGTGGGGTTAGTGATATAACCAGCATTGCTAGCTCCCCCGTGGGGGGAGTCCAGTGAGTCAACTGGGGACAGAGTCACTGAGCTGTCCAGTAAGGCACTCTGCATGTCCAGAGTCAGCTTTTTGTTGCGTGCCTTTACCGACTCCTTCAGGCTGGCAGCATGCTGGGCTCCCAGGCTAGAACCCTTGGCCCCGGGCCGACGGTTCTTCTTCCCCTGTGGGGTGTTCTTCAGACTAGGAAGGAAGGCACTGGGTGGGCACATGAGCGGGGACAGCGTGTGTCCCCCGGTGAGGTGGTGTCCAGCCCCACCATGGCCCTGGGGACTCCTTACTGTGTTGTATTCATCAAGAAGTTGCACGATGTCATGATGCATACGCTCCTGAGCAATGTCTCTTGGCAACCTGTCCATGTGGTCTGTGATTTCCCTGTTTGCAAAGTGAGCAAGTAGGACCTTCACAGCCTCACAGCTGCCCTCACGAGCTGCAAGGAAGAGAGGGGTCTCCTCCTGAAGTAAAAAATACAAAGATATTAGAAAATGAATAAGCTGTGTTACATACAAACATGCATATCGTTTAAAGCCATGCTGAAGCGATATGAATAAACACCTTGAGATCTTGCATATCTTTGTTTGCGCCGTTCTTCAGCAGGGCAACAGTTGCATCTACATTGTTGACTGCGGCAGCCCAGTGCAAGGCAGATTTACCTGAAAGAGACAACAATAGTGTCGGTACGCACAGATTTGCATTAATATATGCCAGAAAATCAAGACATCTGCGTCTCAGATAAAAAAAAAAAGTTAGATTTACCTAGTTCATCAACGGCGTTGACATCAGCATGACATGTAATAAGTTCCTCCACCATGCCCTCGACTGCCAGCCGTGCAGCCAGGATCAGCGCGGTGGAGCCGTCATACATACGTGAGTCAAGATCTGTGGCACGGTTTCGGATGAGAATCTAGATGAGCAGAAAAAAGAAGTAATTAAGCATCGTGATTTATGCATGATAGCAATCATTTATTTCTACAACCGATGTTGCAGAAAAACAGAATATATATTAATTTCTGCTTACCTGGAAGACACCTTGTGCATCTGCAGCTACTGCAGCATGAAGAGGGGTGCGTCCTGTGTTGTCCTGAGCATTTGCATCTGCCCCAGCATCCAGCAGCCTCTTAGCAGCGTCAGCGCGGGCGTAACGGGCGGCCAGATGGAGCGCTGTCTCACCGGTGCGGTCTGTTTGGGCAGCGAGGGATGCACCTTGATATATTAAGTCAGAGATGATGTTGGCGGAACACTCCTCATTCTCTTCTTCCTCTGCAACTTCAGGCTCTAACCCGCCTCCACAAAATGATGCCAGCATCAGAGGTGTAAAACCATCTGGAAAATAAAAGAATCATTTGTGAACACTGTGGTTAAATAAATGCTAAATGTATGTACTGATTAAAGCTCGGATCCCAAAACATCCAACGCTTCACTACCAACCTGGGCCTCGGACGTTAACGTCCATGCAGTCGCTTTCAAATTCTCCTTGAGGTGGTGTGAGGGCCATGGTGGGTGGTACGCGGATGTCGGCTGCTGCAAGGTGATGCTGTGTCCACTGTCTGCAGTCCACTGGGTCTTCGCTGTCTGACAGCATACTCGGCTCTTCAACCTGAATTCACAGAAAGGGACGCTCTTAGTAACTCTGTAAATGTCAAGTTTATTCTCAATATTGGAAAAAAAAAAATTCTGCTAAAGACAAGGTCTAATTAACCTTTAGTCTTTTTGGTTCTGGGCAGTCAGAGTCCATCCACTGGTCACTATGATCTCCAAGGAGAGACTCCTCCACAGTTTTTGGCATGTGTCTGTTTAAAATTGAAATAAGTTAAAATGGTAAATCTGAAACCCAAGTTAACAATGGCATCCCGACAATGTTCAGCAACGTACTTCATTCCTAGAGCATCCTGTCCCACAGGTTCTCTGCGGTTCTTGTTGCTGCTTGGTTCCTTCTTGAGGAAGAAACCCTCAGGGAACCAGAGGGTGCTGTGTTCTCGCTTTCTACGAGATATCAACATGCCGATCACAAAGATGATCATGATGAAAAGAAAAATGATCCCTGCCAGCATCAGCTTGCCCCACAGTGGTATCAAGTCATCTGGATTTGGGAATTTTTCACCTGTGGTGAGAAGAAGAACAATAATTACACACTGATCACAGATGAGTGATCAGTACTCATGTTTTTAGTATGTAGCCCCACTTACCACGAACTTGCTTGAGGGGATAAGGAAAGTGGAGCATTTCTACTGCAGACAGAGCTCCAAGATACTCTGCAGCATCATCGGCTGTCTTGAAGCAGTTATCCTGAGAGCACAGACGATTGTCTATCTCAACATAGACTATGGACCTACAAGAAAACAAAAGACATGTTTAGTGAAATGTGCGCTCTGACAAAAAGTTGGCAGCTTTTGCGTCTACTGTTTTGCTCACTAACCCGATGACCTCCTGTTGAGGTTCTAATTCCCGCTTGAGGCGTGCCTCTCTGCCGGTGTAGGGATGGATCATTGCTTCTCCATTAGTGTCCAGCCTGAAGCGCACTGAAGTGTGCAGGATGGCACTCAGTTTCAGCAAAAACGCTGTGCCTGTACGGACAAGCTCCTCTGGAGGCATAAGAACTACCAGTACTAAGACACCATCAGCAAGGACTTCTGGGACCTTCGGAGCACAGTCCAAGCCATCCCATCCACACTCTTCTGAGTTGCAGCCCTGGTCACACTGTCCGTCAGCATAGTGATCGATGCAGTAGGCCTCATATATTGGACTGGACACAACACAGACAGGATTAATCACTTAATTCACATGTCAGTGTAAACGAAAAGAATCCTTTTATCAGTAAAAGTAAACTCACTTGCAAATTTTCTCCTTGCTTCTGCAGTCAAAGTTGTCATACAGACATTCAGCGTTGTTGCAGGACTCGTCACACAGGCTGTTGTTAAAAGCGCGCAAGCAGGAAGAGTCTGTGCAACGAGCCCAGGGGTTCATTGCTAAGGAGCAGTCGCCACCATCCCAGCGACAAAGATGTGTGTTACATTTCTTATCACAAACACTGTCATTAGCTTTGCTGTGACAATCTGCCAGGGGACATGGGGGCACTGGGAGCTCAGCTCCGCTCCGCTGCTCGCACCGTTTCCCTGACCAGCCAGTCGGACACTGGCAGTGGAAAAATGGCATGGTGGTCTCTTCAGTGCACAGGCCTCCATTTTTGCATGGTTTGGCGGAACACCCTACATTACTGTGATGCTGACACTGTGGTCCGCCAAAACCCGGGAGGCAGGTGCATCGCACTCCTCGTTTGGTAAGTGCACAAGTCCCTTCATTGTAGCAGGACAGCTCCCGACAAGACATACTCCTCTCACAGCTTGAGCCAGTGTAACCCTAAAGATAAACAACGTTTTTACTCTATATGATAATGAACAAAAACACGTGAATGCTATAATTTACTAATCAAAAACTCAAATTCAATATTAAAATGAATGCAAACTCACAAATTGACATGTGCAGATGTATCCCAATAAAGAGTCGCTGGTTACAGAACAGACTCCTCCATTCTGACAGGGCTGAGACTCGCACCCATTGAACCTGGTCTGACACCTCCGACCTAAAATCAACACACTGAGGATAAATCTTTTCCCCGTTCACCAAAAGCAGGATGCAAAATGAGAGGCATGAAAGGAGAAGGAAAAATGTGTAACCTGTGAAACCGGGCTTGCAGACACACAGGTAATCATTAGGCAGTTGGATGCAGTCGAGGCTGTTGGAGAGACTGCAAGGGTTCGAGAGACACTCGTTTATGTCTCCCTCGCATCTTTCTCCCGTGAAACCAGGGGGGCAGTTGCAGCGATAACCACCCACTCTATCCACACAGGTGCCATTGTTCAGGCACTTTGGAGGAGCACTGCGCAGTCTCAGCGGTGGAGCACAATCATCCTCATTGATTTCGCACAGAACACCTTTAAAGGAGATGATTATCAGAAACTGCTTGATATGAATCGTATTTCAAGTAAAACCTGGCATAATCTTATTGGAAAAAGCATCAGTTTTTGTTGTTTGGTGTGTGCTTGCATACCCAGTGTGCCAGGGGGACAGGAGCAGATATAATGTCCCACAAGATCAATGCAAGTGCCTCCATTTTGGCATGGATGGGACTGGCATTCGTTGATTTCTATTTCACAGTTTTGTCCGGTATAGCCAGGCATACACTGAAAATACATAAACACGACATGTGCATCATTTTCCAGATACTAAAAAAATGCTAAGTGAGCTTTGACTTTATTAAAACCATCCCACTAAATCCTACTAGAGCTCAGAAACACAAGTATTTAGACTCACATCACACTGGTATCCACCCACATATCCCCTGCAGGTGGCGCCATTGCGACAAGGGTTGTCTTCGCAGTGATCCACTTGGCTTTCACAATAGCTCCCAGTGTAGTCTGCAGGACATTTGCAGTAGTGGGTACTCCCTGTGTTGACACAGTGACCACCATGATGGCATAGTTCATCTGTTTGGATCCCTAAATAGAAAAGTTTGGAAGAAAGTTTGACTTCAGTCACAGATTTACAACACAAACTAAAACAGACATGCGATGTGCAGCTATTTATAATACCTCGCTGACGGGCAGCTGTCTCACAAGAGACTCTGGGAATGTCACAGTAGCGTCCTGACCAGCTATTAGTGCATTCACAGATGAAAGACGCATCCTTTTGGCGACAACGACCTCCGTGTTGACATGGTGACAAGCGTCTACACCAATCGACTGGCGTCTGCGAAAGCAAGAGGCCGATGAACATGAACGTTTTAGAACTTAAGCTTCAAGTACGACATTTTAATAGCATCTTTGATTGTTTGTACCTGACAGCGGTTACCAGTGTAACCTCTTGGGCAAGAGCAGCGGAAGGACTCCAGTGCATCTTGGCAGATTCCGCCATTGAGACAGGGCTGGGAGTCACACTCATTAACCTCATACTGGCAGTGAGATCCAGTGAAGCCTGACCGGCAGGTACAGGAGTAGCCATTGATTTTATCTGTGCACGTCCCCCCATTGAAGCAAGAGCTGCGGACGTGAGTAAAAATAAGAAGTTAACTTTTCACGTCTAAGTGACATATTCAGTAATTTGCAGAAGGCTTTTTGAAAGAACAAAAATCAGACACAGACACTCACCTTTCAGTGCAATCTGGAATGTTGGTTTCACAGTGGATCCCAGTGAAACCAGGCCGACATGTACAGGTGTAAGAGTTAACATAGTCTGTGCAGGTGCCTCCATTTTTGCAGGGAGAACTCTGGCATTCATTGATCTCCAGAGCACACTGGGGTCCTGTGAAGCCTGGCAGGCAGCTACAGTGGTAGGAGTTCACACCATCTGTGCAAGAACCTCCACCTAAGCACGGATCTGATAGCACAAATAGCAAAAATTACTTGGGTCAAATACTGTAAATGTAATGGAATTAGGATTGTCGGTGAAAGACGAGTATAATAAATTGGAACTCACTTGGCACACAGTCATTGATATCTGTTTCACAGGTCAGCCCAGTATATCCTGCTCTGCAAGAACACACGAAGCCTCCCAGCGTGTTAGTGCAGGTCCCACGGTTTTTGCAGGGGTTTGAGTGGCATTCATTCACATCTATGTTACACAACTGACCTGAGCATAGTAAAAGATGGGTACAGTGAGATACAACTTGTGCAGTTCCAAGCAGAAAACAATAAGATGAGCACACGTTGTCCTTACCTTGCCACCCTGGCTGGCAGTTACACTGATAGCCCAAATAGTCTGGTGTATGGGTGCAAACTGCATGATTGGCACAGGGATTAGGTGAGCAAGGGGTGAGAACCTCAGCACAAGTGGGTCCACTGTACGGAAGCTCACATAGACATGTGAAACTTGCTACGCCATCTACACATGTACCCTTGTTCAGACAAGGGCTGGATGCACATTCATTGATATTCACCTGGCAGAGGTTACCTGTAAAGAGGAAAAATTAAACAGTCAAAATTAGAGGGCAATTTAACATCGCAATCTAATTTTGGCTACAAGAAGGAAGCAAATTATTTCATTCAGAAGAAAAACAATAGATAGACTGATAGAAGACCTCAGAAGACTTGTTTAAATTTCCGCTACTTGAAGTTCAATGTTTGTGTTTTGCTGCCCTATCAGGCTCTCACCTCTGAAGCCTTGACGGCACTTGCAAGAAAAACCATTTAGCTGATCTATGCATGTGCCAGCATTTTGGCAAGGGCTTGGCAAACAGTCATTTCTGTCCAAGTCGCAGTTCTTCCCCACCCATCCGGGCTCACAGTCACAGCGGTAACTGGATCAATTAAACAAATATATGTTTGCATGTAAAAGTGAGCAAATTTTGACCCAATTCACAAAGTGAAATCTGTGAGATTCACCAAATAATGCTCGTCACACCAGATTTCTTTTTTAAGGGTGACTAAAGTTCATACCCGTTGATGTCATCCCTGCATGAGCCATGGACACATGGGCTGCTTCCACACTCATCCACTTGGGAGTAACAGTAAGGAGGCTTAAAGCCCTCAGGACACTGACAGTGAAAGCCATTCTCTTCATCGACACATGTTCCTCCATTTCTACAAGGGCTGGATGCACATTCATCTATTTCCACATTGCATTTGGGACCTGCCAGGAGAGATGTAAGACATCATGTCTTTTTCAGCATTTCCAGAGTTTTGGATTTTTCCACCTAAAATCTGTTATTTTCATATCAGCAGGCCTTACCAGTGAAGCCAGGTTTACAAACACAGTCATAGCGGTTGATGCCATCTTTGCAGATGCCATAATCACATGGATTACTGGCACAGTCGTCAAAGTTGATCTCACAGTTTGTACCTAAGATGACAAAGACATAGAAGATCATTTTACGTAACTATTTAACGCTTAGATACTAGACATGTGTTTTAGTAGATTACAAGACATCATAAAGAGCAACAATATTTTTCTAGTATCAAATCTCTCATTTTTAAGGTGTGTTGTGTGTGGACATTTTCCTCCTACCTGAGGTTCCATGCTGACACTGGCAGATATATTTATTGACCAGGTCCACACACTTGCCCCCATTCTGACAAGGGTTGCTGTGGCACTCATTGAGCTGATTCTCACAGCGATAGCCTGTGTATCCAGGATCACAATTACATGCGTAGCTGGCGATGCCATCTATGCAAGTCCCATGATGGCATGGGTCTGGGTGACAGTTGTTGATGTTGCTCTCACAGAGTGTCCCTTCATAACCTAAGGAAGGACAAATGCAAGCATGCAGAAATAAGCAAAAGGTACCTTCAGAGTTGACCAGCCAGATTCTGTTTTTCACCCTATCGTTATGAAACGATTTTCACTTTTAAAACCCAGTTGTTAACACTGCCATGAATATTTCATTGACATCTTTACACCCATTTATCTGTTATTATACTGAACATAAATTTCTCCATATATTCCATTTTCTCTTTGTATGCTTCCTCATTTAGGGCTCTGACCACTTGGTTTCCATGTCATTGTATAAGACTAGTAACTGTTGGTTTGTGAAGTATGCATGTAGTGCAATGCAGAGTTGGGCATAGCAGTAAAAAAGGACTCTCCACAGGCCTCCCAGTCTTGCTTTTGTTCTCAGTGGTGGAGGAAACAAAAGGCAGCACCACGTCAAACAGGCCCACTTCACTCAACAGAAGGGGCCCACAAACACGGCGAAAACCAAGCAGCTGGCCACTGAAACAATGCAGCTTGCTCCTCCGTAGGCGTAGATGCAAACACATATGTTAAATATCAGCGTATGCAGCGTATGTACACACTGCCTTTGTGATAAACTGTCCATGTCAATGTATCTGGCTGCGTTTTCCAACATGGACCTGACTGGATGTGAAGGAATGAAAGTTAAGATGCAGCATAAGGTGTTGTATAGGGGTTCAACAGATGAACAGATGTTGGGGTGATGACCAAGTCTCCTTTCTTAGCAACTGCTGTTCTTCAGTGACCCCATGATCCTGAGACCCAATGAGGGAAAGAAGGGATTAGGGGCCTGTCTGCTCGGCCAGCCTACATCCAAAGAAATAGATCACCCCCAGAAACACTGAATGCTTAGCAAAGACCATCGAGTGTTTAAGTATCATCTGCTGCTCTGCTTGGGGAGACATCTCAAGTTGTGTAATGTCTAACAACTATCCACTGACAACTTATTGTTTAGTACAAAAGCCCTTACCTTCAGCACAGCGGCACTCAAATCCATTTGGTCGGTCATAGCATTTTGCTCCATTCTGGCAGGGTGTGCTTGCGCACTCATCTATGTCGATTTGACACATGGTGCCAGTAAACCCTGGGACATACAAACATAGAGGTCAAGGGTCAGACAGACGGTCCAGTGAAAGGGTCCACACCAAGGTCAGAGGGCAGTTCTGCTCTACTTAGAGGGGCAGAGGCCTTTGCTTAAGTTAGTGATGTCTGGCTAAGGTATGGTTTGGAAATGTTTCGACTGGTTAAGGACATGTCATGTGTGCATTAAGGGCAGTGCTGTGCTGACCATCACAAAGCAGTGAAAAAATTTGAGAAAAGGATGCATACTTGAAATGAACTTGCATGAATAATGCTTTCGGATGTAATAATAATAATAATAATAATAATAATAATAATAATAATAATAATAATAATAATAATAATAATAATAATAATAATAATAAACCACCAAGGTGAAGTGGCTTGGAGGAGCTGGCAGAGTGCCCAGAAAGGGGTGAATTGGTGCATCTGTAGCACACTGCTCAGTTGATTAACAGTGTCAGGATGGTCTGTGTGTGTTGGGACTTGGGCTGCTAAAGCTGCTTTTCTTTTGAGGACCCCATTCCTCCTCCTCTACTGCCTGCATCAGCTCCACAGGCTCAATAGCCAGATAGGGGTGTGTGGGGGGGATGTCTGCCCCAGATGTAAATTGCAGACCTGGAAAAGAATCTCATTAGGACTGTTGTCGTCCCCCCCCCCCCCCCCCCCCCCCCCACACACACACACACACACACACACACACCACCACCACCACCACCAGCACAGCCATGGCAGGATGAGGGAGACTGCTGTCCCATCCACATTCCACAGAGGAGGGAAGCGGGGGTCACAATAGTGCCTTTGTTCAGGCAGGAGGATAGGCAGCCTTCTGGGCCTGCCTCCTTTTTTTTTTCAAGTGATAGCTCCAACCACCAGCAGACAGAAGAAGGGAGGCTGACCCTCCCTTCTCTGGTTCTGGGGCTATTTAAACTTTGGCTTTCTGTTTTGTTGCAGCCTTTGTTGGACTGGAGCTCTAAACAGGCAGTTTTAAGAGAACTGAAGTGAGGCTAATTCCATTATGCCTACCTGGCTGGCAGGTACACGAGAAGCCATTCACCATGTCCCGGCAGATGCCATCATTCACGCAGGGGTTGCTCTCACAGTCATCTACGTCAATCTCACAGTAAGTCCCCATGTAGCCTGGAACACAGAAGTTCAAATTGGAATCACACACATTTATGCATTTGTTGCTGATTCACTATGGTCACATTATGGACTGGTATGTCAGCCCAAGCTAGCAGACAGGCCATGCTGGGAAGGGAATCTGTGAGAAACCTTTCACTCAATTTTGACGCAGGTCTCTGCTGAGCCATAAGAGGGAATAAAAGATCCCTCGAGCATCCTTGTTCCCACTCCACTGACCTGGAATCACCACACCCTACTGTCCGTGGAGCATTGCCCCTCCCTGGGTCAGTGTCCCATTCACCAGATTCATGTTATACATTCTGTGTTAGCACACTATGGAGGGTTCCTGCATTGAGGTGAAACAGAATGTGAATGAGAGTGTTTCCCCTGGGGAGAGACTAGCGTGGAATCAAAAATAATCAGCAGCTCCACATGAGCTTTGCCAGGCTGACTGAGGATGAGGAGGGAGATGAGGAAGGTCCTGTCTCTGAAAATGAAGAAGGGGGGCTCTGGGAAAAAGCCTCTTTCCCTCTCTGTGTCTATGAGGGGTGCGAAGTGGAGCACAGAGGGGCCCTATTGTTCTGTTCCATTCCCACCACTCTATCCCTCATTAGTATTCACAGCACACTCCTCCCCCTAACTGCTCGCCCTCTCTCAGATCCAGTCCTATAGACCCAACTCCCAGCTCTAATTTGTATAGCTCCCAAAACCCCAGGTTGCATGTAGGACTGTGCGTGAGAGTTTCACTGTTTTTGTCACTGGGTGCTCAGTCCAAACTAATACCCCATCAGCTGTACAGTGCAGCGCAAAGTGCAGAGATGTGCCTCTGTACCCCTGATGTCAATGGGAATGTGTTGCATAACAGTCCACACTTGGAGTCATTGTGGGAGAATGTAAATTATGTTTTTTTAGGAGGCCAAGTTTAAATAATCATCTGTTCCACTTTATTGACTTTAGGCTGACCCATCTGAATGACACCAGGCTGACCCGAACCCTTGAGTATCAATTTACAGGCAATGCTAAACTAAGAGCATTAGACATGTTTTCTCCAGAATTTCTTAATGAAGAACTCTGTGACAAGTGGGAATACCTGGCATGCAGATGCACGTGAACTCTCCAATGCGGTCCAAGCAGGTGGCATCATTCTGGCAGGGCATGGACAGGCATTCATTGATATCAATTTCACAACGTGGTCCAGCGTATCCCCGACCACACTGACACTGGAAGGAACCCACTGTATTCACACATTTTCCAAAATGCTCACATGGGTTTGCACCTGATGGTAGAAGACAGAGGACAAACTCAAAATAAAGATCACTAAAAAAGTATACTATTAAGATATACCATCATAGATGTTTGAAAACATTAGAGCCTACCAATTGAGCATTCATCCATGTCCTGGTTGCAGGCACCTCCCACGAAACCAGCAGGGCAGGTACAAATGGCACGGCCATTGAGGGGATTGGTGTCACACACAGCACCCTCGTTGCAGGGGTTGCTCACACATGCATCATCAAGATGGCACAGCAAGCCTGTTCAAAAATCACACAAGCATATATACACTGACTTAGATGCCATTATAGAACGGGCTACAGAAGACATCTGAATCTGACAAACCAGCACACCTGTCTTTCCAACTGGGCACTCGCAGAAGAAGGATGCTACACGGTCATGGCAGGTGGCGCCATTGAAGCAAACTGCTATTGCACAGTCGTCAATGTTTTCACTGCAGTCATCCCCAGTCCAGCCATTAACACAGACGCAGGTATGGCCACCAATAGTGTTGAAGCATGTACCCCCATTATGGCAAGCGTTAGGTTGCATGAGACACTCATTGACATCCTCTGCACAGTATTGTCCTAGAGAAGTTAAGTGACAAATTGGTTAAAACTTACACTAAGTTACATAAAATAAATTAAAAAAAAAAAAACAGAGCTGTACCTGTCCACTCTGGTGGACACTGGCAGTTGTAGGTGTTAACTCCGTCTACACAAATGCCTCCATTCATGCACTTGTGGCCTGGGCAGTCATCCACATTATTCTCACAGTTGTGTCCCTCAAATCCTGGGACAAATTCAGAGGGGAAAAATTAAGGATACTAAGACAAAACAGCAAACATCAACTGGGAGTTCATTAAACAATCTGCGACCCTTGCTCCTGACACTAAACACTGCTACTCATAACATCAACTTATTCTTCCCACACTGGAGAAAGTGCGGGGCAATGTGGGCAGTGAAAAAGTTCAGAGGGTGTCTGACTGTTTACATCTTCATTTGGCTTTTCCCACATGATGCCAGCAACAGTTGTGATTCCTGCCTGTTTCAGAGGTCTGCACTCCTCTCACTGTTTGCTTGTTTTATAATCTCTCCCAGTTTCAATGACTTCCTCTCTGGCAGGAGACATTTCCTGTCAGCTCCCCAGTGGGAAACCAGAAGGCTCATAAAGTAAATTCCTTCTGTTGAGAAGAAAGCTGAGTGGAGAAGAGTGCAGGCAGGCTCCCCCTTCAACTCTCCCACCATCTCTTCTCCCATAAGAAGCTATTAATAGCAGACAGGAAGCTGACCTGAGACACCGGACAAAAATCCCAACAACTACACTACCAGCTATGTCATCACACTGGGAAAGTCTGTTTGGCTGCAGCACCCTGCTGAGGGCCTGGGAAAACAGGGAGACATACATGCTGAATCTGAATGTGTCAATGTGTTGATGTTTGTTTCTACCTGGTAGGCAAGCACACTCGTAGGAATGGTCACTGGTTTGTCGACAGGTGCCTCCATTAAGGCACTGAGATGGGGCACATGGTAGGGTGGATTTTTCACATGTACGACCACTGTATCCTGGTTGGCACTGGCAGCGGAATGACCCATGGGTGTTTACGCAGAAGCCACCGTTAAGACACACACCCAGCTTGCGGCACTCATCAATGTCATTCCGACAGTTCTTTCCCTGGAAGCCCGGTGGGCAGGAGCAGTTGTAATGGTTATTCCAATTGACACAGCGGGCCCCGTTGGCACAGGGACTTGTGGCACAGGCATCTATGAGGGAGCAGTCTTGGCCTGGAGTTTTGTGAAATGCATTCAGTTTAGAAACAAACATCCATTTTAAGTTCTCAGACCTGACCTCTATAATGAAAACACTTACCTGTGAACCCTCTCTGACACACACATGTGTACTGTGGAATACCATTGACCACCTGGCTCTTGCAAGCTGCCCCGTTCAGACATGGCGACCGATGACAAGGATCCAGGTGCTTACAGACAGGACCAATGAATCCGGGACGACATCTGTACAAGCAAATTCCCTTGCACATGTTAGGATGTGGTCCGCAGATCAGAAACAAGTCAACAAATGACAAGCTAAGGCATTTAAAACAGGTTTGCTAGATGATTGGAAATTGTAGCCCAGTTTCCATCACTCTGTGGGTCTGGCAATCAGGTCCCTGTGAAACTTAGACCTGGCTCACACTCTCAGCAATGCCCCTGGGCCCTGTAATGACGTTGTATTAAGATAGTTTACCTCATACATTTTTCGCTGGATATTATGACAGGGAATGACTGCATACACCCACAAAAAGACATCAAACATATAAAGATGGAGGGAGTTGTGCGTTATTGGCTCCAACAACCCCATGCTGTTACTTCCAGATGGAAAACCTCACTTTTTTCCCATGTAAGCTAACATTTTTCCACCGTTACGATTTTCAATCCTTCTTTCTGTTGCCATATTTGAAAAAGAATCCACCCAAACCCAGCATTCTGGAAACTTAACAATCGCCAACACATCTTGACATTAAGAAAGACAAAGCCTACACAGCATCTACTAATGGAATGGGAAAAGCTGCTGATATTTGAGTAAAACATTGTCTCCTCTCAGAGTGTAGGTTGATTTAACTGTGTATTACTTGCCTATACACAAGGTGTGTCAGGCTTGTTTTCAATTATATGTCATGTTTAAGTCTAACTGATCAAATACATTTTTTTCAACAATGTTGTGTGATCAGGATGTCTAGCAGCATTTTTATGCATTTAATTATTCCAAAAGTACATTTATATGCTTTTGGAATACACTGTTTGCTCTACTTTACACAAGCAATTACAGAAAGCCCTGACTGGTTAGCTCCTAAAGACATTGTGTGGATATACAGGCAAAGGGCTGAAACTGCTCCTGTTCAGCTGATATACTACTTTTGGCATAGTAACTGTATGCAAGTCTGATATAAAACACGCTGCATTAGGAAATCGAGATAAACATTCAAAGTAGTTTCCCGTTGGTCTCTACAGAGCTCCTAGTAGAGTTCAGAGAAAGTTTGTGGAGCTGGTAACTCTACACCCACAGTGGAGCCTTTGACTGGGGAAAAACTCTCTCTTCAAACAGACTGTTTGATGCTGGTGGCAGGGCAGTGACAGCTGGACTCTGGCCCCTCCTTGGGCTCTTTCTTTTCTTTCTTTGCAGAGGAGCCCTTCGGCAGGATCAACAATGGGTTTTCGTCTGTTCTCACTTACATAAGCATTGTCACAACACTAGTGTTCGTTAATCATTTACTTTTTAAAGTGCACTTCCCTTATAAAGAATATAAAATAAAACAGTACTCAAATGGTATTGCCTCTCGCTACGAGACATGCATTTCTTAGATGATCCAAAACCATATTTTCAATGAAAATGACTAGATAAGCATGAATGCTTGCGAGAGGATCCATTAGAATGTGGATTTACATAGAAACAGCACAGAAAAAAAATGCACAATGTTTCCACAGAAAATGTTTGAAGGTATATTGAAAATCGATTTTGCAAGAACTGTGAATGTCAGGGAATGAAGTTTTTTTTTTTCCAGGGCAAGCAGCACATGATCAGCTGCAAGGCTTTTGAACTTTGTGAGGAAGTTAAAGTGAAGCTGCACTCAAGTACCCATGCTGTGAGAGAGTCTGCACATCTACTACAACCTCTCTTCCATCTCCAAAATCCCCCCTGAAGGCCAGCTTGGCCTTCCTCTGAACAACTCCCTCCTCTCACGCGCTGAAAGGTCAAATGTCAGAGGTCCCCTGTCTGATTGTGATGATAATGTCACTCAGGCTGCAGAGTGTGAGGGGGTGCTGCTCTGCAGGGGAAAATGTCTTTTGGAAGGTGCAACTGGTGGTGAGGAAGACTAAAAGGAGAAGAGAGTGGTCTAGTTCAGCAGGAATGTCATGTCATATTTCCTGTAATCCCTGGTCCTTTGCTCTGAAAACATAGCGCTCACTCCTGGTGCACAATTCCTGTTGCCTTAGCAACCTCACAGACGAACAAGCAAGCCTGACACCCAACCAATCACCCCCCACCCCCACCGCCATGGTCCCCATGGCTATTTGTCATGGCTTGGCTGGGTTTATTTAGAGGCAAATTAACTATGTCTGGAATCTTGGGTGTCACCAAAAATGAAACACGAATGTGGCACAAAGACGTCTTTGAAAACACAGATGAATATGGTTGCTTAAAGAGATAAAAACAAAACAAAACAAAACAAAGCAACAACAAAAAAGAAAAACACAAACTGAGATTCCCCAGAGTAGTTGTTAGTACTGTCAGCACATGAATACCGTTGACTATCAAACGGTAAAATTTCAGCAAGTTGTTGTTCTCCAAAGTCGATCAGGACTCTCTGCGGACAGAACGTAACTCACACTAGTGAGTGATCTGACTAAAGATTGCACATTAATAAAGATTCTAAATTGTCAGGTGTTTGAAATAAAGGTGCATTCTGACAAGAAAATTAAGTGCATGGGTGTTTATTTGTGTCTCCATTAGTTTTCACAAGTGTGTGTGGGTGGGTCTGTAAAAATGAAGATTGTAGTAATGCCTGATAAATTATTTGTCCTCCCTTACAAAACAGCCAAAACACACATTCTTTTGTCTAGACCTGAGTAGCTGCCAACATGCTACTCCCATAACACACAAATCAGAGGGCTATCAGTGCACAGTGTGTGAGATGTACAACTTTGTCCAAGTTTACCTTTCATACTGCCATGAAAAGTCTGCTTATCAGGCTCTCTATAACCTTGTGGATTCCACTGCCTATGGGAACAGCAGGCCAGGGCAGGAGCTAGGGTTTTGCCGAGGTCCTACTATGTTTGTGCCGGATGTGAACGGCAGGTGCAAGCTTCTATTGTGCAATGGGCCCCTGAGTCATACATTGTAACTGCCGACATATGACCTTTGAGGAAGAGAGTACAGCAGATGATGAGGAGGTTTCTGAGTGCAGCCCATAGATGGCCAGAGTGAGTAATCTCCCTGTGTCAACACATATGAGAGGTTTTGCCAGCTGCAATCCTGCCATCTGTCCACATCTGTCAAAGCACCTCTGGGTGTCTGGCATTTACCTCTTCTGCCAGACTTTAAGCCAAAACAACTGTGCTGTTTTGCTCATGGGACTAGCCCATTAACCAACACACATACTCACACATGAGCTATTTCACATCACTCAGGAGATGTGGTCATCCTTCACAAGCACATGCACTAGCAAGTCCTCAGTCTGGACAAACATTTTCAAAACAGTTACACAAAAGCACCACTGCAAGAAAGCAAACACATGCAACAATCACTACACACCCAAACACAAAGAAGAGAAACTTACAACCAGACTCAGCTTCTGAGGAATAGCAAATCCATGAATGCATAAAAGATCCACTGATGAAGTTACAGGAGCAAAGGAAGGGGAAGAAAAGAAGGAGGTGAAGAAATAGCAATGATTAAATCACATTTTTGTTATTTGAAATATGACATTTAATCTGTGTTTAGTGACGTCTCAGTTGTTCCGTATGAAGTATACTTTGACTGAAACCCTTTGATTTATATGAGAGAGTTCTGTCACCTATACTTGTGTAATATAATCCTAATTTTCCTGCTTTTTGGTTCACTTCAGCAGAGAAACCTGAGCTCATCCTCTTCTACACAATAGTAGCTACTCTGCCAGAGGTCAGAAGGTGGTTCACCTGTGAACAAAGAGGCTGTAATCTCTGACACGGTTCGTACACACAGTCATGCCCCACAAAGCGCAAGTATAAAGGCGCTTTCCTAAATTAGAGGTATTCCCAAAATTAAACGAGGAGGAAGGGCACTAGCAAAACTTTTGACTTGAGACAACTTTTCAAGGTTTTTATCGCATCCGTGCATATTATGAACGTTTAGTAAAATTTGTCTTTCACTTTCCAGTATAAGACTTTTATAATTTCCAGACAAGGGTGTCTATTGTAAAATGTAAAATTTCCCCAAGCAAGCAGAAACCAGCTCCTCTCCTTTATGAGAGTCCATACTGACACCACACTGCAAACAGGAGCCCATCCCTCACAATCCCCCCTCCTCACCCTCCAGCAGTCTCTTCTGCTCAGGTCTTCTCAGCTTGGCTCTCCCTTCTCCAGCAAAGAGGCAGATTGGGGGTTGGGGAATGTTTTGTGGCCCAAATAAAAGAGCTAAAGTAGTCAGAACTCTTTTGTATAAAAGTGTTGGGGGGCGGTGGTTGGGAGGGGGAGCAGTGACCCAAACAGCTAGTCTTTCAAGGCCTGGGCCGTAGCCTGGCAACAGTAACCCATGGTGAGACAGAGCTAGAGTGAGAAAAAGGGGGTGATGAGAGGCAGGGTTTCATAAGGACAGTCGGTGCATTTTGAGGACTGGTCCCCACTTTATGCAGGTAGTTCTGAGCACTACTGTTGAAGCACTTCAGTCTGATCAGAAACTACAATTTTGTTCAAAAGTTATTCGAATTTGTGAGTTTCACAATGAAAAAGGACAAGGGTTGTTTCAACAGTTGTTTTAGGTAAACACAAGAAGAATCTCTTGTGGCCTCCAGAAAAACAGTTATTAAGTATCTTGCTATGAAAACGTTTAAGTTTCTCTTTTTTTTTCTTTAATGAACCTAACAAAAAAGTGAGGACCAATGAGAATCTCTCAGCAATAATGATCACAAAATTGAGACCTAAATGTGTAATGTTATAAATCAGAAGTGTAAGGAAATGCCAGACATTTTCTTGGACTACACAGATCTATTGCACCATGAGAACAAAAACATATTTAATGATACTACTGTGAAAAGGACGAAACACATGCTCACAATTTTATTACTTTCCTTGTATTTCACACACGATCTTCGACAAATTCTAATCCAATGTCAATCTGGAAGAATACACCCCCTGCATTTTTCAAATAGCGGTACATTTGCCCATAACCACATAGCATGAATCCAAGAGTTGAGGTCTTTAAAGGCATTTTCAACTGAACTCTACCACAAAACCCCACCCAACCACCTAAACTGAACCAGATTTTTGTAAAACTTTGAACTTAGAAGCTGAAAGGGCCTCATCCCCAAACTAACATGAACAAATTTTTAAAATAATTTTGATTACCCTTCCCCCATCCAGAAGACAAGAAGAGAAAAGGGGAGAAGAAAAAATAGAACATCTGATAAACGATGCTTCACACTTAAAACTGTTGACAGAAACTGTCACACAGATTGACTGAGACCAGCACTGACTGCACATGCTTATGGTCATGAAGAATGAGATTTGTTTATGGGGCACTGGCAGAGGTTCTTTGTGATAAGCTAAGGAAAACAGCCAGAGAATGTTTATTATCTCAAGAGCTGTCACCCAAAGAAGTACTAGAGACATGAGGCGTGTGCGACAGTCACACAAATGAAACGGTATTCAAAACTAAAGCAAGTTACAATAATGTTCCAAAGCTTTACTAGTTAAAAAATTTAGCCTCCAAAACCTCTTAAAAAAACCCAGAAAACTCTAAAATTAGCTAAAGGTAAACATTAGGAAAATGCCGCCTAGTTGAGATTGGACTTGTTTGTGGAATGTCTCCTCACTGGAAAAGTAAATGCCTTTTCCTGAATCTTTTAATGATGAGCCCATCCCTAAAGAGAGGGAGAGAACGGGGAAAATTTTGTTGGTGGACCTCAGTTATTCCTGCCTGAATGTCTTCAGAAGTCATTGTCTCTCGGATAAGAGCAAACAGCCAGGGGATGAGACTTCAAAGGCAGGCTTATCCTGACATAAGCATGTGGTTCAGACACACATAGACTCCAAAAAGAGTAATACCCAAATTCGAACAGGATGTTTTACTGCCAGATCACAAACTGGAAAAAAAAACAGACATTATTTTTTCTAAACATGTCATATGTGAAGGAAAAAAGACACTGAACCACTACATTTTCAGATGTGCACTAAAACTCATGAAGGGGGATTTTTTTTTTTGCACAGTCTGACCATGCGATGAAATTAAAGGATGAAGCAAAATGAAACAAAAGATTAGAAAACATCGGCGGACTGAGGCCTGAATACACTCAATAAGTTACTTAGGCTTCTAAGATAAGACAGGATGTGTGTAGCATGGAGGTCAGAAGGCACCGCTTCCTTTGACAGGGCCTGGGAACCACAGCTCCCAGTCTCCAAACATGACCCAGAGACGAGCAGGGATAGCAAACCCAAATCTTCATCCACTTTGTCAGATATTACTCATCTCTTAACGGATATGAACGCTGCCATTTGAAACGGTCTGCAGTGTATCACACTTTTTGGGTAATGACATGACAATGGCTCCATCTGTCTGACAGGGCAGCATGAGTGATGGGGGCTAGATGTTAACTCCCAAAACTGCAGAGTAACTAATTGCAAATCAAACAAGTCTTTCCAAAAAGTCAAATATTCAATAAGACTAGGCTAACGGTATTGTTCAAGGCATTCCTAAAGGGGCAAACAGGGTGAATGGATGCGAGGTAGAGACAATAACCTGAAAGCACCAGAGGGAGAGGAGGAATCTTCCTCACTAAGCATTCCTTTCTACACCATAAAGATGCCAAAGAAAACACCAAGCCTGAGGTGCAGTGAACTAAACTAACAATATAATCTGTCCCTTTGCATTGGCCCGTCAGTGAATATGTGCCTTGGCATGGATGCATATTATTACCTGACAGGGAAATATAAATTTCTAACTTATATGTAACAGAAGAGCAAATCTGTAAATAGGTCTAAGTTCACATTTAAATAATTTTGTCCTATTCTGAGAAATTAAAATATCCTGTAATAAAAAGTAAAAAAAAAAAAAAAAAAAAAAAAGATGCTGTGATTTCTGCAAATGTACATGCATTTGTATATTGCTTGTTGCAGACATTTTTAGCTAAAGAAACAAAACTCCATGCTGTCTGGACAGCCTGCTTCTTATCAAAGTCAAAAATGTCCGATTTATCACGGTTTAAGAGGCTGGGAGTTGCTTCAGGGTCATGACAAAACATCCACAATTTATATGCTGACACGGCTACTAAGGCCAAGGGAAAAGCATTTATAACATAAATTGAGCCACTGTATCCCATCCATGGTATACACACAGGGTCCACGTACATTTCCACTCAGCTAAGAGGATCTGGCAGGAAAGAGGTGCTTGTAATCTGTGATGTGCTGCTGCGCTGAACGGCAGAGGATGAGTCGGAAGATGTAGGACAGCATGCAGCGAGAGAATAAGCGACTCGGTGGCTGCTGCACTGTGAGAGATGCAACATGTGCTAGAGGGGCTAGCAGCATCATTCCTCCACAAGCTTGTCTCTCACAGCATGGGGGCGACTGACTGCTCAATGGCAGCACCTGGCCCTATGCTTTCTCTTTGTCAAGATCTGACTTCACTGGATTACCATCACAACATCCACCAGCTGTCCTATATGCATCCCCCCCCCCCCCCCCCCCCCCCACACACACACACACACACACACACACACCCCACCCTCCCACTCTCCTTTACCCCCTCCCTTACCCAGCCTCTCTTTACCCATTCCCTACCCCCAGTTCAATCCCTCCAGCTGGATCTTCTCTGAATGACACCCTCTCAATCTGCCTAATTATCTCTCCTCCAGCTATGCGCTGCAGCCCCACTCCATGAAGCACATTTTGCTCCCAGGGTGGAGCTGAGGGCCATGGCTCTTCAACTGGACTTCCTGACTGCTCACCTAGAAGCCGCTCTGTCTGTGGCTTTAACATCTATTCACTGTCAAGTTCAAAACTCCTAGATCAAAGTGGAATACCTAAAAGATAGCCACTGTGGATAAGGAGAAAAGTATAATACAATGCAAATAAAACCTCGTATTACAATGTAATAAGCATTTGGAATCTACATCATGTTACGTCGGTGCATATTACAACTTGTTGAATGCTAATGATCACAGAAATGCCAGCAAACTAGGTTTGCAAAGCTGGTGTTTCCATGCAAAATGAGCTTTGATTCAGAAAAGTAGAACATTTCTTAGTTTAACATGTATCAGTTGTAAAACTTCACCAACACCCAGCATGATAATCAAATGCATAGTCAGAACTTTGTAACTAGAAACAAATGCTTTTACAATGGTTTACAATTCCAACTACATTTATGTCACCACTTAAAGTGACTTGCTAGTGATAAATGAGCACTTTTTGCTAAGAGGTTACTGAAGTGTTTGCACACTGGTTTCAAGCTTGTACATGAAGTTTCTTTATTTTTCTAATCTGTTCAGACAAGGGAAATGCAACCCCTCAACATTAACATTATGTTAAATCCTCTTTAAAACCAAACGGAACAAGAGGTTACCTGAGGAGGAAGCCATATCAAAGACACACATAAAGAAACTGACAAGATTTATTGCCCCTTCAAGCTGTAGTGTAGCTTTCTTGCCAACAAGGTAGGAGACATTGGTATTTGGGGCAGTAACAATACCACCTGGCACAAAAACAGTATTTCTGTCATTAGAGAAGCTGTTTTCTTTAACAGACATTTAACAACGCAGTAGGTTGATGACACTCAGACACAGTTCAGCCTTCTCCTCATAAAGCAAGGTGGGCTATTATTTGGGAGAGCTGTACTTTCTAGCTTGTTTTCTGTCAGTTTTTTTCCACATTCCTTCTATATGAAACAAAGTATGTGTTTCTCTCCCCTCCGTATTACCCTCTCTTTGCTGTGGCCTTTCTTCTCTTCCTCCCTGCACTGTTCTGTGGTGCCAGATTACAGCCAGGTATCTGGGGGAAGAAAGGATCTTTTCTGCTGTTTTGGATCTCCCATTTCTGTGGGCTCCCATGGGAAGGGGTGGGGTGGCTCCACTACTCATAGGACTGGTCTGATCACTCTCATGTGTCCAAGCTCCGCTCCACTGCTCTGTGCTGCTATGGGACTCTTTCTACAGTGACATTTAATGTCCCTTTCCATGAGAAATGTTGTGCTTTTGCATTCTAACTATTTTTCCTCTAGCTTTATCACTCTCTCTCTCTTTTTTTTTTTTTTTTTCAAAAAGAACATGTTGTGATTACAGACCCCCTTGCCCCCTCCTTTAACATTTGGACATAAATATGTCCTCACCACAAAGGGTAACAAGAACAAAAATAAACAAAGGGGGGAAAAAAAACTCCACTAAGTCTGGTGATTATTGTAAACTCATGGCTGAACACTGTGTTGTGTTCATTTGGACTTGTAGGGGAGTGCTTATCGCTACAATGATGAAAAGAAACGACATGCTTCTGAAGCTGATGTTAGATATGGTGCAGAAAGATCTGTGCGAATAAAATTATACATTTACTAAATGACCCACAATCGTCTTGGCTACAGCTAATGATTGAAAAAATGTGGGTAGTGGTTACTCTCTTCACATGCAGCCAAGTTACTCATTGGCTAGTGTGTAATGACTACACTTGGCAGTATAAGGGCTTCATAGAACTCTTGGCAAATCCACATCAACACGCAGATACTTGCCTGTGACGAGTGCATTCACAGAGTTGGCTCAACTTTGACCCCCCAGTATGGTAAACTGAAAGCCCTCACCAATAAAATAATAAATTTACTGTCTTGGAAGGTGGCAGCTGGAAACCACGGTCTTCTGTTTTATTATTGCAACTCCTTCATCTGAAACACTCAAGCGTGTTTCCTAAACTAAAGGCTTTTTAAGAAGGGCAAATGACCCCCCCCAGGCAAGACACTGTAGGCTATTTAACTTCACTATTGTAACAGGCTCCCACGGTGCCCCCCTCTATACCTTGAAAAACAAAAGCCTTATCATTGTCAGAAGATCCAGGAGCTCAACGGTGCAGGCACAAGCAGGAAACAAAGACAATTCATCAAAAAGTAGGAAAAAATAAAGAGAAATAAGATCACAGTAGCACCAAAAATGACACAATAGAAAGCACATCCACACACAAAAAAACAGCAATGGAAAAAAAAGAAATACATCAACTAAAACTTGTAATTTATGTTTGAAAAAAAACAAAAAACTTTAACAGGTGCAAGAGATGACAGCCAAACATGTTGAGGCTTGATGATGCTCCTTAATGTAGGCCTAATCAATTAGTCATATCTGTCAACATTCAGCCCACATGTCGGTGCTTGAAATGAACAAGCAAACAGATATAACGATGACAAGACCGTTCAATACATGTTTATAACCATTCAATACATTTTTATGACTACTTTCGCAACCATTGAACATTTTATAACTAACTGACAAATAAGTCAGTTTGTGTACATTAATTCAGACATAGCGTCTACACACCTGCTTCAAACCTTATTCTGAAGCCAAATATACAAGCAAAACACACACAGACACACACAAAAGCTGTGTTACACTTACATGCATCGAGACGGTGAATCTATGCATGTTCCTCCATTTTCACAGGGTCTGTTTTTATCCATACAACGGAACCCTGTGAATGTTGAAGACATATGTTAAAGAACCACACAATTGATTAAGTTCATTAAAAAAAATAAAAGATCATAAATCCAAACTGTAATGAGCAGAATAAAGCAAACAGTGAAGCTTAGATCTTCATAATCTCTGCAAACTGCGTGTAACTCTGATTGCAGGCGTTTACTTGCGGCATTTTGCAGACATTCCCGCATGTTTACTGTTTACTTTGTAGAAGGCAGATAAACTTTTGTGTCTTTTCGATGGGGAGGCAAACTGGCATTAAACAATTGCTTTTGCTTACACAAGAGTTTGTCCGAGAAACAAGCATTCGTAATATCTAACAAACATTCCTCAGCCATTTAAAGATATTTAAAAATACATTTTAAACTTCCTCACCTCTGCACTTGTGGCTTTGTTATATAGATAGCTGAGCAGAGATAATAATACCTTTATTTTCCACAGAACAGAAGGTCAAAGTTCACTTGATTCCCCCCCTTTTGCTGAAAAATTTAATGTGAATGAAAGATTTTAGCAAGAGATGCGCGAAATGGGTTCCGTTAGCTGGCTTGCTTTTATCTCAGGAGGTCCAATCAGAAACTGCAAAGGGTTTCGGGGAAACTTGAGCTTTCTTCTCTATTCCTCAAATTACTAATAAAGGGTTACTAGACAAAAGAAATTAAAAGAAGAAATAGCTATAGGTACATTCAGAACATCTTACTAACACATATGCAATCCAAGCTTTGATTAGACTACAATGGGGAGAGGGGCGATGGGGTCTGCTGTCCGGACATGTCCAGTCAACCTGTGGATTTAAAACCCATTTCGCATGCTAAAAAAAAATCTTCAATTATGGATTTTTACTCACCTTCGCCAGTATGTATAAACAATAAAAATGACAAAATAATCCATGGAATATTCCCTTCCATTTCTGTGGAAAAAATTTCCAGCGTTTCAAACAGGGCTTTTAGTAGAAATACATCCTTTGTTAAGTTCACCAAAAAAATTTAAGGCTCCAAAATCGATGCTTTCTTTTTCCTTTTCTTTTCTGAAGTCAGCCGGAAAGCGCTGCGTTTAGTCCCAGTCCCTTATTATCCTCCGCAGCACGGCCACGGCTGCTGTGATTCTCCTCTCACCTCCTAAACTTTTGAAAAAGTTTTCCTTCCCGACGAGTCCCAGCGTCTGGTATCACTCCGCCCCCTCTCTCTCTCTCTCTCTCTCTCTTGCTCTCTCACACGCTCCCTGAGACGCTCAGATGCACTCACGCGCACATACCCAGGCATACATTACAATAACTGGAATGTTTATTTCTTTTGTCACTTAATACTGAAAGAAAGAAAACAAGAAAAGAAGTCTGACTGTAGTTAGGGCTTATCCAGCTCTATACAACCAAACAAAGCGACAGAATCAACTATATCGCTTATAAACAGTCATGAGAAAAACTGAGAACTTGCTTTTACCATAGCTAAACTTCTACAACAGATTTGAAAATTAATAGCATGTAATAAAGACAAGACATTATATGAAGTGTTGGGATTATGCCTATTTCTCTCAATGAGATGTCAACTTTTGTAACATTCCTTCTAAAATCAATGACAAGCAAATATATATATATATATATATATATATATATATATATATATATATATATATATATATATATATATATATATATATATATATATATATATATATATATGTTTTTTATGAATTTACTTTGTGTATTTCAATTCAGATGTTTCCATATGCACTTATAGTCACATTTGAAACAACAACAAAAGCATCAACTTCAACATTACAATTTCTGCATTGTGTTGGCAGACTGGAATGTGTCCCATTCTGAGCATGCTTAATTGTGTGTGTGTGTGTTTAGAGCTGATGAATTGGTGATAAAAGAGTGAGTTGTGTTTACATGGTCAGAGAGGCAGACAGTAAGCATTCTTCTTATACCCATGACCAGTGTTCAGAATTCCAGTCCCGATTTCTGAGTTCAGGCCTCTCGGTTCAGCCACTATGTCCTCAGCCTATCACAGTGGACTCATTTTCTGCAGCCAGCGTATGGTACCTCAGTTGTTCTGCTGCACAGAGCAGAGCTGGCCGCTTTTAGAGACAATAGCCTTGATTTGAATCATAAAAGCGGCCCAGCATTATGACACAGTTTCTCTCTGCAGGGGATATTCAAGCACACTGCTTCAACACCCCCTCCTCCCAGCCCACCCTTTTCCACCTTATTACTCTATTCCTGGTCTGAACTTGCATATATTACTGGCATTGGTTAGACCATGAATGCAGCAGACTGGTTTGGAGACCGCTTCGTTAGTGCATGTGACATCATGTATAAAAGCTTGTTAGGCCTCTCAGACACCTGCTTCATTTGGCAGCCACCATGTGATAGAAGCTGGGTTGTGCAAAGTTTTTGAATATTACTAAACTGGATCAAAGGTTTTCTTTGAGATGTTCCCAGATTCTTCCATCGTTGCACATACAATGTACTTCTGGCTTTGCAGTCAGAAGTATTAACCAGATATTTTCATAGAGGGGCGTATAATAATTTATGTTACAAGAAGGCGTAATTAGCAGTTAACTTCTGTTTTTATCTTGCAGTAAAATATGTCTTCACACCGAGAGTTGTTGCAGGCACAGTCTCAAATCTGGCAGGTGTAGGCAGTGTTTAGAGCGGCTTCCAGTTGGAAGAGATCCCAGGGAGAGTATTCTCAATGTATTTGAGGTCAGACAGTTGTATGTAAAGCAAGTTGCTATCTGTGCAAAAGCTTTGGAAATTTGTCTCATTCTTGTGAAATACTGAAGGCCTAACTGGAGGTAAAAACTCCTAAAATATCCCAGTTAAACAGAAATGCTCTCTATGAGAGGTTTGCAATAGATATCACTTGACTTCATAAAATAAAATGCTTGGAGTATGTGAAGAATAAGATAAAGAGCAGAAAGAGTCACTGAGGACATTCTGCTTTGGATTCTTTTCCTCAATGGAAGAGGATACCACAGGCCTTCCCTCTGGAAATACAACCTCTTTTATTGTTTGAAAAATGAAAGAGAACTTTGCTTCTTTCTTGGTTCTTAAGTCATTACAGGTTTGGCTCTAAGCTTGGCTTGTTTACACCACAATGCAGAGAAAGTAAAAGTAAAGGTTTTACTGCATTATGGCTTGTCGTTTATAATTTCACAGAGTTTTTGGTGGATAAAATTCCAAAGATTTGCAATTAGCATGCAAAGCTTCTGCTGTTGTGTTTTGTTTTTCCAGTCTTATGAGGGTATGCAAAGTTTTATCGCCCACTAGAGGTCTGGCATGGACACTGCATAGCTCGTGGTTATTATTATTTTTTTCCCAATACGCAAAGGAAAAACTTAAGTATTTTGCTATGAAATGTCAATAAACAGGGCTAAAGACAGTCTGCCAGCAACATGGCAGGGTGGAACAATTGAGCCGCCCATCTTTCACCAGGTGAGGTCAGTCTGCAAGGTTGATGTTTACCACTCAAAGCTGAAGTTTAATTCAATAAGTTAATAAGTTTAATTACCTCTGTATTGAAAAGAATGTCTGCTGAGGTTGCGGTTTCATACTTCAGTCATTTACAGTAGCTGACAGTGACTCACTTGTGTGCACTCTTTTGGAGCCTCTTTCCTTAGTTATCTAGTTTTGGTTAAACGAGAGAGTCGCTTATGCAGAATTGTTTCTAGATCCACCACTGAGTATGGATATTATAATTATAACAAAATCTTTATCATTTGTCACACATTTGTCTCGTTATCTTTCCTTTCTCACACCCTCTTGTTTTGTAAACTAACAAACTGAGCAAATAAATCAGTGTTTTGTTTGCATTGGAAAGAAACTGTGAGAGGGGAAGCCCTGGTGACAAAGTTCTCGCGCAGGACTCGGGGCGGGGGGGGGGATCTCCAATCACAAACAAAGACCTGACACACCAGAATTTATAACTCTGCTCTCTGGTGAAGATAGAGCGGCTCTGTCCTTTGAACAGTGCTAGCGCTGCTAATAGTTTATAGAGGTAAAGCTAAGGAAATAGCACTTCTACATTGAGTGAATTAGCATGAATGTCTATTGTAGAACGTGCCTTTGGCAGGACCTTTCAACTTTTATATATCCAGCTGTGCAAATTACTCTGTAATTCCTCCCGTTGAGTATGTGATACCTTTGAATACTGTGCACCATTGGGCGCAGAGTTCCAACAGAAAAGCTTTATTCGGAATTGCATGTGAGTGATACTGTTCGTTTATAGTGTCAAAAATGAAAGCTGACCAAAGCCTGTTCAATGAAGACCACCCTTGGCTAAAAAGCAAACATTATACTGATGCTGTCAGTGGCTTTCACAACCCAGCTCTACTTTTCACATAGCAGACAAAGTGACTCTATACAGCAGGTTCACAGTTAGACATAACATGTCACATCTAAAGCTTCAGAGCTTTCTTAAGAGCAGTAAAGCTCATTAAACAATACTCACAAAAAGTTTGGGATGTTTTTTTGGGATGTTTGGGATGTAATGTCAAAATAAATCTTAGAATGTAACCATGAAGGTAACTTAATTTGACTTTCTCTAAAACTCTGAATGCAAGAATACAACTGCGTAACCTTTAAGTGACCAGCACGCTGTTCTCTGACAAGACAGTGACTGCAAAAAAACCCCAAAGGAAATATTTGAACATGAATCAACCACTAAATATTCTGATTCAATTGCACCTTGTGTCTAAACAGTCCCCACCGTCATCCTATTGACATTTAAACAACATCAGATCAAAACGACACCTAACACATGACAAGTTATTGTAATGTTGATGTTTCCATGTTGAGGTGTATCCACCACTGTTGTTAGTTTCTGTTTTAATCATTTGTCTGAAATGAAGGAAAAACGTCAACAATTATACTCAAATGTATTAAATTCTTTATATTAAAGTAACTTTTGTTGAATTTGATTACAAGGAAAAAAAACGACTCAAAAAAATTTGAGACATGGAAACAAAATAAAAACAGCTGGGTGATCCTGTTGCAACTAATTTGGTGAATTTTTTAGAGTCTAGCAACATGACTTGGTATAAAAAGAACACCTTGGTAACACAGTCAGTCAGAAATAAAAAAATGTTCAGAGGTTCAATAAACTGTATAAATTGTGAAGAAATTTCAGTGATATTTCTCCATGTAGAATTGCAAACTAATGTAAAGCTAAATTAATTATCTGAAGTACATAATGTCTTTCATAGATTCCACCAATCCATCTTTGTGTTCATGAGAGACATGCCAAATATCTGTAGTACTTATGGTGATATTTGGACCCTTGTTGACCCTGCAGTAAAAACAGCTATAATTCTGTCAAGGAAATCTCTGCATGGGCTCAAGAACCCTTCCAGAAATTCTTCTCATAAAGACCGCTTACAATGCCATCCACAAATATAGCTTTATTATGCAAACAAGCCATAAATGAACAAAGAAATACTATCATCATCTCTGGATCAGTACTCATTTAAAATGAACTGAGGCCATTTTAATGAGCCATTCAGTGTTCAGACAAGTCCAAATTTACGTTGTTTCAAAAACCATGGATGCTATATCTTCCTGACTAAGAGAGAGGGCCTGTCCATCATTTTACCTGTATTCAACGTAACAGCCTGCATCTCCGATGGTTTGCAGCAGCATTAGTGCCTCTGGAACTGCCAACTTGCACATCTGTAAAGGCACCATCCACTTAATATTATTGAATGCTGAAAAATGTCAAAAATGGTAGTTTATTTGTTCACGTCTCACAAAAAAGAAGTTTCAGAAAACTTGCAACAAGGAATGAAGCTCAAAAACAATAGATATACACTACAGTTAAATAAAATGTCAATCAAAATAACTTAAACCAAATAGTGCAGACCTTCGCCAAACAGCTCAAATCCACCCGTTTTGTGAAGAATCCTTCTAAAAATTCCTGTGTCCACAGTTCCTTCCAGATCACGCCCAAAAATTAATGGAATTTAAGTTAGGTCAAGACCTATTCTCAGAAAAAAATGAGAACAACCCGTCCAGTGGTTTATGCATTAGACAGACAGAGAAACACTTAACCTCCTTGGTGGAGGTATCATTATCGTTGCAAAGAGCCATGCAACCAAGGTTGCATGAGAGCAACCTAGCAAGAGAGCAGCTTAATTCCACAGTAACCCTGGGAAATGTTCATTTGATGGTTTTGAGTGAAAATTGAAATGAAAATAAGTTGCCAAAAGAGAAGTTGTGTTCAGGGAGTAACATGATTTTAGGATACTCTGTGTTGTTAATGATAGCCTTAAGAAGCTCGCCATCATCAAAAGGGGATCTTCATTCCTATTTTCATCAAGGTATTTTACAGGAAAATGTCAAGAACTTCCAGCAAATGAAATACACCTTTGGGCTGAGCCAGTCACACCGAAGATGTAGCCTGGACTTTGAATAAAAAACAAAAACAAACAGATCAATACGACATGAGCCAAAGCCATTCTGTTGTAAAAAGTAAATCAAAGTGTTTTCTGAACATTATTTTATTCCCAGTTAGAAGAGTTAGTCCTTGGCTACTGGTCTCCAGCACTGTAAATGTTTATAAGGAATCTTTAAGGAAAAGTTAATAAAGATTCTCTCTGTCTAAGACTTCTTCTTGCCACAGTATAGTAGGTTCAGGTATCACACTCTTTTCAGGCTTGGTGGCTCTTCAGCGCTAGCACGCTCCATGTGATAGGGATACTAACAGGCAGTGTGTGTGGACACAGTGGACGTGATGACTTTACCACCCAGGCCAGACTGATTTATGTGGGAAAAGCCTGAAGAGCACCCACTGAGAGTGTGGAGAGGATTAGAAGCCCTTCTAGAAAACTGGTCACGGCCAATCAGCAGCTAAGACCCCCTACAGACAGACGGTAAGGCAAATTGTAGAGCAGGATTTAGCATTTCTTTAATAGATTTAGATTTAGACTATTTTTTGTAATTGTATGATTTCAATATAATTCGTGGACAGCATTAGTTTAGTTTTAAGTTTTGTAGCCTTATGAGTTGTAAAAAAAAATAATTAAGCACTCTCTAAGTGTCGGCTTGTCTGTGATGGCACAAGCAGCCCTGTGGATGTTCTCACACCCAACTGTATTCACTCGTGATAAGATTACTGCTCTTTGTTTCTGCTCTGGTCAGGGGAAGGAAAGATCTTAAGTTTGGAAAGAAATACCACTACTTTTCCCAGGATTTTGGTTGTTTGTTCAGCCACCTTTCCACTCTTGTATCACTTTTTCCATGAAAATACACAACAGAGAACCAACAGTCACCCCGTGCTTCAGATGTTTTCATCTTTGAGGTTTTTGCACTGATTAAAGTTGCAAAGATGTGTTTTGGGACGCTTAACCTTTGAGGATATCATTAAAAGTGTCAAATCTAATCATATAATATATTAGTCCTGATTTTGTTTGCAAAGATAACTATCATGTTGCCAAGCCAAAGCATGATACTTCCTGTGTCTGTGTTGTCATGTCTGATTCGCCATGTTTGATTAATGGCTGCTGTCCATTAACATAACGCATCTTAACCTATAAAGACCCAGCCTATAAAAAAAGGTGTCCAATTTTTTTTTTAATATGAACTCTTTGTTTATCCCCAAACTCACTGTAAAATAGTATTAAAATTTTTTTTAGGGATATGTATCATTTATTGCCACGTGATATGTCCATTTTTTAAATGTAATCCTCTTCTTTGTGGGGTCCATTAAGGGACAGAAGACAAAAAATCAAATTGAGCAAAGTTTACATTATAAAGTGACACCAAATGTCTCAGAAACTGGATGTATCATATAGGTCACACTGGGTTTTTATGGGTTAAACATATTAATGGTTATTGTTAATTTCCATTACATCTTGATTCCGTTGCACTACAGCCCCCTTGTCCACAATTTGATCCTTCGTCATCTGGCAATCTAAAGAGAAAAAAACAAGTTTCTGGTGTTTTGTTTTTATTCATACATTCTGTAACCCCATTCATTCACCTCATTCTTTTCTTCTTTTTCCTTCCACCCACTCTGACATACACACACAGAGTGACTAAGAGATTGGAGCTTCTTGCCTAAAGTAAACATACAGGAATGATGGATCTTTCTTTGGATTGTGGGAAAAAGTATTTGACTTTCACACAAGCTTTCTAAGCGGCTATTAAATCGTGCATGTGTGCGCTCAGGTCCTTTTTCTGCAGGAAACTGGGACAGACACAAGAAAGAAAACTGTTCTTTTTTTCTTTTTTACTTATTAGTCCGTTATTTTCTCTGAGTTGTACTACTTTTCAAATCGTAGTCTCGTGAGACAAATAGATGGTAAAGGACATGTTGTGTTAGTATCCATCTTTTCATGGTAGGATCTTCTGCAACTTTTCAACATGGTACAGGTTTTTTTTCTTTCCTCTGCAATGTAAATCTACTAATGGGGTGACAGTAGACTGACTGAGGACGGGCTGGAGGCATGTGCATCCATGCAGCAATGGAAGAGCGTAATAAATATCTCTGTGTGGAGGAATGCATTTCGGATGGAGCTGGATCATCGGCAGCTGGAGGAATTCAGCGCTATGACTTTGCTTCCGTGTGAAATAGCTACTTAAGACCACTATGAACAGCTGCTGGACAGTGCCCCCCTCCCTCCCCTTGACACACTCTTCCAGCTCCTCTCTCCCTCCATGAGGCTGTAAATCTTAAAGGAGAACAGAGGTGTTGGCGACTTGCTGAAAGGGGTCCAGGGAAAATCCTGGGGTTCAGTACAAAAGGTCAGCTCTCTGTTCGCTGGACCCGATGCAGAGACTTTGGGCTGATACTCAGTGATGACCTAACACAAGCACTCTTAAGACCAAGACACTGTCCACCTGGGATGAGCCATGTATCCAGGTCTCTGTTGTCAGCATTAATGGAACTGGTGCAACAAAGAGGGCACGAAAGGCCTATCGCAACAAGAGAGCTTATCAGAAGAGAAGGCAAAGGGTCATTTCAGCCATTTTACAACATCATGTTCAAATCCATGTAATCTGAAAAAATAAAGCAGAAAGTAACTGGAGTTTTTCCTGCAGAAATGTGGCGGTGACAGCTTTGAAAAGTGTTTCGAGTGGCATATGCTGCACTAAAAATGTCAAATAAAAGACATATTGAGAAAAATGAGTGAATTATAGCTGCGACTGATCCCGCATTTGCCTCTGAAAACCAGAGGAGAAAGACATGGAGGGGTCCCCTGCTCTCTGTTCATCCTCTATCCCTCCTGAGTCAATTGTTGGGGAAGCATGGTGTCAACCCTGCGCCATCAATCACCCCCTTTCAGAGGAGGGCAGACAAGGCAGGGACCCGCCCCCCAGGACAGGGGGGTGGAAGTTCTCATGCCCTCCCCGCCTTCTGAAGCCCTGCGCCCCTACAGACAGAACTCCGACAGCTGGTCTGGCCATTAGGGTAGGCCAGGACCCGAGGGCCCCCGCAAAGGAGCAACAGCTGCCAGCCCACTGCCCCCGACCACCCCACCAAAGCAGCTCTATAAAATCTGTATTAGGACAGCAATTTACTGCCATTCCTTTACATTCCTTCACAAATATGGCAAATACTGTAGTAGAGTCTTGTTTTTTTTTTTTTTTAGAACAGTACATTTGGTGAATACAGTATGTGAAAAGATTTGTAGATACAACTTGCTGTGGTACATGATTTTGCAACTGTTATTTACTGACAGATGAATCAGCCACATTTGTTAAAATCCTCAGTTAGAAATTATTTTATTTTTCTTGCAGTGGGAGGTTGTTGTTGATGTATTTCAGTATGCTCTTCAAAGAAAATGACTGTATAATAAAAAAATCAAATTGCATTTACCTTTTTACTAATATGTAATGTAATATAAATGATAGAGTTCCTGCTCTATTAGGACGACAATATCAAGGTGATCTTGACAAGAGCAAGCAAAGCATTGTTTGTGTTGTCAAATGCGAATTTATTGTTCATTTATGCATGATGTTCTTCGTGTGGTTTTTAAGAATACTATTCAGGGTTTGCAGGAAGGAAGAGTTGGGGCTTGTCTTAAGTGACAAAGTGCAAAATGGAGTGTTATTACTGAAAGCTGCCCTTGGCAGAACTCACTTTATTATTGTGTAGCATCAGCAGGTTCATTCTTCAGTAACTTTTCAACCATAAATGTACGTCACATATTTGTCTTAGTAGTTAATTCTTATGAGGCGATTTGTCTTGCAAGCTTCTTTGGCAAAGCTCTGCCTTTTCTCCGACAATGGAATCACTGCAAGGTAATATTTACCTGGCAGCGACTGCATTTACAATACAAATACGTCTGTGTGTATGTGATTTCAGGTTGAGCTTTCATTTGGAGATTGCTGTTTGCAATACATGTTGATTGAGATAAATGCATGAGTGTACTCAGTCTTCTGATTGAATGTGTGTGTTCCAGTGAGTGAGAGAAAGACAAGAGACCCGAGCGTTAGAGGAGATTACGCCACACTCCCTCAGGACTCATGCACTAGTGGCTGCTGAGTGGTTCCCACACTTACAGACTGAGGTGAGAGAGGCTGCACCCACAGCCCCACCTGTGTCTCTTCATGTTCCAGCAGATCCTTCCTGAGCCTGGATCTTCATTGAGAAAAGACAAGGAAAAAAAAAAAGAAAAAAAAGAAATGTGTCTAGTGTGCAATCAGCACAACAGCCAGTGACGATACCACTTTACTACTAAGGTATTATTACTACCAAAGAAACTAAGAAAGGGATAATTAACATTTATCTGCCCAGGCTATCTCTCTCACACAATACTGCACACATGGATCTGATAAAATTCTGTACAGTACAGTTTATAATGTGAATTTGCAGAAGAGCAAAGTCACACAACTATTTGTTCATATTGTTTATGTGATTTTTTGATAATAATACCCTGTGTTAGCAAGACTCAATGCCAAATTCAACAGACCACCTTACTTTGTTGGTCAAATAGTCTCTGATCCTGGAGTTCACCATGGAAGCCCCTGACCCCTTTGTCCAAATCCACTGAAGTAGTGGGAGATTACATGTGTGGTTTATTCCCCACCATCTTCATCTTCATCACACTAGATTAGTTGTGGAGTTGAACCAGATCCAGTCAAAGCTGCCATTGTACAGAGACCCACCAGAGCAGCTGTTAGACTTTATTAAAAGTGGCCAGAGATGCTCTGTGGTCATCTTAGGGAGGGAAAGGAGGGATCAAGCCAACATAAAGGTGTGAATTTGGGAAATTGCAGGCTTACTGGACATTGATTGAAAAGTACATGCACATTCCTTCCTCACTCTCCTGCTGGCCTCAGGGCACAGTTGAAAGATAAGAAGTACTGAAATACAACAGGGTGGAGTTAAGGTAAAGTGTTTGGGGTCAAAATGGCCTTGCTGTTGTGTACCTGAGGCTAAAAGTCTTACTTTCAGAACAAACCTCTGATTATTATTGACTGTCTGTATTTATTCCTAACACACTGTACATACACACAAAACTGACTTGATAGAGCATCTATCAGGACATTGTTGTGACAAAGCCTTTTTCAGCTGTGTCATGACATTAAAATATTTCATATACTGAGGTGAGCCTCAGGAATTTGATTTCATACTTACTGTTCTCCTCTGACAGTTAATATTTTTCTTTTTAGTTATGGGTCATTCAGGTCAAACGTATGAGACAAGCGCTAGCCCTTTCAGAAATCTTGCTCATAGTGGGTGGAGGGAGTGGCTGATAGCTGCAGACATTCCACACCACATCACCCAGGGGCAGAGAGGGGAGGGGGAAGGAAGGGGTCTTAGTAATTCCACTTTTATTAAAACATATTGAAGAAAAACAACATGCTGGTCTATGGCAGGAGTAGGATGAAATCAGCATGATCCCCCTCTTTCAATCTATTGGGAAGCATTTGCTGCTAAACTTCCATGAAAGTGTAATCTTTTTCTTATAAAAAAAAAAGATTTCTTTTCCTTTTCAGTTTTTTTCTCTTCTCCCTCCATTTTAAGTTGAGCAGTCAATACTGATCACACTCCTTTAATCTGTCATCTTTAGCTCGTACTAACCAACCAAATCTCTACTGTCTACTGTGAACATTTCTTGTTCCATTATCATAACCTTACTATCCAGGATCAAAACGACACATTATCTTGTCTGCAAACTAAGCCTGTCAGCCTATTTTCACACCATTCCTGCAGCTTTGGTTAGATGTTTTTTTTCTGGGTGGGTCCTGGGCTGTGTCCTGCTAATCTTTCCTAAATGGCCACTACATCATTATTGAGCGTGGCTTTATTGTTTGGGCAATTTTACAACTATGCCTCTGGCTGCACTGACCCCAGAGGCCTGGTCACTGTTTCCCGAGCAACCACTGAAGGAAGTGTGATAATGCAGGAGAGCAGAGGTTTTTACTCAGGATGGCCTGACTATTGGGCCTGTCACCAATAACTGACATGCTCAGTTCTTCTGACCCTGTTGCTCACTTATATTAATCTTCTTATGGGTATCGCCTACCCATGCACCCCCTGATGATTCTCAGCCAGTTACAATTTCCAGATGAATGCTACAAGGTCAGGAATGTGTAGATATGATGCACTGGATTATCCAGCATCCTGTCAAAACCATGACTTAGGTGCAACCATCTTCCCATGGCTCTGTAGAAGAGAAAGGCAATCCAGACATTCTTGGGTCCTGCAGAGTTTCTTCGTACTCTCTAATTTTAGAGCAGCTGTCAGGCCTTGCAAACCCTTCATCATTAAACCTGGGTGAGGAGGTGGGGTATGTAGGATAACTGATGCCCTTTACACTTTGCTGGGCTATAGCCCCAACTCTCTGCTGGCAAGAAGATAAACAACAGACTAAACAAATGATAGGATAATAACAGAACAGAAATCAATAATCTGTTATTTTTAACAGTTTTAATGTGATTTACTTAATTATCAATCAATTTTCTTTGAGATTTACTTGTATAAATGTATTTGTGTATGTGTACATTTATGTATGTACACTTTTGTTTTAGAATTTGATGACAAACGTGTTGAACAACGCTTTGAAAGCTATTTTAGTTACTGTTCACTGTCTTACTGTTTGAACTGTTTTTACTGCTATTATTTCTTTCTATTTTATGGTACACCCTGCCTTTTGCCCAAAAGACTGCTGGGATAGGCTCCAGCTTCCCGCCGACCCTGAATTGGATAAAGCGCTTCCGAAAATGAATGAATGAATGAACTTTATGGTACTGCACTATTATTGTTATTGTCATGAGTTTTCTTTGTTGGACTACTGATGCGAAACCACCAAATTTAGCAACCCGATATGTCCGGTACATATTTCTCTCAACATTGTATGTTTGTTAATGTGCACTGTCCCATTCAAATAAATGGTTAAGTTAAATTAAATTCTTGAACATTTAGGCAGCATCGATCTCAAAGATTATTTGTTAATATAGTTGGCGTTGTTGGGATCTCTCACTGAGTAGGACTTTGGCATTTTATAAAAATGACACATCATTTTATAAAAATGACACATCTGTGGCTGATGGAAACAACATACAGGGAGCTAGTTTTAGTATTAGCAATGCTTGACCTTCAAAATGTGTTTTTATATCACTTGGGATTATTATGAGCAAGACTGCACTGACACAAAGAGTTTGGAAAGCACTGCGTACTACTTGGGCTCTTTTTGCTGTTTCGTTCATGGCCAAGTCGTTACTTCTTCAGGATTGTTTAGTCTGAGGCAACCACCTGCTCCTCTGTATCGAAAAGCTAATCTGGAATCACTTGTTTATTGATTCTAAATTCTTTTAGTCTGAAGCAAAGAGTGATTGTTGCACTTTGTGTCATGAGATCCCTTTTCCTGGAAGCTTCCCACAGTATCATATTTTTCTCCAGTTACAGTATTTTGAATGACAATTTATAAATACGAATGAGAGCTGAACTAAAGATTTCACCTAAAGATTTCTAAAATACAGTGTCATAATCTGTTGTTAAAGCTGTCATGTAAGGTCATAATGCAGTCCTGTCTTATGAACAACTTTGTGTGTTTAGGTGTGCTTATGGGATGAGGTTCTCACACTGTGGCAAACATGCTGAGACACGAAGTCCTCGGGGGATCCCAGATGTGGTCCATACCCTACTTTGTACTAACCTCTAATTACACTATTGGCTCTTTTACAGGACATAATTACTAAGAATATGTCTGGAGTGGATTCTGATTGATTTGTTTTCCTAATTTATGTTCCTAAATGCACATACATGTACTGCCACAAATATTTGCATTATAGGTTGTATTGCATGTTGTATATATATAAGAAAAGGTGTGTGTGTGTGTGGGGGGGGTTTCAACAAAAGGAGCACATGTTGAGTTACCATTACAGTTCGCCTATGTCTTGTCAAAGGTGTCTTGTCTTGTCCTTTCAGAACCAATCCTCCTTTACACATGTTGCATTGGCTATGAACATCTGAACTGACTTTGATCTATTTTTAGAATCTTTGTGAATATAAAGAAGACAGGCGTCTTCCTGCTCAGCAGAGCACATTGGAGTTGGATTTCCCACACATACAAGAAGGGCCATCTTGGGGTCTTCTTGACTTGCGCTCCCATGAAAGCGCTGTTTCGACAGCTTGTTCTAATTCCCCTTTCTCCCGCAGGACAAACAGGGAGGAGGAAGCACTCACGGCCCACATTGCTACAATAAGAGCAGCCTTGGGGGCACAAGGAGGAAGAGGGTCAGTGGAATCACAGTGGGACTTGAGGCATGGGAGTGAGGGGGTCGCAAATAAGGGAAGTTGGTAGCTCACACCCTTGTGTAGGAAATTCACTCCTTCACACGAGGCCTGATATTTTTGTGAATTTACACAAACTTGCCTCCAGAGTCAAAAAGTTTGAAAGTGAAACCTGAATCTTTGTTTAAAATCTTGCTCTCTTGAGCATGTTGGTTTGATCCTCAGTATTTCATGTTTAATGCTAATTACTGTGAAAATCTGAAGGAGGGATTTTGATAAAGAAGTATGTCAGCTGCCAAAAATAGCAACAACTGTTGAAAAATGCAGCTCTGAACTCAGTTTCTGCATATTCAAAAATGCATTTGAAAACAAGCCACCTCTGACATTCCAAATATTAGGCAGCTTATCCTTGTGGTTGATGAAATCAAGGCTACACGACTGAATGCAAAGCACTGTTTAAATAATGATCGCGTCTAACACTCTATGATGACTTCAAAGACGGGCAAAATGTGGCAAGTCCTCAGGAATCCTTTCATTTACTTGAAAAAACCAAAAAGTCTTTCCTGTGACAGCGGTGAGGGGGCCCGGGTGACTAATGCCTGGATTTCCTTTTCAGCACAACCCGCGCAAAACACATTTTCCATCATGTCATACTTCATCCTAGCAGGGCTGAGTGTATAGTTGAATGTAGTGAGTGATAGTGTACAACTGTGGCAGATGAAAAGCACAAAGTTTAACATTTGTACTTCTGGAAACATACTGTAGTTACTGTAGTTATTTTTCCAACAAAAAATAAAGTGTAGCCTTGACTGAGTTGACTGAAAGCTTGAAACAGGTGGTGTTTTCAGTGTCACACACTCTGAACTTGGATATTTGGTCTCTTTTGCACACGTGTGGCTCACACAAGATCCCTGCCCCTGCTTTAACAAGGAGAAAACCTGTTTCATCTCCTGTCCTGTTGAACGTTGTGGCTGAAACATGGGCATGTTCAAAGCAACAAGAACTCCTCATGTGGCACGCTCTCTGGACACACAATCCACTTGATGACAGAAACACATGCTCTGTTTGAACCAGTTACTGGCTTTATGGCCAAGTGACTCAGCCTGGCACACTACGTATTCTAATATTTTCCACCTTTCAGTCATGTCCATCTCATTGCATCCTCTCTTAGGCGGTCCTCTCCTTTCCTCACCATCACAACTGCTATATGGAGATTTCAGTAACTTAGTTGTTGCTGTTTCTGACCTGAGTGTGTGTCGTCTTAGTTTTGCCACTGCACATGCAGATGACAGGCTGTGTGTGTTTGTTTAGGCTGCTGGGTGAGAGACTTCATGTGGGAAAACTGCTCTCCACAACTGGATCGATGAGGGATAGATAAGAATACTCAGTGGCCTTGGGTGGACATGCATGAAAATTCTTTTCTTCTGTGAGAACCATTTTTTTACCCCTCATTCTTTAATTCCTCTATAATAAGAGACGCAACAAGGCCGCCCTCCAAATAAATTCCTGGAAAAAGTAGCCATTTCAGGGCATATTGAATTAATTTTTAATGCACTTTTAATCCAGTTGCAGCTATTAAAGTGCTGAAGTGCTGAAGTTATTGGTAAGAGTAGCATACCATCAGTATCTATGGAAAAACAAACAAAAAAACAACAAAAACAGCAGAACACAATGTGGATAATAAACTGATGGCAGTTCTTTGGACGTGCCACATCAGATTTTCTCCTTGTGTATGAATTAAAATAGATTGTAGAACTGAAAATTAGCATTTGCAGTTTGTAATTGTATCCTTCTTCTTTCCCTTTAAAACCGCAACTGATTTGTACACGCCACAAGAATCTTGGAATTTCAGAGTGTCCCTGTATTTTGGGATCTTCCCATCACCATGAGTGCTTAGCGTGGGAATCAAGGGCAGATATAGGAGGATGTGGGGGGGCAAAAGAACTCTGGGCTTGTTAAACATAACATTTAGGGGAAAGGGGCTCAAACAGAAAAGGCACCCAAACAGCTTCTTCTTCCTCTTCCTCTACCATAACTTGAACTGCAAATCTTCAGCACGGTAAAGGTGTCAGCGTTTACTGCCAAGGAGTCTCTGGGAACTTAATGGTTGATGTAAAGATAAGACAACAACCTGTCCATACATGATCTTCCACTCTATCATATCAACTTGATCATTACATCTCAGTGACAGCATTCACATGTTCAAAAACACACTCTCTTGCATGCTAGTCGTGCTGCGGTCATGCTGTTATAAGATTTCCCACCAGGACTCTTAACTGTCTGAATCTCAGATATCATCCCAGCACCCAGAGTGGATGCTGTTGAACAATGTTTCTGGGAACTGGTTTTCAACCTTGGCTTTTCTCTGCTATCTGTATCAGCCTGTAATGAGGACCTTTTCTCTCTGTTCAAATATATATCATGTGAAAGAGGCACACATGCCAGTGTTGGCTCCATGGGAAAACACAGGGCAGGAGCAGAACATTTCTCTCATTTAGCACATTGAAAGAAGGAGAGACTGGTTGGTGCTGGTAAGGCTAGTTGAGCAAGATACAGAAGAACCCTGCAGGATAAAGCTACTGAGCATTTAAAGATTGAAAGTAATAAATCTTTTCTAAAGACTGTTTTAAATCAGCACACATGCATATTCAAAAGTCCCAATATGAGCATATGAAAGCTGAGTTCATCAGCCTCTGTTCTGCTCTTCCTTTGTGGTGGTTAAAGAAGCCCTGTGTGTGTGGTCTGAGTGGCTCCCGTCTTCAAGGAGTGAGCCGGCCTCTCAGACACTTCAGACTGCAGTCACACACATGGCCTCTGATGAGCGCGAAGAGGGAGAGGTCCAATAAACAGGGCCTGTTTGATCCGGCCGCAGCGCAGCAGTCTGCCAAGTTGTCTTTGTCTTAGAGAGGACACCACAGACTGGTGTCTCCCCACTGCTCACTGCTGTGCTGAGGAGCATCATTCACATGCTACCCTGCCAGAGTCAGCAAAGGAGAAAAAGACTGAAAACAAGTTTGAAAAAGAAGAGAAGTGAAGAAATAGAGTCAACAAACTGCACATGTATTGCATCATTGTACAACCAAATGTTAATGTCTGTAATTCTGTTTGTTTGCAGTGTTCTCAAAGCAGCTGAGTTGAACTTTTTGTGCAACATGTGGGTGATTGAGTGGCAATGTTTTCCAGTGTGACTGTGCATAGTCCTTATTGCCCATTGTTGTGTGGGAGATCTTCGGGGGGGACACAAAGAGCATGCAAAGAGGGAAAAAGCCAAGTCCAGTAAATATAATCTTGTGCATAAGTGGAACCAGAATAATATTTAAACCATTGTTCTCCTGGACAGAATACACACACACACACACACTCACACGAAAAGATTTTTTGTGCAGTGAAATGTGAACCCAAAAAGAAACAGCCGATGTTGCAATTGCCTGTAAGTTACATGAAATATAACAAACTGTTCTCAAAATGTCACGTTTTGTGCTTCTCATAAACATTCAAGCTGGGGAATTCACCCTGCTTGACTTTAATGCCGTTTGCACAGTAAATATCAGCTTGTCAGTTTTACATCAGGCTATCTGGATAAAAAAAGATGATTTTGAGATTAGAAAATATATTTAGTAAATAAAAAAAAACAACTTGTTTTCCATAATGATTTAAGATGCTCCAGTGCATTCAATTAGGCTTTATCTTAATCAAATATATTGCAGGTTGTTTTCTAAACAGAGTTCATTACATGTAAGTTCACTGTGTTCAGCAGACAGGTGGAAACTCTAAACTGAGTTTTGGATCAGGTGTAAGCAGCATGTCTTTTTCCCACAGTTGAGACCCAGTCAGTAACAGCTAGATATCTGACACTAATCACCCATTAAAAGTCTAATGCGGCTCTATGCCAGGCTGGATAGAGCGACACTGGCAGCTGCTGCGACCACATCCAACTGAAGGATTCCAGCAGCACAAAAACACTTCTTGAGAAGATGGGCCAACTCTGCTTTGTTCTCCTCCTTTCTCCAAAGATGAAGTGCTATGCCACTGGTTAGTCATTTGAGTATTTTTGACAGTTCACAAATGCCGGCCTAACCCGAGCCTAACTCCAAAATATAAACCTACAAAATGTAGCAAGGTCTTTTCTCAGGTTGATGCACTGGTATTCATTATCCTCTTGATTTTCTCTGCTGTCCCATCTTATTTCCTTTACTGGCCCTCTTCATGATGATTATACTGGTCTTTACTTTGGTCATAGATCGGCATTGGGTTTAACAACATGCCTAAGACTTTTCCATTCCTCAGGCGTTTGCAAGAAGGGATCAACCTTAAGACTAGAGATTGGGTGCAGTATTAAGGCAGCACCTGTCAGTGCTCAGCTCAAACCCAGTATGCTATTGGACCAGGCCTTTGCAGCTGTGGGTCCAATCTGTATCTCAGCCAGGAACATCAGCCAGTACTACTTTTCCTCTCTTTCTGGCTTCTGATCTGACAATGCACACAACAATGAAGCTCCTCTGTGGGTGCTTTGACCTCAGCAAGCCTGTAATCTCATGATATGGAATATGTCTCTGGTGATCTAGTGAGCCCTGGAATGTAACTTGCACAATAATGCTTGGTTTCAAAACAGTCTTATGAAGACTGCAAGAGAAGAAACGGCAGAATATGAGTCAGAACATTAACATGTTGTAAGTTGAATCTGATTGTCCTGTTTTTTTATTTTTTCTACTATTATTTTTGAGCAACTATAAAAAAAAAAAAAAGAAAATAAAGATTAGAGAGTTTGGAACAAAGCATGTTATAAACCAGAACACCAAAATGGTCTTCATGATTTCTATAACGAGTCTATCTTAACATGGTAAATATCTCCAGTTAAGCAATTACCCAAAACATACTAGTGGAGGTTTTATTTTTTCTTGAATGGAAAAATGCGTGGCCCCAAGCACCTCTCTCTCAGAAGTCTGGTCTCTGGAGATAGGCAATATTGAAGGGCTAATGTGGCTAGAAGGCTCTGGGCTGTCCTTGTAGGGCTGCCTGCTTGTGAATGTCCATTTATAACCAGACTGTTCTAAATAAGCAGAGAAAGCAAGAGCTGCACTTTCCCACAGTAGTGCAGGGGGACAACATGACTTCTCCTTTATAGTTCATGACTGCATGGAAACTGCACTCCCACTAAGAGCTCACAAAATGGGCAGACTGGTGGACCGTAGCAGCCCAGATAACATCTTGACCAACTCGGAATCAGATTAGCCAACTTGAAATCAACCATGCATACTTTTAGCATTGCCGAACAAAGTCTTTCACCAACCTTGAAATTAGATTCCGACCACATGCATGTGAGAATGTTTACTTTGCCAATGCACGATGACAATTTTTCTGCTCATACAGCAAGCTGATAAATCTATTAGACTTTGCTTTATGGTCTCAGCTGATCATATTTATTTGGGTTAGACTACTTTTGTCTACATTTATAAGAATAAATCGGAAGTGGCCATTGATATTTAAAAACCATGACAACTTTCCAGCCAAGGTGACAAAATCTGCAAGCCACCTGCCACCACCCAGTTGAGTCCAGGCTAACGCTCTGAGACAAAGCCAGCATGACCCCCACGTGAGTACATTGTGTGTTCTCTACTCAACATGAATCCCTTCAGACTCATCATCTGCATGCCTGTTTCTTTGAAACCCCCTTTTTTTTCCAGCAACATTTTTTTTGTGGGTATCTTATTTCTTATGCTGCAGGTTGAGGCCTGTTGCTGGACTGTGATGTTTTCGTTCTGGTTTTTAAAACTTCTGTGGCCATACACTGCAGAGGTTGTGACCTCTGTATGTTTGTGAGTGACAGGAAGGAACACAATCTTTTAAGAGGATTTACTGTGAATTAGCACGCTGATTTGATGCTCTTTTTCATTGTGCCGTGTTCTGTTTAAGACAGACAGCTCAGGCCCTCTGTACAAACGGGTCGATTGTACAGAAACTGAACACAATGTAAATATTTCAGGAATGTGATCAGTCATTCTCATTTTTATATTAATATACTTTAAATGTGGATATTTTTTTTTTTATAATCTGAATGGTCTGAAAATTGTTTCTCTGTTTTCCCTACATTAATGTAGTTCATTCTTTTGGCAATTCATGTTTTTTGTAGAATTTGGTCTCTTCCAACAGCAACATACAGTTAAAAACACCTCTGCAGTTGCATTTTCCATTTTACTCAAACATAGATTAAATAAAAGAGCACAATGGCGGCTGATGAAGTGAGCCAGCCCCTCTAATCAGTTTGGAGGGCAGCTGTGCAGCAAAGACGACAGCTCCCATCCAGCTGGCTCAGACTCTGGGAACCAGTGAGAAAAGTTAAGTTGCACTTTACACCATTGCAGTCGTGCACCGCCACTGTTTCAATACATGTTTTTTCTTACTTACTATCTTCTCCATTTCTTTCTCTTTCCTTTCACACACACACACACACACACACAAAGAACACAGCAAGATCATACCAGCATTTCTGACGTTTACCCCCTGGTAAACTATAATCTGTGGTTCTGTTCCAGGCCTTCTTCCAGCAGTTACAGCGTCATGTGGTTCAAGATTCCCACATTACAGAGAACTGCATGTGGTGTGGGCTGCATGTTCCGTTTCCTGCAGATTAACTTTGTATGCCTCTCTTTACTGTGACAGACTGAATTAGTCTAATGTAAATAAGCATCCCTAACTTTCAACAAACCTATGGCCCCTGCAAACTAAAAGCCCCCTCATGGTTGAAAGTGAGAGAATTCCACCAGGATATCTTAAACTTCCCTTCTCCTAGATCTCAAGCTCGCCTTCCCACAGACGCCTCAGGCTCAATGAGTCTGACTTCCCACATTTAAGAGTGACTAAAAAAGCATCTTCAAATTGCAACCATAAGCTGTTTCTCTTTTCCTCCTCCCACACATATGTTGAGGGTCCTAAACAGCGGGGAATTGGGAGTCTCCAGTGAATAAATTAGTCAAATTTCCCATTTAACCAATTATTCCCTCCTTCAGCAACACAGTAACTGAAAAAAGCCAGAAGTGTTGTTCTGTGGGATGCATACTGAGTCGCAGTGAGAAAACAAAGGAAGCTGCTAGTTGACTGCACAAAGGCGGTGGAGGTCTTTTCCCTGCGGATATGTGAATTTGACTCCTCCACAAAAATGAGACCTGTCGTGAAACCACATCCTGTCAGTGTTTACAGGGAGGTAAAAGCTTTAGCATGGCACAGAGTTTAACTTTATGCCTGTGGCCTGCAATATGGAGATTGAACAAACATTTTGCAAAGTTTGGCTATCACTGTTTATGCAATGAATCAGTCTATGGAAAGTTATTTTGAGCAAATATTGGGAAGTCATTTTTTGTGCACTTTGTAAATGTTTACACAGTACTAACTTATTATTTCTTCAACATTTCTTTTAGGCTTGATGGTACAACGTGGAACTCGATCTCTGTGAGATAGTCTGACAGTTTATCCTTCACACTTATCCTTGCGGAGAAAGAAGGGGACCAGAGTGTGATAGGTGTGTTATTGTTGCACTTTCAGTAAAACTATGCTGGCTCATTCATGGGGTCTCTCTGATAAAGCTGACATCAGAAAGAATATATTGCAGCTTAGGCCTCATCACACAAACCATGATTTTAACCCACATCAGGGTGCGTGAAAGTGTATACAAGTTTTCGTGCATAAAGAGGTAGTGAGGAGGCCAAAAATGCATCTCTACACTATTCCACATAGCTGAAATGTCATGGTCAATGGCAAGGGCAATGTGCACCTGGATAGTTGTAGATTCAGAATTTAATGCAGATTAGTACATTTATGCAGGTAGGGGAATGGGGTGGGGGTAAGGTGGAGGTTGGGCCTTTGGTTGTTTTTATGTGGTTTAGAATGTGTTATGTAGATAAAGTTGAACTGTAAATCTGAATTGATGACAAAGGGTGCTGCTGATGCAGATACATTTGTTCAGTAGGGCCAGTATTGTCAAGGAAGCAAAGTTAAGGAAGTAAACTTCTATTTCCCTTAAAGATAGATCCACATTTCAGCCAATAAAAACCAACACATGAGGGTGTTTAGTCTTTGATCTGAACCATATTTAAAGCTTTCTTGTAATGTGAGATATAGAGATTTATGGCGATAGGAAGTTTGTTGTATTTTTTTCTCTTTTTTTTGTTGTAGTTTTAGTACCAATCAGCTTTTTAAAAAAAAAAGTTCATATCTTTCATAATATTTTTAAGAAATCAGCAACAGAATGTATTTAAATATTATAGATGCTTTGACTGCAATACTTTTATGTCTTTTGTACAATATTGCAAAAAAGATGATATTTAAGAGATTCCCGACCACCAGAAATCCTTGTATTTTACACACTGATTCTAAGTTAACAATGGTCCTTCTGGATATTGTGGTTAGAGATACACACTAGCTTCTGTCTCATCTTGGCCACCCCATTAAAATTTTACTAAATATGCCATTGAGACTGTACATAATTAAAATGCCCAGCAACATGTGAGGTTATTAGAATAGTTTTCACCACATTGTTTCCAGGGGAGACCTACAACATATCTGGTGTTACCAGTAGCGGGGACTTATTCCCCCACGAGATAAGCCATAAAGTATTATAACAAGATTTCACCTCATGGGAATTGTTAACTTCATCTAAGGTGATAAAGTAGGGATTTTTATTGGACATTTGAGTCAACCATCCTCTTTTAAATATTGTGAGAGCTGAGAATTTGAGCTGTCGCCACTCACAAAAGCAATGTGTCACACATCACTGATGCTGAAAGCTCTCATTTCATCTCGCTAACTCTTTTAAAACATACAACTCTATGAGGGTTGTAGTCAAAATACTTATTAATGTTTGTCATGGGCCATAACTCACAATCCAAATGGCCCTTAGTGACCCTGTCATTTTGTACCATAACACATAAATGCCCTGCTACATTTACATCATTAAGCCCATAAATAAAACAAGGTATAAAGCTGTTTTCCTAAAATATTTATTACACTTAACTAGTACAGCAAAATAACTGAGAGAAAACTGTTCAGAATAACCCAGTCTTTCAGAAAAAAAAATGCCTAAAGAGAAATATGTGACCCTTTTTAAAAGAATAACCCTGAAATCTGTTTATATGCAAGAGTCAGTGGTGATCACACAGTAACAGCGTCAGATGATTATTAAAAATCATGAGCATATTGTTTCAACTTCATACTGGTCCTATCCCTTCATGCTGCAGTTTTGTGAAACTCCAATCTACTTTGTGTTGCTCTCACATTCAGACAAAAAAAAAATCTGAACAGAAATCTTTCTTGGCCCTCAGCAGTGAGGTTGTAAGAGAAGTTTCTTTCCCTGGGGTCTCCCCCATGCCTTCGCTCCCATTCCACTCTCTCTCCTCTGTATATAGGAATAACCATAAATCACTACCTCTACAAGCCCAAAGCCAGCAAAGTGTTGTTGGAGTTTTGTTTCAGTGGTGTTTTGCTGCCGACACACCTTTTGCAATAGGCTACAGAACGTTGACTCATGATACTTTGGGTTAAGGATTAAAATTGCCAAATACAAGAAATTGTTCAGACAGCAGTCACACACTCATGACATCTAGACATGCTCACACCCCTCCTCCTTTTCTCCCCGACTTGAAGGCCAAAACCAACTACACATCCCTCTCTTGGGCTTCATTAGATTGAAAAACACAAAAGATAAATAAATGAACTAACCCCAAAATTGTTGTGCTTGCGTGGGAGACTTCAGAATGCCCCAAAATAGTCTTTTGTAAGCCCAGAGGAATGAGGGTCTGCAACATTTCACCATACATGGGCCTGTTTTCTGTACCCAATTCCCTGCCGAAACCCTTCACCGCACACAGTGCCATGCATTGCGATGGCCTCCGCACATTTTCTGCGTGGTTTTGTTCTGTTGCATTGTTCTTTTGAGCAAGCAGCCATACTGCAGGGATTTCAAACCTTTTTTTTTACAGTGTGTCTGACTGGTGGTGATGAAAGATGGCCTGGGTGTCTTGAAAATAGAGGTATTTCTTTGTGGAGTAATCTGGGTTATTTGATTCTGCAAAAGCAGAAGTAAAGGCACTTTACATTACTAGCTAAAGACTCCCACACACCAGACTTTTCACACAGTAGAATGACTCATAGACACACAAACTAAGAGGACATACATACATACAAAGTACACAAAGATCCAAGTTCAGATGCACTTTGTTTTGTCGCTTCATTCTTGCAGCGATGTCATTGTTCTACCCTCGATTACCGACTTAATTATGTCTATATAATTTGTGTGCACACTGTGTGTGTGTGTTTGTGCATGTGCGTGATTCCGCACCCATACAACTTTCTGTGGCAATCAGTCAATCAATATTTCTGTCAAAGTTTTTGCAAACATCACCAACCAACTGTGATTGCTAAGTTGATCTGTAAATGGCCAACAGATGGATCCAAGTGACACAGAAGTGTGTATAGTCAGAGCCAACAGAACACTTATCTGGCACAGGGGAGTCAGGAGGAATAATCCTGTGTTCGTAGACCCCCTGACCTACAGACGTTTAGTAGTGTTGGCACGTAGCTGGACCTGTCAGCGCAGCATCTATGGGAGATCTGTGTTTAATTTGCAAAAGCAGGCTTTGCCAGAATACAGAGAGAATAAAAGAGAGGGATGGAGTGGGAGGGGGGTGGAGGGGTGAAGCCAGTACTTTTGCTTTTTGTATTTGAAAGAACATTTCTGTGTTTCTGAATGCTGATTAGGCTGAGGCGGAAAATCTTTGAGATATATGTTATTTCAAGTGTTTTTTTGAAGCTTCTTTGCATGTTGCAATAGCTCTGCAAGTTGTTGTTTCTATGTTTTCCGTTAGTGAATTTGTGTGGGCGACAAAAACCTGAGTGAACCTGTGTTTGGCTGCTGATTGCATTGGCACAGATCTGGACCCACAGGCCTAGCAGAATCCTCATCTCTCTGTAATTTATATAAAACAGTGAAGAACCATTCACAACGGTTCCCCACTTTGCACCTATTGGATGTCGTCTTTTGCAAAAATGCAAATGAGAGTACAAGACTCTCTCTGAGAGTACAAGATTTTTCCTTCTATGTGGAAAAATAAATGTTTTCATTTGAGTTTCTTGGTGTGTGTGTGGCCGGACTTGTCCAAAGAGGTGTGTGTAGGTGTGTAGTACTCATAAGTCTTGGCATGAGAGTGACAAGTAACGGTGATTTCTGTCAGGTTTTTCTGGTTCTAGACTGTGATTGCGACAGTCAAGCTGAGGCCTGCCCTGTTACTTCTTGCCTGGGAACCCGAGGAGTGATGCCTGCTTGCCTAAGTGCCTGGCTGCTCTCGGTGGGAGCTGTTCCCATCCTACTCATCTGTTTATTATTTTCCTGTGAGGGCTTGTGTGTAAGAGGCAAAAAGAAGGGGGGTCAGAGTGGTGAAGGTCAAGTTGGAGGGAATGTTCTCCCATGTTTACTGAAAGTGCTTGTGGAGACTTGGGTAATGGTCATGAACATGAACATGAACAAAAATACATTGCAAACTGGTAAAAATGGTAGAATTTCACCATAAGCTATTAGTTCTGTGTGGTTTGGATTTTAGTAGGCCATTCTGTGAGGTGATTTAAAGGTTGCCTGTGAGAAAGGAGGACAATCAACAACAATCTCATGCAGATATGTTTATGAAAGTTTCAGGTTGCATCATGTTTCTCTTGAGATCTTGTACATTTTGAAATGAGCTGTTTATGACGTTTAAACACGTCATTTCTTATAACTGATAGATCACTCATTATTGAAGTATCACTCTTACAGTCAACTAAAACACATGCATTGGATTTTATAGACTGAGTGCAACAAAGATCAGCTATGTAGTCCGCTGTTTCTTATTTTACCCTCAGGGCTTCTGGATTTAGTTGCACTATCAGCTGTGGGTTTTGTGTGTTGCAGAGAGTGGGCACTGAGTGCATCTGACCTCTGAACTTCCCACAACCTCAAGAGGAGAGGCTTTTTTTTTTTAACTAAGAAAGGGAAGACCCTCTTTCTGGTCCCACACACTCCTCTCAAAGTCACATACCAAGAGAGGCTTTTCCCACCATGAACCAAACACATCACTCTGTTCTTTCCTGGTGTATAGCCAATAAGTGGGCGATCTCATGAGTGGGGTCCTGCCCAGTACTCATGGCAGACCTGACCTCGAGAAAGTATCACAGTTAGGCCATTCTCCACAGGTCAGGGGAAATATGGAGAGGGCCAAAGTCTGGGGGAAAGGTCTAGTGGCTCCAATAAGACAGAAACATTTTGTTCTTATTTCATAAAAAATATTTGGATTTTCAAATGTTTTTATGGCCCAGTACCAAGATGTGAGCTACACATAATTTGACACACTAGATATTATTGAGACCAAAATACTATTAAGGATACAAATACTGTTATAGAAACATTGTGCATATGTGATTTTTTTTTCAGGCCTTCTGAACAAACATGTCCACTGCATTGATGGCATCCCATTACAGGAGGTAACTGTAGTGAAATGTCCAATTTGTGGCAAGTAGAAATGGTTTTTAAATGACCTGATATGAAGGTTTTTAGTGTGTTTGGAAACTGGAGCACACTAAGAAAACAGAGAATGCAGAAGATACACCAATGGTCAACATAAGACACATCAGGTGTCTCTTGTGGAGCCAAAAAATATATAGTACGCACTGCACTTAACAAAGTAATGTTTGATACATAAATCAGCCTGTAAATAGATTGCAAAGTCAGATAAGTTCTGTTTCACATTCAGTCTAAAATGTATAACCTAAACCTGCGCCTTTCTTTTTGCTTCCCTGTCAGGAAAGTCTTCTAAAGGACTCTTTATGTTCTTTTTGAATGCGATGTCTGTCTGAACATTCATGATAAACTGAAACCTAATGCCATCCTCGGGACATTTTTGTCTATTTTTCTCAACCTCTTCTTTTTAGTTGGTGATTTGTGTGTGTTTCAGCAAGTACCATCTACTTTTGCAAAAACTCTTCTTTTATGACACATTTTTTAAATCCATCCTTTCTGTTTTTGTCTGTATATTTTATGCTCCGTTCATGAATTTGGCACCCTCTGGTGACCCCATACTGACCAAAAGTGTCCACACACAAAAACGGTCATGAAATCATCATGCATAATTTTTTTCTGCTTTTTTTTTTTTTCTCCAGAAATCATTTAAACAACTTCTGGAAAATCAACAGATGGAGATCATTTTTCTTTTGTGATGTATCTAAAGCACTGAAATCTGTTTGTTCAAGTAAAACTTAATTATAGACTCAGGGAGTCACAAAACAAGTGCCAGAGTTATTTTTTTTATAGGAGTTTTGGGTCTTTAATTAGAAAGACAAAAAAATTAAAATAAATAAATAAAAGCTATCTTTGACTTTTTTTATCTCTTTTAACATTTTTTATTTCCATTTTAGCCATCTATTGGTGTCTGGCCAGATCTATTTTTAACACTTACACACTTTATTTAAGCTTACTCTTCAAACAAAAAATCCTACAAATCTTTAACTTGTGTCTTTTTAACCTTTCAAAGTTTGCTCTCTAAAAAAACCCAACATATAATAATGTAACAATAAAATAAAATAATAAGAATGGATGGCTTGAACAAAAGGTTGAAATGACAGTTATCATAAAAAATGGTTCAATTTGAAAATGTTATTTGAAAACAAACACTTAGTTTTGGCATTCAATACCCAAGCCAATTGAGAGAGATAAAGAGAGGGAGAGGGAGAGAGAAAGAGAAAGTGAGAGAGAGACCTCAGGCAGGTTCAGTGTCACAAATATTAATAAAAATTCACTGAATAAATTCAGCACTGAATTCATTGAATTCAGTGAATTCAATTAATTTATTTATTAAATGTATCATTATTATACTTATGAAATCACTGAATAAAATGACACTAAACAGAATGTTCTACCAAACATTTAGAAACTGTTAGAGGGTTGGCAGCAATAATAGTTTAGAGACAAGTAGCGCGTGTAAACATACAAGATGTTTTAAAGGTGTCTGCTTTTTTCAAGGAATTATTCATGAATTTTAAGAGAAGTGTTCAATGAATGGAAAATGATCCAGATAGCTAACCAGTTAAATGTGCTAAAAAAAATAAAAAAAGTGAAAATAAACAAACAAGAAATACCAAAATTTCACTGTACTGAAAATAAAATGCTTATGCCTGTTAAAATACTTGCACAAAATACTACCTAATGAATCTTGAATATGAAAAGCAAATATTTGTGTTCATAAAAACAGTACTAGTGTGAAAATGTAGTGATGAAGAGCATCGTTTACAGATCACTCATCATACTCATCACATCACATCTTTAGATAAGAGCGTCTGCCATATGACTGCAGAATTAGAATTAGAATATCTCAGTGGGAGTACTTAAAGAGTTTGCAGACGTATCCGTAACAAGAAATCATGACTGGATGGCATTGATTGATTTATCTGGAAATGTTGGACCACTCAAAGCACTTCTACATTACAAGCCTCATTGTACAAGGAGATTTCTCCACAATATACACTCTTTTCCTGCAGGAGGAAACTGTAAGCTTGAACGTATCACCTATCACATCACCAGGAAAAGAACAGAAATTTTCTCCCTCAGGGATTCTCTTTACATTGCAACACTCCCTTCTTCAGCAACCGAAACCAGGCTGTGCACAGACAAGCAGCCGTGATCTCAGTGTCTGTGCCACTGAGAGAGACACACACTGCCTACAGTAGATGGTTAGACTGAGTGTTAGGAAGATAGATGTGAGAAAACTAAAGAGAAAACAAATCACAGGATAAAGTTAATTGTATGTACAAATACAGATAAAAATGCTTTGGGATGTGACGTAACAGAGATACAGAAGGATCGACAGTGAAATGATGCGGACAAATAACAGAGTGCAGTTTGTAGTGTTAGTAAATAAGAGAGGAGCAGAGGCAGAGGGGGGGAACAGCAGGGTGAGAGGGAGAGCGGCCAAATGACAGAGGCGTGTTTGTGTTCTGATTAGGCTGAGCTAAATGGAGGCGGCTCACCAATGGAGATAACCAACAAAGACATCTCTTCACCGAAGACAAATCTACGAACATCTTTTCATGGTCAATAGACATGGGTCTTCTTTTGTTTTCATGAAAAAAAATGAGGTATAAAATCAGCCTCGGTGGAATGGTTGTGCAGTCCAGGAGCATGTGTGCACATGCAAGGACCACTTTCTTTATTCTGTATGTTCAAGTGAGGCCCAAAGCTACGTTTTCATAACGTTCCTATGAACTGGCGATTTTGGATGTCTGTTCATTCTCACCCTAGTTGCCAAGATGTGATGCACTCAAGCTGAATAAACAATCATGTCGGCCCTTTGGACTAAGACAGGCTTCCTGGCATGGGTGTGCCTGCACCCTGATACGTGTCTCATCTTTATAGTTGGCGACAGTGAATAGATCAGATCCACAGCAGTGCTGATCAGGTCCTGAACAAGGTTTTCTCTCTGGCAGGGAAAGGAGGCTGGGATACAGCCAGGGTTGCCAGGCAAGGCACCACTCCTCTTGGTGTCTGTCTTTTGAGTCCTCTTTCTGATTCATACACACATACACATTAACACCCACTAAACTCACTCTCACGCTGTGAGAGGCGCAAGGAAAAAAACAGCCATCCTTGGGAAACAAATTAGAGGGATGGTCATGATCGGGCTGGAGTCTTTACTGGTGTTGGTCAAACCAGAAAGCAAAGCATGTTATTTTTCTGTATATTAAGAAAACATCATATTCCCAGACATTTAATTACAGCATTGAAAGAGAGAAGGAACTGATCTGTGGTGGAAGAGGGTGAAAAGATATGTTAGAGCAGAAATATGAGGACAGAGACTGATGAGAAGGGTGCGTGTTCATATGCGTAGACCGACCTTTCTTCTTGTGTTTTGTTTTCTTCTTTATCTGTTTTCCAGATTTTGTACTTATTGGATTTACTCCAACAACTCCTTGTCTCCTTTCTCGTCTTGCACACAAACAGGAGTTTCAGGTTTTGAGAGAGATTTGCAGTGACACGACTCAGTAGCTTTGTTTTCAGGCTAATCGAATGGAATATTACACCATTCTGATCTCATTGTTTGCACAAACAAATACACACACACACACACAAAAAAGAAAGAAAAAAAAAACCAGGTCATGTTACCTGAACTCAGATTACCTAATTTTTAAGCCCAAGGCAATCAACTAGCATGTCCTCCTTTGAAATTTACAATGCTTTTACACAGATTAAATGGTCAAATCACAGAGTCTCACAGTGGCTGGAACTGGTGGTTTTAAGAAAATGAACCAAGCAGAACTTAAACAACACAATGGTGGGCAAATTGAGTCCCGGTCTGGAAATTCCTGTTGGATTGTTTATTTTCTGGAAGAGCTGCAGGGAAAGGGAACAGTGCTAACGTTGTCATGCTTGTGACAATAGCAGTTCTGTGTGTGTAAAAATTGTGAATGGCTAGCCAGCAAGAGTGAAGATTCTTTTGAATTATTTGTACTCCAATCGATCCTGAATGGCCTTACAAACAAGGATCTCAACTCAGAATGAGGGATGATTCCCACCCTCTGCATGTGTGAATAAAAACAAATGACCCACACTGGGTCTGTGAGAGGTCAGTGCACAGTGGAGTTATGGAAGAGGCTGGAGGAGAGGGCAAACAGACAGTGGGACTGAGAGTGAGTAGGACAGAAGAAAGGAATGGAAGCTGTGTGTTTGTTTCTTCTTGTGGACTTCTCTAATGGACCCTGCTGTCACAAGGCAACCTTAGGCTTCTCCCATTTTGACTCTATAAAGATTAATAGGTCCCATCAGGCCCCAGTTCAGCTCTGTTGGCAGTTATATGGCCCATGTGGCTAAATCTATGCATCTAAGGTAAAACATGTCTGAACTCCAACTTGTTCTTCAGTTCTCATTTGTTTAAACACATGTTGGAAGGTAGTTTTACTCCTGTTTATTATTTAGATTTATTCAAACAGGGTCCTTTAGAACAAGCAAAGTAATAACAGAAACAGATACGCAGAGCCAGATTCAGACCCATGCTGACCTGAGATCAGTCTGAAGCACCTCTGTCTAGACAGAGGAGCATCCCAGAGCTTTTTTTTTTTTCTATTACTTCCTCTGTTTCCTGATATTTTTTCTTGAGACTGATCTTTTCCCATTTTCACAAGTCAGCTCTCTCCATTTTCTCACCTCTGCAATTTAGTTTCATATGAGTTCATATGTAATTTCTCTGATGATGATTACATTGAAAGGAAGATGTTGTGATGTTGCATCTGACAATCCAGATGATTTGCAAAGCTAGTTTTCTAACATCATGCCAAAGGTAGCTACAAACATCACCTACCTCCCATGTATTCTTTCTGCCTACCTTTTTGTCCCTTCAAAAGCAAAAAGTGGCTGATTAGTGGGCACATGGTGAAGTTGCCCAACCCAGAGTATGTTAATTGGCTCGGAAACTGCAAAAAGACCTAACTACATCATGCTACCCTCATTATATTACAATTACATCCTTGATTGGGAAACAAAAGTTTCCAACAATGGTTTGATAAGACCTGTTGCTTAATGAGACTTTGCTATAACTCCTGTATTCATTCAGTTTGAAAATAGGTCTTCTATTCAGTTTCAGGCACCCCAATTCTCATTTTCCCAAGTGCAACACGTCCCACCCTTTGCTGCCCAAAACCCTCTACCGACCCCCTACCATTAGACCTCAGTGTCCCACATTGGGTCTTGGCATCCTTCTGAACATTCAGGACGTACAGACTCCTCCCCCAACCTCTTCGGTCCTCTACCCCCCCCTCCCCTACCCACCAACCAGCACACACACCCGTTTGATTGTGATTGACAGTGTCTTTGTTCCATTGTGTGGAGCTGTCGCCTCTGATGAAAACACATATACAGAACTTCGGCACTGCACTCATTGTACACTGCTCAGAAACTACAGGTCTGCAACCAGTTGCTCTGTAGACTTACCATAAGCTCCATGCATTCTGTGCATTAAGCTCTGTGGGTGAATGTACCTGGCATGGAAAAACGCAGGCGCAGCAACAAGAAGAATGTGCAGGGATGACAAGGCGACACAGGTTGGCCCGCAGACTGGTCCACAGGCCTCTCCCAGTGTGGACCAGGACCAGGGGGTCCAGGTCTGATGGGCAAAGACGGCCAGCTGGAGAGGGGAGGCTCAGGGCTATGCAATGTGTCTGAGGTTGTCATTAGTTTTCACCCCTCCTCAGGGATGGGAACCAGGTCACATTCTCTCACACGGCACAAAGCCGGGTGTGTGTGCGAGAGGGTTGGGGGTTCAAGGGAGGGGTTTTGATGGGGAGCAGGCCATGACCTCTTTATATCCATCAACAGATCACTAACTTGGCCCATAGACATGCTCATATAACAACTTCAGACGCACACACACATTCACATGCATGCAAACACATGCTAATATCTGCGCATGTGCACCGATAGGCACCCACAGAAAATGCATATGCAAAAACTAGAATGTGCTCTGCTGGTGGCCTTATATGTGTTTTGTACTCAAATGTGGTCCCAAAAGTCTTTGTCTTCAGAGATATTATTGTTGCTGTTGCAAACATCTGCTGCTTACTAATATCTATCCTCCCAAATCTTTCAAAATGTTCGGTATAAATTAGGCTGGCATTGGTGGGAGATACGTTGTAACAAAAAGCCGTGAATGAAAGTATTTTGCCAAAACAAAGTGGATGCACTAAAGCTCGTGATTGCAGTTGTTTGTCACAGGGAAGGAAAATGGTCACCCCCAGTCCTGCACACAGAGAATAAGTAGAAAGTTAAGATTTATTGTATAGATCAACTACATCCAAGTCACAGTGGCTCAGCAGAACTAGTATTGAGCTATAGAACCAGAACCCTGGAAGAACCTGATGAGACAGAATAAAAAAGTTTGTTGGAATTATTGCCACCAAACCTTTTAGTGGTGTGAGAAAATCTGCAAAGAAAATGGTGCATTCTGACATTGACAACTAGTGATGGAGAAAAAGGGAAATACTGCCCCCTTTTGGTAACTAATAAGTCCTGCAAATTAATGAAAAGATGCATCCTGACATCCTATGTTAGGATGTTAGTGCTTATTAAGCACTGATGATAAAATTCTGTAAATACAGAAAAAAAAATCTAAAATACTCAAAACAAACAAAAAAGAGGTAAATCAAAACAGAATTTTATTTTTAATCAAATATCAATGTTAAAAATATCTGACATGCCCCTTCTTAAACCTTTAAAAAATCCCCAAAACATTCCTCTTATCAAGAAATCATAAACACGATTCAACAGCAGTTATGACCATGAGATTACTACAATTAAGGCAAACATGAAATTTAGGGCACATTATATTAAAAGCAGATTTACATATTATGACTCTGTTACACTTGTCATAAATCTGGAGCCTGAGTTTGGAGCTATAAGACACAACTTATTGTTCAGTTACTTCTCTATTTTCTATCATTTTCCTTGTTTTTTTGTATTAACTGAGTCCAGAGCTTGTGCTTCTTGTAGCTCATCTTTTGCCTGTGTTCTCATCCTTTTGTGTTGCCAAAAGTAAAGCAGGGGCTCCTTTTCTTAAATGTACTGTGTGTACAATAATTCACTGCCAGTGTTGGCATTGCAGAGTATGCATGCTGCTCTGTCAGCACATGAAATCACCCTGCGCATAACATCTCTGTGAACAAAAGCTTGTGCAATTGTGCATGTTGTCTGACAAAGCTTATCATGGCAGTGTCTTTGAACTAAAAGGCACCTCCTCTCTCCACGTTAAGGGTTCTAGTGTATCTGCTCAGCCGTTAACCTCAAGGAAGGACTCTTGAGGGGCTGGGAGGTTAGGGTTAAGGAAAAGGATTGAACGCTGGCTTCAGTTGGGAGAGATGGTGCGTCTGCGCAGGCAGCTGCATGTCAGGCACTTCAGGATGCTCATGGTGATGTGCATGAGAGGCCCAAAATTGAAGAGTAGATTGTAGAAGGTGTTCACAGACAAGCCACCAGTCTCATCTGCATATTTTAAGGCCACGATAGGCGTGTAGAGGCTGTTGGTTAGATTCCTGAAGCGAGGGCTGTCAGACTCAATAACTTTCTTAGTGCACTGGCGGAATGAGAAACAAAAAAAAGAGAAAATTTGTATTTGATTACAAAATTCTTAAGTTCTGATTTGATCAAATGTGAGTAAGAAACTCAATCCCTTACTTTAGCTATGTCCTCTGGTGTTTGTCCCATGGCTTCAAATATATCTATGGATGATGGCAGGTATACATCTTTAAAATATCGAACTGTGTCTGCATCCACTCCTGGATACTCCATCTTTGCCACTTCCTCCATCATCTTCGTTTCAAATTCGGTGTGCACGGGGCCAGGCTCAATCATGGACAGCCTGAGGTGAGGCAGATAGAGAACGATATGTGAGGGAGCATTTATCACTGAAAACATAAAGACAGATGGGAAGCTTCGACAGAGGAAAGATGGTAAGCTACCGGATATTGAACTTCATCAGTTGCACAGCCATACTCTCACAGAAACCTTCCATTGCGAACTTAGAGGCAGTGTAAACATCATTGAACACCACTCCTGATTAAAGAGAAAGCAAGAAGAAGACGAAGGAAGTCAGTGTGTTGAATTATCAAGTTTCAGAATTAACGCAACACAATACATCAGTCTAAGTTTGTCTACACATAAAACACTAATTCACTTGACCGATAAACGTCATGGAAGTGCCAGACATTTTATGAATTTTATGACCATTTACGGACTAACTAACTTGTTCGGATGAAAATTGACAACATGATACTTCCAAGTTAAAAACAAACACTAAAAAATTCTTGCATGTGCTTCCAATCTGATCTTGTCAGCAAATGCTGGAAAAAAAAATCAGTCGTATAATTACACAAAATCTGAACAGATTATTCTTGCCTGGTTTTAAAAGGTTAGTATTAAGACATCTATTTACTAACGGGACTGGAAAGCATTGCTGCCAGTTCATCAAATCACTTCTAAGAACTTTGCCAATTTCCCAACACATCATACCCTGGAGGCCCATAACGCTGCTCATGACGACGATGTGTCCCGAACGCCTCTTCTTCATGTCTGGCATCACTTCTTTGATCATACGAACCACGCCAAAGAAGTTAGTGTCGAACACTCCTTTCATCTCGTCGATGCTGATGCCTTCCACGGGTCCGAGCAAGCCCACACCTGCATTGTTGACTGGCATGAAGCACACAGACACACAGTTGATGTGTTCATATGTCCAACATTGCCACAACTCAAACTATTCTTTTGTTCAGACGGTTGACTCCTGTGAGAATGCGCATTACTTGGTACTTCCACCAGATGTCAGTGTGCGACAACGGCAGAGAGGTGTGATGTAACATCAGCCCATGTTCAGGGACCTCTGAGCATTGAGTAATTACGTGAAAGGGGTACAATGTCGGATTTAGAGTAAGATGGAGGCAGGTTTAAAAATAGAAGCTTTATCCAGTCTAAAGGTCTTTAAAGAATAAAGATACTTATTCAGAAGCCATTAATCCAGAAACATAAAATCCACTGGAGCACAAAGTGCTTTTAAAGAGACCCTGTGCATTGTTGCTAACGTCCACTGGGATTTCTGCTTGTCAGAAACATCCTCTGCTTTGTTTTAGCTGTTAAGATTGCAGATCAGGCAACGAAGGTGCTGTGAAACTGCAGGACTTCCAAAGTGAGCTTTATCTTACTTATGATAGCCCATGGTGGCCTTTTGGTGGTGCTTAATCTATTTGCCCACTGGAATTTCAAGACTTTCCTTCCACCCACTCAACAGCAAAACCACAGAGAATTTAACCAGTGTGTCAAAACATTTCTCCGTTGTGTCATCAAATCCTCTCGCTTAACACTGTATTATTATAACAGTTATTACACTGTGCTGGGATTTGTCTCCTTTTAAATTACCTTGAAAAGGCAATTCTCAACTAAAAAGGTATATTGCAGCATTTAATAAATACAGACAGCAGCAGGCAGGAGGTGGTGGTGGTGGTGGGGGTTGTAGGCCTGTTTTCACTCACTCAGAATATCAATATGGCGGTCCTTAACATTGTTGATGCACTGCCTGACGGACTCCTCACTGCACACGTCTAATGGAAGCAACATCAAGGTCTTCCCATATGCATCTCCAGCTGCTTCCACAAGCTTGTCCTTCTTTTTCAGGTCCCGCATGGTGGCGATGACTGGTTGAAGGAGACAAAGAGTAGAACATGGGTAATGTAATAATATAACCTATCTGATAGTGTAATTAGCCATTTATTTAGCCAACATGATTGTTGGAGATAAATGGTTTCTAAATATGCATTTGCTCCATCTATTATGCCAAACCTGCTCCATTCATGGTCCCATTGCAGTAGGTCTAGAGCTGTTTCGCCCTAAGCCCTGAGGTTTTATTGCTTGGGGTTCTGTAAATCTTCTGAAACCGTAGCTTAGTTTTCTGTTTATTTGCTCGTGTGTTTACTGCCTTATATTATTTTCGCTTTAATTCTGCGCATGACTAGGGAGAGCTTTAGGGAAAGATCATGGTTTGGTTACAGCAATGACTTTCATTTGCATGTTCTTCGCAAACTGTCACTATGGAACATGAACATGGCTCGTCTCACTGAGAATCACCCAGATGACACTTACACCTTATTTTTAGCAACATAAACTGGTCAAACTTTTCCTAAGGGCAAAGTTAAATAATCAGAAAAATGATAAATATAATTATTCTTTTATTTCAGTTAAAAACTTTTATTTATCAAATGACAGTGACTTCAGCAGTCAACATTAACACACTTACACACAGAGTTTAGACAGAGTCAAATAGTTAGGGTCAAAGTTCTCCAGAGGCCACGCCTGTTGCAGGACTCAGAATCACTTTCCTGGTGAACTTCACTCACTTAACCTACATACAGCGCAGATTCTTCCACGTTGTGTGTGCTGCTCATGCTTTGCTGACTGGGATTACCTAACAGGGGCAGTGCAGTTGCACAATGACAATGAGCAGAAGTAAACAACCTCAAAGACCCACATTCATCTAAATCTACCTGCTGAGAGATTAAAGCAAAGCTGATTTCTGTGTGAACACAAATACGATTGCATAACAGATATGAAAAAGATTCAATCAATTCATTATGACTTTTTCACCACATCCTGTGATGCGTAGCTAATTTTTGTGGCATAATTTGTCTTTACAAGCCATCAGAATCTATGAGTGCAACCGTAAAGCTAATGTTTTTCATTTGGGAAGCAAAAGTTCATGTAAGCAACAAAAATTTGTATGTATATTGACAGAGAGGTCAACAAGATAGCCATTGTTCTCCTGGTTCCTGGAGGAAATACTCCTGGGTAGCTTAAACATTCTTGAATGCACCACGCTACATGGTAAACACAAGCACTTTGAGGACTATTTAGAGTTTTGCATTGTTACTACACACACACTATTGTCATGTTTAATCTGTGTTGGATTTTCCAGCAGATCAGCTCCAATATGTGGCTTTATTAAAAGCAGCTCACAGCAAGGAACAAAATCTCCCCAACTAGTGTTAGGAGGGAGTGGAGCAGTTAACCACTTTTATTTTCCTCATCCATTTCACAGTAATAAATCCTTAGATCTGAGAGAGAGGGGGGAAAACACTAAACGAACAAAGAAAACTTCCAGTACTCTTGCAGAGTTCTTTCTAAAGTGGTAAAATACTAGCCATCATGACTTCACTCATCTATTAATTTCACGATGCATACTGTGGCCACAGACATGAAGGCTTTCACAGTTTTGTAGAGTCACACCTAAGAACAAAATCTTGTCAGAGGTCCTGAGCCAAACGTCTACCAATAGGGATGGGATTGCTGAAGTGATGTAAGGGTCTCTAAAATGAAAAGGTTTTAGACTCAATTCAAATTTTCTACAGTGGCATTATTGATGACTCCAAAACAGGAGGGGGGGGGGGGGGACACACAGACCAACAATATCAAAGTGGGATACCCCAGCTCTCCTATGTACCAATGAAGACTTCAAACAAGGCCCTCGCTTCAGAGTGAACCCATGCTTGTTCAGGTCTCAAACTTTGTCCCTTCTTTTCACAATCACTCCAGTGAGAGGACTATAGCCACATTAGACACGGCACTAAACTGGAGCAGGCGCTCTACAATTCATAGCACTAAAAGGGGTCTTTGTGCAGGAGAAGTCAATTGAAAGAGCTGACAAGACTCCTTTTCCGAATCTTGCATTGGCAAGCGGCATCCTTGCAGACCCCTTCCCTGGAAGCGCGGCTTTCACATGATAATAGGTGAACTAAAGGGGCCGCTGATTCTCAGCACTGACAAAGGGTTTATGATTCTAAAATGAGATGTGTTAGCTGGAAGAGTGGACACCACATATAATGGTGTATAAGCGTTGAGACAGAGCGCTGTGCGCGCGAGTCAGCCGAACTTTACTGCGTAAAGAGGTGCCACAGCAAAGTGTGGGAGGAAAAGTAAACACGACCACTCGAGCCACACTGTTATAGACTTGCTACTGATAGGTCGGATCAAAAAAACAATGTAGAATAAAGCGCATTTACCATAGTAACGCTTCTTTTCATCATTGGCCAGCGTGACGGCAATTCGTAACCCGATGCCCGAGGAGCAGCCGGTAATCAGCACAACTTTCTGCCCACTGTTCGCCATGATCTGTCCGGGTAGACGCCGCTGTGTTCTGCAGCGGTCCTCTGCTCCGGATGGTCGCTGCGGAGGGAGCTACCGATCACCGGACCTTAAAAAAAAAAAAAAAAAAAAAAACTAAAGCGGATCATGCAGCCACAGCAGCCATGTGAGCGCATAATTCAGTCACATGTTCAGTAAAATCAGTATCCCCAAAAAGGAGACGTGACATAACACCTCTTGTTGTTTTTGTTTTTAAAAACAAAAAAAACAAACAAACAAAAAAAACTTGGTGGGTGCCGCCCGGTCAGAAAAAAAACGTAGCCAAGTTAATTCGTTTTTTTTAAAAAAGAAAAAAAGAAAAAAGTAGGTTCGTGCATGCGCACACGTGCGCGTTGCAGAAGGGGCAGTGCTTGATTTCTGAGCTGCTGACCCCACAAACACACAACTGTAACACTCACTGAGCACACACACACGTAGTTTTTCTGCCTGCATAGTAAACAGGAGCAATGCTTAGCAGTTTGAACAATAAAGTCGACAACCTAATTTTTATTTATTCATTGTTTTTTTTTTTTTTTTTTTTAATATTAAATGATGTTTTTAAAAAATCCCTTCAATGACCATCAAAATGGTTTTCCAACTGCATGTGAGTTTTTAAAAATAATATAAACAATTGATTTTGTTGCTGTTATTATTATCCTTGACTTGGTCCAAACCAGAAACCCAAATCAAATTTCCATTTTGCTCCAGCTGAGTTGTTCGTAACATCTCTTATTCTTTGCTGACCCGTAGTTTGTGTCACAGTGTTCACAGTTACTGAGTTAACTGTGCTGCACTGCCATCTTGTGGTAGGAGAAGGAGCTGCACACAGGAGTAGCAATACGTCTCAGTAGCATGAAGTAATGCTAACTGCACCACTCTAACCTCAATGATAACAACTATTAGATATGTGGGAGGAAGGGTCTGAGTCTGGTTTGCACTGATACTATCAAGTGTTTTGTTGCCTTGTGGACTTTGTTCTCTGATGTTATAAAGGGTCAAAGTTGCTCAGATAAGATCATAGATAAGGCTTTTCCCCTCCAACGGAAAGCTTTAGTGCCAGAGTCTGTCTTGTTGGGGCCTGTTACTAAATGTGATGCAACACCATGCAAACTGCAAATCACAGTTTTTACATCAGATGACTGTCAGTTTATATTTTTCTTTTGATCTAAAAGCGATATGTGATATATATATGTGTGTGCGTTTCAAGTCTTTCAGTTTGAATTCACTTTAATGATTTTGCATCAGTTTATGTGCCGCTCAAACAAAATAAAACAAAAACACAGTTTTCTCTTTTTTCTAGTAGGCTACTGGATGTTTAGCTGAACAACTGTCTGAATCGTTAATGTTTTACATTTTCTACTCTTTAGCATGTTGACTGAATAAATAATTAACATGTTTTGTTTCTGTTGTGTTAACTGAAACTGAGACTACAATGCTGAATATTTTCAGAGCTTTTGTGTTTCTTTTCTGGAGCTAGTCCAAGCTTTTGATAGCACTCCAAACCATTTACATGAGTTTGGATTTTCTCCTTATATTCCTCCATGCCTTTGAAATCTGATTACGTATTCCACAGATTCATCTAACTTTAACAAGCCTTTCTGACATAAAATACCCCCACCCCCCATTTCAAAGCATACTCCATTCATATCATGAATATGATAAATATAGGTTCCCCTGCTTTTAGCTCAACTGGTTTTACCTTCTTACTCTTCTATAATTTTGAGATGTAGCAAGGCTACTTATTGACAGGTTTTCCCTCATCAAGAACAGATAACCATTTCTTGCTCAGTTTAAAAGCAGAAGTATTTTGTATCTAGAGGATTCTTGGCATATTGATATACACTGTTTCTTCAGGGAGTAATTTGAATATATCACATTTTGTTTGATGAAAGTTCTTCTGTTCTTGCCAGGTGTTGTTGCCATGTTTACTCTTCCTGTCTACATCACCTTATCACCACCATGTTTCATTTAAAGGGTGGTAATAAATCAGAAATAGTGCCTGGAGAGGTACCCAAATACACATTGGGATCAATAATGTTTTATCTAATCAATAAAGATAATCTTGCTATTATAATCTTTGCATTTCTTCTGACTGCCTTGTCAAACAGGCCTGATTGATAAAGAACTGATTGGATGTCTATTCAGCAGATAGAGGGAGTTTCACAGGTTTGTAACTTCTGTTACTTTATCAGAATACTTTAATGAATTTAGGAGGAATGAAATGAATTCATTTCATTTGCTTACAAGGAGATTTATTTTTTTCAAACATGTAATACATTTGTAACAATTCCACAAATTTGTTTTCAATAAATTATTACAGGTTATTGAGAATAAATTGATAGATAGAAATGATAAATAAAATATCAAATTATTTATATATTGAAATAGATACAGATTCTATAGCAACTACATAGGCAAATAAATTATACATTAATCCAATACTGCTTGAGAAAAACAGTATTTTGCTGACAACAGACAACAGACTGTCACAGATTTCAGGCCTGCTTTCCTCCTGCTGTCTTGCAAAGCTGATGGCTGTTTATTTTAAACCCCTCTGAGCTACATGACCCCTTTCTTATGCAAGAGATCTAAAGTTAAAATGATCAAACACAACATAAATTGTCTTCCACATAAAAACAACAACAACAAAAAAGAAAGTAAATCCAAACTGACAGCATGTGAAGCAACAGTCATTTGCACTGACATTTTGGTATATGCATTTTTATTTTTTTTTTATCATTTCAGACATTGGGCTAAAAGTTATTGTGTAATTGAGATAAATGTCAGAATAGTCCAGCAATTCATACACAGGCAAAAGGAACTACAAAAATATTAAAATCTGGTCAGAAATGTGTGAAAAGATTTCCATGAATACATTTTACAAAATGAACAAATGATGGCACCATGTCTGGACAACCCAGCTAAAGGCCACACATTTCAACAGCTTAATAATCTTTATGTTTGATAATTCAGTTATATTTAGACATATATGATCCTTTTAATTTATAATAAAGTAGAATTCTGGGAAAGTTATGTTTATGGTTTTAGCTGATTAATGGAACTCATAAGATCATTATTGAAGCCAGAATGACCTGCACTAAAACACAGTCCCTGTTGGACTAAACTAATGCTGTCAAAGCTTATTTATGCCTAAGTGTCTAGTTTTACAGTTGGCCATGGAATTTTATGATCATTTATGATCACTGGCTCAATAAGGATGCTTCAGGAAGACTCAGGGGTTTTTGTGGCCATTTATCAGCAAACATGATGCAAGAAAAGCTGAAGTATGCTGCTGGATTAAATTCCGGGCGGTTTCTTGCTTGCTTTCCCTCGTGGTTCCAGATAAACTGGACAGGTGTGGATGGAGATGAGGAAAAGGGCAGGTCAGTCAATGATGTCTTCCAGCCTTCAAGCTACTGCTGAGGAATTTCAGAAGTTTGAGGCACACGAGACGCTTGAGGAGTTAGAACGGGGATGAGAGGAGGGAATAATGCAAGTCCTGGCATGCTTCTCCTGGCCACGTGCTCTATCGTGACTCTTTTCACCCCAAACTTTCTCCTCAGTGTCTGCTCTAATGCATGTCTATACTCATATGTTGTAGCTACGGGAAGAACAGGGAGATTTCACTGTACCTCCTTCAAAATTCCCCCAACTCTAAGATACCTCTGAACAGTGTCCAGCAATGCCTCGGGGCAAATCATCTCTAACTTTACCGCTAAAGTTCAAGTCAAATACAGTGACACTCCCATTCTTGTGTGTAGCTTAATAGTCAATTTCCTGTGTACTGACTTTAAGGACACTTGAACAGATGCTGCTGGAAGTTTCACTGCTTTTCCAGCTGAACTGTATGACGTCTGGTTTATTTTACCATAATTAAAGATGGATTGTGTGATTAGAAATGTTCCTCTGGATGTACAAAGTAAAAAAAAAAAAATGCAATAGCTGATAGCTTTACTTCTTCTTAAAAATATCTCTTTTACAAATGATACTTTTACTTGAAGTAATATTTCACCACTTGCAGCATCAGATTGCAGACTGACATGCTTGGTTAGGTCCTGTTGTTTATATAACATCTTCATGCAGTTGCACAGGACAACAGACAGACTTTGGCTGATGCCACTGAAAGGAAAAGGGACCCTCACTGTGTGAAAAGGCATAGGAGACTGGAATGTTTGCCACAGATCAGGAGTGGCGCTTTCTGCTCTTTTGTGTGCAGTCTGCAGAGGAGGTGTGGAATGCAAACTCCATGAGAACAGAGGGGAAGAAAGAAAGATGAAGGAAAGAGTAACTGGGGGTCGGTGCATGGGAGGGAAACTTTTACAGGGAAGGAATGGGTGCAAAGAAAGGAGGGAAAGGGTTTTCTTGGTTCTGAGACAGAAAGAAAACACTTTTAGTTGAGCGATGGTGGTAGAAAAGAAGACCAAAAGCAGCACTAACAGAAGAGTTAAAATTATCGCTGCAGCTGCAGACCACACATAATGAGCATTAAACTGAGAGTGCCTTGAGAACAGAAACACTCTGAAGATCATTATTGCATTTTTTTTTAGCATCGAGAGACATTTTTTTTGCTGCGTGTAATTGTACTATGTTTAGATACTGTTGTGGTATCTTGGTAACAGAGGATGAAGTCAAACAAGAGAAAAACAAAAACTAGCATGGTGCAGTTACATGTGATCACAGGCAAACAATGTGCACAGATGCATTTCCACAAGGACAGTTGCCTGTCGTAATATGTTATAACCCTTTGGTGACAAAATGATGAGCTAATTCTTTGCTTGTCTAAATAGGATGGCTAAAACTTTCCCAAGATTTGTTGGAGACATTTCAAAGAACTGTTGCCTTTGAATCATATTTGCTTTTCCCCTTAGGTGTTCCCACTAATGCCAGTTTAACTGCTTTGCCATTTAGAGATGAAAGCAGTCATGATGCGTTATGCCATAAGGAATAAGGAGGGTACACAACAGGTTAAGCATGAGTGTAGTTGCTGGTTTAGTTTATTTAGTCTACTTGTTTGAGCAGCTCATTTAACACACATGGTCCTTAGATGTTAATTAGCTTAGCCTCCCTCAACTCTAATGATTATAATTATCACCAGACTGGCAGTTGCCTTTACTTACTAGACCAGTGCAAAAGGAGAAATTTCCACACACTCTTTCTCATGGTTAGAGCCCTGGTTTGGCAACTTCATGAAAGCATAATTTAGCAACAGACTTAGCTTGTCTGATAAGATCAATCTTCTTTTAGTTTCTGTTCTGATGGTGATCTTATTCCTTCCAGCGAGGCTTAAACAGATAGTTTTATATTTGCCAAATGTAGATCAAGAAAATGCAGTCGTGATAAAATACCAAGCAACCAGTCATATGCGGTCTGATGTGATCACTTTGCCTTTTCTTATCTTAACTTGATTTTCTGTGATATAATTTTGAAGGTGTGGTTTTCTTGAAAGATATAATGTAAGACACACACACAGTCGAGGATAATATCTCCAGCCGTCACTGGGTGGCACAGTCCCATTCCTGCTGAGGTGTTGCCACGGGTCACGGGGTTTATGCAGTAAAAACTACAGATCTTTTTAAAAAAGAAAAACAAAAGCATAGCTTTGCTGATAATATGTAAGCTAAATAAATTCTGACATTGACTCTTAAAATTATTTTAAAAAATGTAATTTTAATCCAAGGTCCAATTAAAAATGCTGCAAAACTAATGCAATAACTGGGTTAGTCATTAGGTTCTATTGCACACATAAACCATAAACATGGAAATATATAACTTTTAAACCTTCATTATATCATATAATAAACATTTATCATAAAGTATGTGAATAAATTACAATTAGTGAAAGTGGTGGAGTAAAATCTGGTATGATTTGCATTAAAATGGAATGTTTCATAATGACTTCATGCTAGAAAAAATCAAGGTCTTGAAAGTGTTTTTGTTTCACATAAATCTTTTCCTTATTTTGGCATGATATAAGACTCAATCTTGTCTTCCTTCTGAAACCTCAAACACCTTTTTTTCCCTGATAGCTGGCCTGTTGTGGCGTGTCTGCCATGCAAATATGGACTGCAGGCAGACTCAATTCTAAGACCATCTTACAGTCTCTAATCCTTCCTCAGCTGCTGCTCTGTAGGAGGTTTCACAGTAGGGCACGCTGCCTTCTCTTAAAGTGGTGACAGATGACTCCATTTCCACTCTCACGGTGATTAAACAATGCACAAAGTCCACAATCATTTTTCAGCCCAGACTGCCCTGCAGAGGGAGAAATTTACTTTGGGTTTTTAACACAGAATTTAACGTGTGAAAGATTCTGAACAAGAAAAATGTAAGCAGAATTGAATAATTTTAGTAAATTCAGTAATAAATAAACAAAAATATTAGAACATCCTTGAGTATTTTCCCCTCACCTCTTTGAAGTGTGTGATTGATTAACTTCATGCAAACTACAGAGATCCGCTGATTCATAAACACCTGTCAAAACGCATATGGAGTTTAGTGTCTCAGTGTTGGTAACAAGTATGATATAAAGTGTCTGTTGGTTCAGCTGGTTGAATAACAGAATAAGTGACTGTCAACATGGTTTGAGCTCACACTGCCAGTGTTCATCAATCTAAACATGTTTACATTAACGTGATAAAGAACCTGCTTTCCTTTCATTTAATTTCTAAATCATGTGTAAAAACCTCTTGCTAATCTATGTTGAAAAAGTACTGTCATTTTCTATTCCTGCTCATTATAGTCCCGCTCTGTGTTGTAAAACACAATTTAAATGTAAGTGTTGAATCAACTAGTGCATACTTGGTGCATGTGGCAAACCAGTCTGGATGTGGTTGTTGCAGTTTTGTTCATTAATGGAGAACTTGTCCTGCATCAGGACCTGAAGTTGTTGTTTTTTGTGTTCGCCTTTTGTGTCAGACTTAAACATGTACAAGTTTAGCAGTTTAACAAAACCCACATTGCACCTGCTCTGGAAATATTTCTCACCAATAGCTCAGACTACTTGCTGGACTCCTAATAACTATCTGCAAAAAGCTGCTAGGAATGTGGCTCTGATTCAAACAGGCTAAGCTGGCACTGAGAAGGGACATGGTGTCAAGTCAGGGGGTCTGTTGTTTGCCCACCAGATAAACTTTAGCCTGTTCTGTCATCAGGGTGTTTCTTGGTAAACCTCCTTGTATCTCTCACTTCAATGATTTCTTTATTCAATCTAATCAATCAAACTTTATTTATAAAGCACTTTTCTTGCAAAAGCAGCTCAAAATGCTTTACATCTTAAAAAACAAATCATGAATATAAATATATAAAACCATCACACACTCAAGGATAAAAATTCCAAGTTCAACAACACACCTGTTCATACTCTTCTTCTCACACACACATACACACACACACACATCATTATGCTCACACCTACACAGTGCTGCATACACAGCCCAACACTCCACCACTCTTTGCATAAACACAAGCTCTAATTCAGTTTCTATCTTTTTAACTAAAACTTCAATACAAAACATAACTGGAAATAAAAATCTGAGGTTAAGCATCTGGCTTGATGTTGTCGTAAGGAAACAATATTTTTTGGGGATCCATCCACACCAGGAGCTGCTTTACCAAGGACCACAGAGGGCGTCACCATGGGAACTGCCCAGATCAGAGCAGGCAAAAGTCCTACACAGCCAGGACTGAAGGCCAGGATCCCACCAACCACTCCAAGTGGGGTGATCGCCATGGCAATAATCCTGCAGACTTTGTAGGCATAACTCCTGATGTGGAAGATCCCCATGCAGAAATAACTGGATTTAAAAAGTAAAAACACATTGTAAATAACAGCAAGAACAAATAAAAACAATAAAGATAAGCATAAAAGAAGGAGCACATAAATAAGTAGAAATTATTAAGCAAATAAATAAATAATCAAATAATTAAATAAACATATGAAGATGTATAAAGGAACAACTAAAATAAACAAAATGAAACGACAACAATATGTAATTAAATAAATAGAAAATAACACACAAGCTGATGTTTATGTCTTCTTTTAAGTCAAGAATGTTTAATGCTAAATTAATAGAGCAATCAATAAGAAATTTTAATAATTCGTTCATTTTCTATTTTGCTTTGTCCAGTTCAGAGTTGCAGGGAAGCTGAAGCTTATTCCAAAAAGAAGCAGGGGAGAAGCAGAGGACACTGAACTGGTTGCCAGTCCATCGTGGAGAGACAAACAACCACTTAATGCTCACATTCACAAGAAGATTTTAGAAAAATGTTTAAACATAATTTATTTTAATTAGATGAAAAACTATGTTGTTACAAAGCACAACTGCTTGTGGGTCTATATCTAATATCCCATAATTGTTACTGAGAGTTTAGTTTGGCTTGACTTAAAACACACCAGCAATTGTGGCCTTTCATGGATGTGCTTCCTTTTCTTTCTGTGGTTTAAAATTCTTCTCCCTGAAGATGGTTTGGCTGATTTTCTCCATTCTGTGGGATTTCATTTCCCTGTTACGCTACAAAAGCCTGCTGTTGCTTGGACTTTGGAAATATTATCTTTGGTAATTTTCCAATTAGCAAAGGTCTTTACAAGTCTTATCTCCGAGCATGTCTCAGCTGAATATAGTTGTCTTGGAATTAATTAGATTTCTGGCAGAATGAATTCAACCTCCACAGTTCATCAGCACTATATCCTGTTGGGTCAAGCCTTGGCGGAAGACTGCAAAAGATGTCACCTGTATCATAAAGCCAAAGGTGATCCAGTCAAGTAATTGTTCTTTCTTTTTTTTTTTTTTTTTTACATCAGTACTCTCATTAGAAGAAATATGTACTTGATATTATCAGCCTCTTTAAGAAGTTTTGCAAACTACAACATAAACTTAAATATGTTAAATAATTTAATCGTATTAAAAAGGTACAAGTACCAAGGAGATAGTTTTTGGTGTCTTGACCAAAGAATTTGCAGGATGCTTGAACTATTTTATAATCCTTCCCTTTAATTACATGTTGTGATCATTTGGGGATACAATACATGATCTCAACTGCTTCCCAGTCCTTGGAAATGACTGCTTAATTCTCTTTTTTAATGATGCTCTCTGCATTGCTAACAGGAGTCAGATCTGGCCTTCAGGCAGGCCAGCGACACCCTGTGCTCATGAAGCCATATTACTAAAAGCTTGCAGGGTGAGTTCAAGGATTGTCCTTTTGAAATAAACACAAACTTTTTGGGAAAAGACATCACTTTAATGGCAACATGTCCTGCCAAAATTCCATCAGTCATACCTTCTCATATACAAGCCACCCATGCCATGGGCACTGATGTATCTCCATACCCTTTCCTCTGAAAACAGCCAAAAGTGGTTTTTCTCATCTATAAGTATAACCTAATTTCTACTTTTCCCCAAAGCATCTGATAATGGACTCATTGACCAAAGAGCACATATCCACTGACTTTAGATTTAGCTGAAATGAGCTTATGTAATGCATTTTCAAACTGCATAGATATGATAGATGTTCTTTTTTTCTTTTTTAAAAATTTTTTAGTTAAAAAGGTTTCTTCAAAGTTCATAATTGATATTTAAAGATTTAAAGTAATTATTATTATTATTATTGTTTTTATTAATATCATTATTACTTTATTATTATTATTTTTTTAGTTTGGCATGAAGTAGTGTGCCAAAAGCCATCCTTACTTGGAAAGACTAATTACTTGGGACTAATGCTTCTCTTATATCTAGTCGTGAGACCCTCTCCTGTCACCTTTTTTTCTTGTTTACATCAGTACTCTTATTAGAAGAAATATGTACTTGATATTGTCAGCCTCATTGTGAAGTCAACTTTAATTTATTTGATGATGTTGCTCACATACAGTAAAATGATAAGTGATCGGTAAATACACTGAAAATCCTTTAGTTTGTAAATTTGCTTAATAAAAATTGGTTCACACAAATAAAGACCTAACCTGAAATAGTGTTAAGATAAGATTTCTTTTAATATGAGGTCTTTATTTATCCCTTTAACAAAATGTAAAATAAAAAGTGCCACATTTGAAGGGATATTTTTCATTTATTACCATGTGAAATGCCAAATATTTTGTAGTGTGCATGCTTTCTGATGTCCATTAAGGGCCAGAACACAAAAATTGCAGTGTTCCACAAGATTTTGAGCAAAGTTTGCACCATAAAGTGATGCCAAATGTCTCTGCAACTGTGTATCATATATGTCACACAGGATTCTGACGGGTTAATTTTGTAACCCATAAGAAAACTTTTAGAAAACTTTAAAATGTATTGAAAACGGAGTTGAATATAAATTCTCTTTTTGTATTTCTCAAATAGAAAACATATTTTTACATTTTTGTTTAAAAGAAAATAAATGTCATATAGTGTTTGGCTCAACTGGTTGAGCAGCCACCCCATGTACAGGCTACCACTCCTTGTTATAGCTGTCTGAGGTTTGAATCCTGATGTGGTGCACTTTTCTCCATCACTCTTCTTTACTCCTGGTTCCTGTCTAACTACTGTAAAATAAAAGTCACTAAAGCCCCCAAATCCTTTAGGAGAATGAATGTACGTAAGATCTAATATATTTGACTAAATTATATACCTTTACAGGGTAAAAGGTTTGCAATGAAAAAAAATCTTATTGTTTTAAGTAAAGGTTTTCTGCCGGTTGTGCCTGTGGCTAAACTAATCAAACTGACTAGCCATGCGTTGTCCTTTTAGCAGTCAGTAACCTTTAACCTCAGGTGATTCAGGTGTTCAAACTCCAGCCTGAACAAACATTACAGAGGCAGATGCATGACAAGGAAAAGGCATACTGATGGTGGCGATAACCTGATGTGGAAAAAAAAAATCTTCCAACTAGCCCGGAGTATTAAAATGTTGAAATGTATTTGGCTTAGCTATTTCCATGAAGTTCAAAGCTTGGACTCAGCTTCAAAGATATTGAGCAAACCTGATCTGCACTGCAAGTGGAAGTTAACTTTGAGGTCTTTAGGTCATTCATAAAGATGTAAATTATGTCAATTTTTATCATCATAATAGTTGTCATCATAATTCTTTTAATGCACCATTCTAAAGAGCCCTAACTTGTGCATTTTGACCTGTTCCCATGTTCCATCCTTTCAGTCCCCATTAGCTGGATCTGCAAAAGTCAAAACTCTTGACAGGTTAAGAGGTAAGAGTGTTGTACATTACAGCATCTCTGGGGGTAATGACAACCTCAGAGAAGTGAAACCTGACAAATTACCTCAAGTAATAAACCTGATTTATGAGTTAGTTTTGCACAGGGGCACCGCTCATCCATACTCGACACAGTCCTATGGAAGGGAAGAGGCGGGGGTGGAGAACAGAGGGAGGGTGTGATGGTGAGAGGGAGACACTGAATGAGAGGGGACAGAAAGAAACTGTGAGGAGCCACCACAACAAAACTTCTTTAGCAATCAAGAAAGTGGACTGTACGTCTGTCCTTTCTTCCACGAATGGCGTCTTAGTTCCAGCAAACAGAACTTCTGCAGCTTAAAGTTCTGGTTGCTTGTGCAGACGGTGTCCCCGCTTTGAAGGATGGAGCATTTTAAAAGGACCAGGACGCACAGGAGAATACAGCTCTGTCTTTTCATCCTACTTCATCTAACGACAGCACAAGCCGGTAAAGTATCTACACGTAAAAAAACTGCAGTTTGGCAGGTTATTCGTGTTAAAAGAGGTAAACATGTCAATGAAAGTCCTATTTGTGTGTCTGTGACTGTAGCTTGAGTGATGCTGGCACTTTAAAACCTCACATGGTCCACAGACAACACGAATTTTCAGCGCAAATTCATCATCTCCAGGTTCTGTTTTCATTTTGATCCTGGTGTGTTCGGCAGATTTCTGGGATCTAAAGCTGTTCAGATGTTGTGGTGATGCTGCAACTTGTCCAAAGGAGTCGCTTTAGGCTGCCATTAAAATAGCGACTTAGCTCAAATTACTTTCGGAAGTTGTTGGAAAGTCTCAGACCTGTGTAAATGACCGCAGTTATTCAGTATGTATTTTTTGTGAACTTGTGTACACTGGCCAGTTGCTTCTCAGCTTTACACAACGGACGCATGTGCTGTTTCTGCAGCAGCTGCGTTTTAACTGAACGCATTTCCAACACTTGGATCTGAATGCGTCCTTTCTGTCAGGTGCGCTTTTAGGGGATGCAACTTGTGATGTCATCTTTGAGTTTGCTTGAGACCGGCGTCAGTTTACTGCGAAAAAGGTTTAACGTTGGCTTGAGAACAACGTGAATGGCTAAACACTGAAGGAACAGAGTAGATTAAAATTCTTGTCATGGATCTGTTTAATGTGCCCTCCGCTGGCATAGGTTATGTGAAGGGGTTTAGCACTAACACTCTTTCTGCCATAATCAGGATTGTTCGGGTCAAATTGGATGCATTGGACATTTTTCAATACAGGCTTCTATTTCAGGTCATATTGCATAGGGTTACTTTAGAGATGCATTAATATTTTCAGTTCTACACCTGCAAAACGATTATTGACTCTCAAAAGGCTGTGTATGCATTTCTGTTAGTGCAGCCTGGCATGTACTGCCCTTGTGAAGATGCTCATGTGCTGTAGTCAGTTTGTGCTCCCATATGCCATTTGGCCCAATGCTATCAGTCACCAACACAGGTCTTCATGCCCTATGGCCATGTGAGACTATCTATAACCGGCGCAGGGTTCTTCCTTGCAGGTGCAGCAGTTAGAAGTCACTGATGGAGTGACATGTCTCAACAGCAAGGGTAAACCCTGTCGTTATAAGAGGTGCTTAAAGATGACAACTTTCCACATGCACCCAGTCTGTGGCTGTGAGGATTTGTTGGACCTCACTGACTGAAATGAAATGATGGCAAATGAAGTGAGCCATCTGACCGAATCACATTCTAGTGGCACAGTGGCTGCTGTGTCCACTGCTATGGAGGGCCTGTGCAGGGATAGGTGAGATGATTTCAAAGTGTATGAGACATATGGTAGTGCAGATATCGCAGTCTTAAATATGTGCTTGTGGTTGATAAGTCCTTTGTGCCTCTGAGCCTTTGAATGTTCCACAAGAACATGTGTGTATTACAGTGAAAGGAGCGTTTTCCCACATGCTTGCTGTGTGTACAAGAGACATGAGAGAGCGCTTTGTAGTCATGTTTACAGACAGGAAGTGGGGCATTCTTGCACACGTGCACAGTTCACTTCTAAATTCTCTTTTTTCTTAAACCCATTTGCATTATTTTTTTAAAAATCAATCAAGTATCAATATAATTTTGTTTTTATTTGACATGCCTTATCTCTTCATTTACATCATCTCTCCTCCTGCTTACATCCCACTGCTTCCCTAATTCTTTGACATGGAAAAATTGTGCAGACAGGCCCCTCACTGCGTCTTGTTTGATGCAGCCTTCTTGCCAGTCCTGCATCAGATTCCCATAGGAAGTCAGCAAGCCTCGTTTTCTTTTGATCCATCGCGAATTAGTGGCAAATGAAAACAAATGAGACGTGGTAACTGAATTTGACCAGGTTTACATTAGGAAAAGAAAACGTTTCTAAATACTCGTGCCACAACGTATTTTAATCCAGTGAGATCCTCCAACATCAGAAGTCAGAGATGCTTACTGTATGTCTGCTGATACTGCAAGCGTCAGATCAAACTGCTGCAAAGAATTTTTGAGGGGCCAAACGTCCCTGGAACTCTCCCAAGTCTTTAATATGTAGAAATAATACTTAAACACTTTGTGGCGCCGCACTGCAATCTATAGTATTCAACACACATCTGGCTTCCAGAAATTCCCTCTCCCTCAGGCTTTTCTAATCATTGGAAGCTCCAAGCAGCTTTCTTTGGGACTTGCTGGAGATGCTTCCTGTGGAATTGCAATACACAGACATCAGAGGGGCTTACTTCTTTGCAGGGTCACTTTATATGGAATCTGACTATTTATTCCTCACACATCACATGCACATCATGGTAGAGGTCAGAGTTATTTTAGCTGCCACTGAAGCCGTACATAGTCTCTTCAGAACAATATTATGACCTTGCTCATTATTTGTAATTATCTGAACGTGCTCAGTGTCATCTAATGTAACAGTGACATTAATGCATATGTGTGTGTGTGCATGTAGGTGTGTAGCATGTTGTTCTAATTTGATTTTTAGAAAGTTGCCCAGTGTTGTACCTAAGAGACTATATGTCCGATTGGAGTGCACTTGTACATGTTTGCATGTTTATATGTAAGTGTCTGACTGTATGGGTCCCTCTTCATGTGAAAAGGTGTTTAAACAACACTTGTTCTATTCTTGGTGCTTGTGTTACATATTTTTCAAACTTAATATCCGTTTTAGCTCTTTAAGATGGCTTGTGATTAGAAATGAGGTCACTCTGTGCCAGTGTTAGGCATGGATTGGAGAAAATGTTTAGGCTTAATGAAAGCATTTGCTGTTTTCATAGAAAGTTTTTTTCAAGTAGAGAGGAGGAAATGGGTTTACTTTTTTGTTACTGGAGGTTTTCTCTGCATCTGTGTGGAGCGCCTATTTGGTACAGGGCCTTGAAGGGCAGGTGTTTTCTCTGTGGGCCATGCAGCTTTTGGCTTATCAGCTCATCATGCCGAGAGCAAACATGAGCAGAACAAACTGTGGAGATTGAAGAATGTGGTGATGATGAGAACTGGAAGGAAATGTGTAACCAGATTCCATTTAAGTCCTTTGGCTTCAACATTAGTGGTGTAACTGGTGCAGGCATTATCCTTCACAACAGAACAGACTCTCTGACCCACATTCAGAGATAGCCTCTATATTAGGTACTTTGATTTATAAAAACACACACACACACACACACACACACACGTATATATATATACATATATATATATATATATATATATATATATATATATATATATATATATATATATATATATATATATAGTCATCTATTGTCTTAAGTGTTTGTTCCAATGTTTGTTCCAATTAAGAGCTGTGGGGAAACTGGAGCCTATCCCAGCAATCATTGGGCGAGAGGCAGGGTACAGGTTGCCAGTCTACTGCAGGGCCAACACAGAGAGACAAACAATCACTCACGCTCACATTCACTGTTAGGGAGAATTTAGTTTGACCAATTACCTAACATTCATGTCTTGGTGGAAGGAAGGTGGAGTACCTTAACAAACCTATATGCACACACAGGCAAGAAGAACATGCAAAATATTCAAAATAAACACACACCTAAACAAACACACACACACACACACACATATATCCATATGTCTCTCTCTCTCTCTCTCTCTCACTATATTATCTCTGTATGTAGACTGCTGACCTGGCTTCCTCCTGAACTGTCAGTGATAACTGAAAACAGATTCAACCACAAAGTCTATTCACCCACAATGACAATCTCTGCCTCAATCATTTCCTGCAAGCTTCCAGAACAATGAATGCTTTTAGTGAAAGCTTTAATAAGCTACCTTTTTGCTGATATTTACATGACACAGTATAACATTTCTCCAGTTATGATTCTTTTAAACACACAGACAAATATGTTGATCTGGCTTAGGAAAAGAAAAAAAAAAAAAAAAAAAAAGCTTAGAGGTCCCCAGTGATTTCAGCTTCCTCCTTGGATGTTGAGCAGTAGGTAAACAGTGAGCGCAGATTGTTTCCTCACACTTGCATGGGTGCACTGTTAGTTTATCAATCAACCTATTCTGTGGGTGCTCAATTTAGTTTTCTTCATCTTATAGTGATTCTGTCTGCACACACTTGTGACCCAGACGTAGGCTCACATCCGGACTTTATTAGATTATCTGTTCTTAATGCCTGAGCTAAAATGTGTCTGGATTTAATCAAACACATGCACTGGACCTTTCATTAATTTTTCATCATAAATCACCATCTTTAAAAGCTTGGCACACTTGAATATTTACATTTGAGTGTGTAATTGTCTGATACTGTGATTTTTATTTATTCTGGATGAGAATGCATTTTTATTTTTACCGCATGAGACGTGCATATCTCTGCTCAGTGATTTAAAGTTGAAATGTCTCCTCCACTCATCTCAGGGTGTGGCCCAAGATACTATGGGAATATTTAACTGCCCAGATCTCTCATTGGCTTCATTTCTTGTTAAAATTCCTCCAGTTCCCACATGCAATAGCTTTTGACAGTGTTGTACTGTGTGTGTGTGAGAGAGGGGTATTTTCCGGCAGGGCTGGGAGTGTAGGAGGTGTGAGTCATGAAACATGTCTTCAGAGACATTTGCTTTAGAAACACAGAGAACACATTATATCCATGTATGACTGAAATGATTCTGAGTTGTATGACCACAGGGCACGGAGAGAACGGGTCAGAAACCACCGACGATGCACAGATGAAGACGGCTTGGTGGCATTTGGATGGTTTTGAGTCAGTTTTGTGAGATGGACTGCTCAGCTGACTTCTACCAGGAAAACTGCATCTGCCACTGCTCCTGGGCAGCTGTTCGTATCTCATTCCACAAAAAGAGGGAGAGAAGACAGCTTTGGACATGTGTTATAGCAGAGAAATCTGCATAAAATCCCAATGAGCTTTCTCCATTAAAATGACCTACTGGTCTGTGCATGTAGAATTGGCCTGTTCACCAAGAATCCGCAGACATTCATGAAATATCTGAACATTTTAGCCCCTTCCACGCAGTGCTCTGACCTTTTGATGTGATTGGAAAACACACTGAGTCACTGGTCCTTAGAGGTACTATGGCGTTTTGAACATGATGAGCATAACTTTAAATGGTAGGAACTGTTTTGTTTATTTGCAGTTGTGCTCCAGCATTCTTGATCACAGTGATTTCGTAGCTTGTCCAATCTTCCCAAGCTTCTAGAAGAAAAATAATTTGGCAGGTGAGATAAGGACATGATCACACACACACACACGCACACACACACGCAAAAGAATGAGATGCAAGCAAAACGTGTTCAGACAGTCAGTGCTGGAGGTTACATAAAGAAGCTGCTACAATAGGCATAACTCAAGGTGACTTAATGGATCCAAAGCAGGGAAAAGAACATTCTTTTACCAATTGTTGCATGGATCTGGACTGCTAATGACAGACATCCATTATTCTGGGCTATTCTTCTTGATGTTTTGTCAAGAATAGAAGCCAAGTAAAAAAGCGACAACTGAACAGAAACACGATTATATTTTATTTTGGTTGTTTTTGCATCCAGCTAGCTGTTAATGTTGTATCAGAAGCCATTGAAGTTACTTCCTTGCACATCCAATACAGATTTTTCCCTCGCCCTCTGAACTTATTGAAGTTTCTTCTAAATTCACTGCATTTTGCACACTTTGGTGTTGGATTCCTATTATTTCCTTGACATTTGATTCAGATAGTTGTGAAAGCACAGTCTTTGTTGAGAAAGTTCCTGGTGCTCGTCTCAGATTTCTCCCTGTGGCGTTGCTGTGCATTTTGAGTGTTCCTTTTTTTGTCTTTGACGTGTCAGAGGTCAACGCTCTCCTGTCAGCCTCAAGCTAAAACATGAACTAGGCAACAGCTGACTCAAAAACTCATTACAGAAATCCTCTTAATATGATTCAAGGGGTGTGTTGAAACATTGCTGGACTGCTCAAAATGAAATGATTCTGTTAACTTGCACTAAAATCGTTTTGTCAGTGTAATCAAACCCATGTTGCTTCAGTTTAAAAAAATTACTCCAGATTGTTCCAAACGTCACTGCCTTGTGACATCTTGTGTGCATGAGCATGTATGAGAGACTGAGAAAAACAGAGAGAGAGAGAGAGAGAGAGAGAGAGAATTTGAGTGTGTTGGATTCTGACCTTTGACTAAAAAACAAACTTTCAACTCAGCTAACCCAAAGGACTTGATTTGTAGTCAGCAATCAAATAAAGCCACAGTAAAGCCATAAAAAGCTCATTTGAGATCAGATAAGGACAGAGGCGCTCTACCCATTCAGTGAAATATTACAACCCCAGCATAAGACAGAGTACACAGTAAACTAACAGTGTTGCAACAGAAACTGCTTAAATTTTCCAATTAAACATTCAGCTGCAAGAACAGAAAACACTCTGGAGCACCATGTCTGTGAGTTGCTTCAAGGGACAGTCTGAAAAGAGCATTTTGAGATAAACCTTGTTATCTTGGTGATTCACTCAAAGTAAATGTCATTTATTTTGCTTCATAATCTAACCAGTATTATCAGTCTGTTGGTTGTCTTTGATGAGACTTTTTTTTAGAAGAAAAAGTTCAAATTAGCATTTTCATTAGTTTGTAATACGTCGAAATGTATTATTTGTACAAGAAAAAAAACAAGAAAATACTCCATATTTTGAGCTATGTTAGCATTTGTCCAAGTTGAGTTATTGGAAATCATAAATCTACTATATTTTACCAGTGTGGAGTATCACACACACACAACTTTTAATTTATAGTTCAATTTTTTTTTTTTTTTTTTTTTTTTTTTTTTTTTTTTTTTAATTCCTTAGTAACATGCTGATGTGTTTAGGTTTTGATTTCAACATTGGACAATGGTTGACAGGGAACAATAAATATTGCATGATCCTGTAAACAGAAGTAGGATGTGAACATTACCCAGAGTTACCCACATTAAGTCATTATAAAAGGTAACATTTGGCAAAACATCAAAATATAAAGAAGTTTTTTGAAGGTATGACAGTTAAAGAAAACACTGCCTGTCTTTATTGACTTGAATGCTAATCTAAGAGTCAATATGTGCACATATACTTTATCTGCTGACATTTAGTTCTTGGTCTGCTCTCAAGATAAATAGGGCAAATCTGAAAGTTATCCTGGACGACTGTGTGTGTGGGTCAACTTTTATTGCTGCTACTTGTGCATTTAATAGCTTCAGGGTTCGGTTGTTTTCTTCCAATTTTCTGCCATCAGTTTGGTTAAATTGGCTTAAAAGTTCAAAGTCTTTAGATAGACACGTACTATATATATTATATTACTGGAACTTGGCTGTATATCTGAGTTTAACCTATTTGAAACCTTTTCAATATGTGAAGGGACCAACAGGACAAGCTATTAATGCTAGTTTGGACAAACGATGCCTACTTTGCAAATAAAAAATGCCATAAAATGTAACATTGTGTTTTTCTACTGGCAATGTCTTGGCAAAGGTAAACTCTCTCCACATGTTTAATTAACAAGGAGAATAAAAGGCGAGCTTTGAGCAGCAAGAGCTGCAGGAGGCAATTTGGGTTTAGGATCCTCGTTTCAGATGCCTGGAATGCTAAGTGCTGAGCGGCTCTCTGTAGCAGCTGGTGGGAGACTGGCTCTGATCCTGGTTAATGCTCACTGCAGCACTTTATCAGCAGACATCTAATAACACGAACAGTGGACTGCGAATAAAGCACAGGCTCATTGACAGGACAGAAAACCGTTCACTGAGAGAAAGCTCATATCTACAGAGGCATCAGTAGCTTTGATAAACATAATTTGATATGGATGACATATATTAGAGCTTGGTTTTACTGGAGTTTTCAATGGAAACACATAAATTATCCGAAGTGCATTGCAGTCATTTTCCTTATTCTATCTGATTTTGTTTCTGTTCACTTTTACCTAACATCTAAAACAAAGGAAATTGGATTTAGTTAAAAAAAAAAAGCCTTGACATCGCCTCTAATGTTTCATTTTTCAAAGCTATAGCCTTTGATGGTCCAAAGCAAAACTTGCTGACTTGTGAGGGAATGTTGCAGTGAGAATACATAAATCATAAATGGACTTATGCTAGTGAGGGATTCAGATTATGATGAATGAGATGTTGAGGCATTGTTGTGGGCTCATGCAGAATGAGCTGCATCCAGGTGTCAGCTGTCAGGTGTGCTACCGGAGGATTAAGGTTCAGACTGTGTACCACCCCTATCCTATAATAAAACCCACAGAAGCCTGGCCACCTGCCGCCACAGTGTATGCAGCACCTAAGAAGAGTTCTTCTCTTCCGACTCTGAGGAAGCAGGAAGGCACCACATTTTAAAACCAGCTTCCAGCAACACTAAATCCTGCTCTTCAGCTCAGTAACAACCAGCACTTAAGTGATCGAGACAGAAAAGGGTTGTCACACTGGCTGAATTTAAGTGTTAAACCAAACAAGTAAAATCACGCTGCTGCCATCTGCTACAAGCTTTTTAAGTTTACTGATTCTTGAGAGAGGAGAAGACACAAGTGAGAAATAAAACTGTTTAATGGGATGTTAACAATAACTTGTTCAAAAAGACAGAACGAGCTACAGTCTGTAAGCATGAAATGAACAACACATTTCCTCGATCTGCATCGTAACTACAGGCAGATGGCTCATTTTCTCTTCCTTTCTGTTCCCAGATGACCCCATTGATGTTTTGCGAGTGCTGGAGCTGTCAGAGAACATGGAGGGGGTGTCCTTGGAGGCTGGTCTCTGCACCAGCAGGAAAGGCATGGAGGAGACGGACCTGGCTTACAAGATCAAAAAGATCCAGCTTAGTGCTCCTACTAAACAGCTATTCCCTGGTAGTGTCTAGACTCTTTTCCACAAGACCACAAACAGAAAATCCTTGCAATTAAAATCAGCAAAGGAATACTTGGCAATGTCCAAAATTTGCTGAAAGCACTAAAGCGTGTTGCATTAGCATTTCATATTACATTTCTTTCAATAAAACTATATATACTATACATTGTAGGCGCTGAATGCTTTCATGTTTTCAATCATTACCTTTACCCAGGTCTGAGTGACAGAAGGTGGTACATGCATGGTTTCTGTCCTTTCTTACTTAACTACCTTCCCATCCTTTCCACATTCTGCTCTGCCATCCAGTTTCCAAATTTCCTGAGAATTTCTCCCTCATGGCGACCATACGAGCTAAGAAGGGCTCCCAGGCTTTCCTGCTTTCCATATATGATGACCAGGGGGTGCAGCAGCTGGGAATGGAAGTGGGCAGATCACCTGTCTTCCTGTATGAGGACCAGCATGGGCAGCCAACCCCAGAACTTTACCCCATTTTTAGGAGGATCAACCTGGCTGATGGAAAGTGGGTAGTATGAGGGTTTTATAACTGTCTAACTTATGTGCACATAACATAACCTGACAACTCTTTGAGTGAATCCTCACATGTGTCCTGACAGCTTAGTTACTCTGCTTTACCTGTGTCTTTAGAGAGAATAAGGTGGTTGTGGAAAAACTTGATTCAGTGATCTAATCGGATCAAAAGGAGATAAGGAAATCAATTCTTCACACTTTCTCAGATTCCCCACTGGTTCAGGCGTGAAACAAGTTTTCTGCTGATTCTGCAGACATTTCCACCATACACAAAACAAGCATCCACTTCAACATTTTTGTTCCTCCACAAGATGAAGTGTCAGTTTACTCTTTCTTGTTGTTCTTTCAGATGGCACAGGATAGCCTACAGTGTGCAGGAGAAGACTGTGACCCTTTACTTAGATTGCCAGAAGGTAGAGACCTTGGATCTGCTGCGAGGGGAAAATGCAGTTGTCAGCACAGAGGGCGTCACTGTGGTTGGCACACGGCTGCTGGATCAAGACGTTTTTGAGGTAGGGTTTTCAGAAAGCAAAATAACACTTTAAAGCAGACAACTGGCTTTTTATTTAGATACTGAATTTTTAGTTAGTCCAGTTTTAGTTATTTTTTTTCTTTCTTTTTTGATTTAGTTAAACAAAGCATCTGCCGATCTGGTGGTTCTAGTTTGAATGCATAATTTGCTGTAGTTGAACTGTGAAGCTTATGGCCAGTAATTTAATGTTCTTTGTGCATTCAAAAACGTTGTGATGCTGTGTGAAATGTAAATAACCCCTGCCTGATTCTAGAAATACTGAGCATGTTTTAAATGTTAAATAAATACATAAATAAATAAACTAGAAAAGCACCAGAGAGTGCAGAACTCCTCCAAGCAGCTTGTTTCGACCCATGTCATGCAGAAACCTTAAAAAAATGACTGTGTCTACAGTTCCTTCCTGATCATTCCTATAATGAAATTTAACTTGGATTAAGACCCATTTTCAGGAGAAAAAAAAAACCCCAGAAACAAATAAGCAAACAAAAAAATCCACTCAGTAATTTTTGTATAAAGCTGCTAAGAAACAGACAAACAGATTAACAAGGGAAAAACCCTGACGTTAGTAATTACCTTTATGTAACCTTATTACTGTTTGATGTCAGAATTAAAGCACCGCAAAAGACATGCATCCACCAGAGGGAAATAATGTTAAGTTCTGTATCAGGTTGCATACAGCAGGGTTCTGAGCAGGTTTTTACCACATGGCAACGCAGTAGGTCTCAGAAAGAGAATGCATTTAATATTATACTTTAGGTGCTAAGGGGATGAAAAATAAAATGCAAATAGAACGTGAACAATATATCAGATGCTGTAATAGAGACATTTTAACCATTTCATGGAAAGTTTTAGTTCAGCAACGCATCTAAAAAAAAGTTGAAAAATTAGTCTCCTCTGTTCTTTTTAACAACTGTTTGTCTGGGGAATGACACCAGTCACTGGAGTTTTGGGAAAGGAATGTTATCCTATTTTTGTCAGATGCAGGATTCCAGCTTCTCAAAAGCCTTTATTGCAGGATTTTTTTGTTTCATAATACAACAAGAGCAGTTTGTGGGTGAAAGGTCTGATGTGCAAGTTGGTTGGTTTTCCAGCAAAGGGCTGAGATGCAGTATTTGGTTTAGCATTGTTTAGATGAAATATGCAAGACAATGGTCCCTGAAAGAGATGTTACATGTGTGTGAGAAGATATTTGCTGTGAAAATATAATATGGTTTTTTGCATTGATTTGCAAGCTGCCCATGCCATTGGCACTAATGCAACCCTTATAGATGCAAGCGTTTGAACTGTCTGCTGAATAACAAGCTGGATGTTCCCTCTCCTCTTCACACTGCAGGACACTGCTTCTAAAACAAACAAATTAAATCTGGATTCATGTGAACACTGAAAAGTGGTTATAAGCTCATCCCAAGAGAAGACATTTCTGTTCTTATGTTCTTACATGGCTTCTTCTTTCTATGATTATTAATTAACCTGCAGTTGTGGATTAAATAGCAAACTGTGCTCACAGACAGTTTTCTTTGGAACTCTTCCTGAGCCTGTACAATATTTCTAGCAGAGAATCATGCTCTGTGCACAGCGATTCCTTCTAACACAGAATCTTTTGATTGTACAACAGACATTATTGATAGTTTCAGAATTTCACATTGAGGAGCTGATATCCTCAATTTTATTGACACACTTTGTCACACATTGGTGAACCTATTTCCATTGTCTCATATGTGCCTCTCTGAAATATTCCTTTAATACCGAGCCATGCTACTGACCTGCTGCCAGATAATGTAAATAGATGCCAAATGATTGTCCAGTTGTTTTGATTTATGCCAAATTTTTTAGTTGCGCTTCTGCCATCAAATTCTAAATGAGCTCATATAGTGAAATAATAAAATGTCTCAGTTTTCAACATCTGATGTGTTGTTTAAGTTTTATTGTAAATGAGCAGTTTACACAACGTCCCAACATTTTTGGATGAAGGAATTAATGTTCTGTGCTTACATGCACTCGCTTTGCTTAGTCAAACAGGTTAACACTAATTTTGGACAAATGTTAAAAACTAAAATGATGAACTACATATTCAATAGAGTAGCAGTTCAGAGATGGAGCAGGGTCGATCACACAGCTGAATGACACGTATTGTTTTCAAGTTTCAACTTTATTTTGCTCAGGATTTTAAAGGATTTTAAAAGTTTCACTTAAATATTGTTGCAGTGTAGCAGCTTTGTTCACTTTTGGATAAGTAAAAACTTCCAGATAGATGAGTGTATTTCCAGCACACATGACAATGCTGTTCCATGAGAAAGCCATCAAACCTCAGACTGGTAAAGGGAGCACGGTGTGTTCTTCTCCCGTAGCAACGCAGAGAAGAGACGCATTTGCAAAACACTCTTCTTGACCATATTGACACTTTTTATGACCAAGTCCTTGACCTCTGAAAAGTCAGCCCTTGAGTATTTGCCACCAAATAAATCCCTGTGCAGCATGCAGTGCATCAAAATCCCTCGCTGAGTTGTATCCTTTACATGTGTGATTAGTCCACGTCCTAAAGCAGACACTTTCATTAGGTTGGGGATTCAATGATATCGCTCTCCTCAAATGTAAATCCAGAAATCAAATAATTATCTGCATGTTTTCAGGTCTTCTCTTATTTGTACTTACCCTTATCAGCCACTACACCAGCATCAGGCACCCCCTCTCAGTTTCACCATGGTTTCTGAGGTGGAGGATATCTGTTATGTGTTCATGATGCTTTTTGGTTGGATTACAAAACTCTCCATGTTCACTCATAACAGTGTCCATACAACTGGGATGATAAAGTACTGGACTCGGTAGTTGGTTGTTGTGAATAAGAAGAATGTATTTTAGCAAGAATATCTTGATCTTCTTGCACAACATACCTGGGGGGAGTAATGATACTGTTTTCTGCGTTAGTTTGTATTGAATAGTTATTTTACAAAGCTTTCTTGTTTTTGAATAATATTGGTGTGTGTTTTGGATCTCAGACAGCTGGTAACTGAACAGGCACGGGGAACCTGACAGAGCAAGCGCAGAATGTGCGGCCTATGATTGTCACAGCAGCAGTAGGGATGGCTCCTCCTGTGTGTATGCAGGAAGCTTGAAGGAACAGGTCTAGACTGGTCTTGTGTTGGTAGCTAACAGGTGTAAAACTTGAGATAGTGCCTGTGTGTTGCTGAATCTGTGCAATTCTGACTGAAAGATAAAATCTTCAGCCTCCATTTATTCATTCATTGCAATATGTTGAATTTGTCTTAATGTGTATTTAAATTTGTGGGGGAAAAGTGGGAAGAATATAAAAAATTTGTGTATATATATATATATATATATATATATATATATATATATATATATATATATATATATATATATATATATATATATATATATATATATATATATATATATATATATATAAGAAAATCTAATAAAGCAAAACGTTTCTGGACCCCCCTCCCTCGCCCCCGTTCCAGCAGTACCCTTGCAGACCCCTGGCAATGACTTCTAATTTTGAGCATCTAGTATATATTATAACATGTACATACTATGAGACATGACACATTCTCATTACTTTTACGGCTGGGCTGATCACCCGTCCATTAAATATTAAAAACTATGCTTGACTGGATATGCATATCTATGTATTGCAATGGTCTCAGCTAATCTACTTGCAGGACAATTACCCGTCTCTTGTGGCTTTTATTTATTTATTTATTTATATATTCTTTTTTTTTTTTTTTTTTTATCACATAGCAACAGGGAATTTATATTACTTTTATGCAGTATGTCAATGTCTAACTGAATTCTTAGATCATTGAACCCTTTGTAAAGCATATATTTGGAGAATTTTATTTGATAGAGATTTGATCCGGTTTGCATAATAGTCATAAAAAAATACACACAGAAACATGAAAAATCAAACTAACCTCTGTGAGTAATTACATGTCCTTCCTTTCTGTGCTGTAACCTCTACTGCCACTCATCCTCTATGCTTCCCATCCCTTTCTCTTTTGTCATTCCCAATGAGGCCCCACTTAATCTCTCAGCAACAGCATGAAATTGAGATCAGCTCAAGCCCCTTCCCGTTCTATGTCCTCGGGGCTCTCAGTTCACCCGCAATGGAGCAAGAAAAAAAAAGGAAAATACATAAAAGTATAAGGTATTCAGTTTTCTAATGGTAAGAATCGAGTGAAGTTGAGATACAGTAAAATGAATAAATGGCCATCTTCTCAGTCCATTCTGTACCAAGATTTCTTGCAGAAAGGTAGTTTTGATGGTTTTGTTTGTGTGAAATAATGTTTTCTCATAGTTCTTCATTTTGACCTTGAAAAACAAATGTTTTAATGGTAAAAAGTGTCTGTCTTATGGTTATTGCGGTCAGCAATTATGTCCCTAATCATATTTACGCAGTAACATCACATCATACATATCCTGACTTAACCTTAGATGCCCTCACACACTATGTTCTCACGCCTCACTCCCTTCTTCCTTCCGCCTCACAAACACTAACAGGTTTTTCCAGTTTTATCGCTTTATATCCCACTTGAGCTGAGAAATGTGTCTCTTTTTGTGGGCTCAAGAAATTTCCCTTTCCATGAGTAACCGAGGTCTTCTGGTGTTTGGCTTTTCCTCCAAAACACGCCCATGCTCTTATTCATCATCTTGTGTGAAGAGCTATGATGATATCAGACTTGTGGTGATGACTAAGACCCTTCCGACTATCTGTATGATCTCTCACCAGAATCATCCTTTAAACCAACCCATGATCTCGTGGTTGTGTATGAAAACATGAATCCATCTGACTTGTTTCCTGGGGAACATGTAAGAAAATTCTTAAAAAACTATTCGACTTTGGATTTTAGCTTAGATTTTTTTCCCTTTTATATTTAAAGATCAGTGCAGCACACCCCTGGTAAGGCTGGTACCATGGGGAGAGAAGTTAAGCAGGCTGACCTCTGGGCTCCTGTTCCCAGGCCCTGGTTTTGGGGAAGAGGCCAGTGTTCCGGCCCAGTTGTCCCACCGTGGGAGCTCAGCGTGGGAGCATGGGGACTGTGGCCAGCCACTAATGTGTCTATTGCTTCCAGATTTCCTACAAATAACTACAGAAGTTTGCTGTTCGAACTCAACACTTTGCTTGCATTTGCTGTAAAGCAAACACCCAATGTGGTCGCGCTCCTTCTTGGCTGCTGTGTGCCCTTTGTGCCTCAAGCATGCTGACTGCTTCGATAAAATCCTGCCCAGCATTTATTTTGTTAAGAAATTCTAGTCCATTGTGTCCCAATTAGTGCAGGGATTAAGAAATATTTTTGGCTCACTGCTCTAGACATGTTGAAACTGTGTCCCATCAAGCATTTTATTTAAGGGCAGTTTTATTTTGAGGATGTAAGAGATTCATGTATTTACCACAAATTGTGGAGTCACATTTGCTTTACTGTGGTCAGTATAAATAATGTTTACCTGAGTTGTGGCTGTATTGTTTTAGATCACATGTAATGTGTTTTAAGCAGATGAAACATTGAAATATTATCAACTAGAAAGGTAGCATATAAGAAAACAAGCTTTTAAAAAAAAAAAAAAAAAAAAAAAAAAAAAAACTTATTTATTTTTCAGATCTGATTAAGGCATGGCATAAGAGTGGGGAAGCCTTCAGGGAATACCCTGCTTCTTGTGATTTGGTGATGATTGCTTGGCTTGCTTGCGCCACACATCTTGTTTCAGGCAGCAGAGAAGAGCAGAGCACTAATGATGAGCCTTTGACAACGGACTCATGTATGACCTGAGAAATGTGTGAATTTGTTTCCCTTTTCATCACATTTATCTTCTTTTGATGTCCTTTCTCCAGCCCAAATGGAGACTGGTGATGCACAAACAGGTGACTGCTGTACTTTTAGGGAGAGCTCGTAAAAGGCAAGAAAAGCAGGAAGAAAACACCCCCTTTGATCTCAAATTGAGATCGGATGAGATTGATTCCCTTTTGCTGATCTCGCTCCCTTTTTGTCCCTCACCTGAAAGTGCAATATTTCCATTTGCTTGATTCTGGCCCTTGACTAAAACAATAAGAAAAAAAAGAGTAAGAGCTTAACAAATCCTTTCATGTTGGATGCATTAAAGCGTAAATGACTGAACATTCATTCCTGGGTTTGCAGGTTTGTGCACAGTGGTTGTGACTTTGCAAAGACATGCACCACTGATAAAGATTGAATTAAGCTATATATCAGAAGATATATGAGCTACAACAGCGTAACGGAGAAACGATATGTTCAGATTTATTTCACCTCTGGCTGCTAAAGCCAATTAAAGAGATTACAATGGGACTATAATTACCACAACATCAAGCAGTTAATCCAACTTAATTTATCACAAATGGCTGCCCAGCTGTCCCTGGATAACATTTCACCTGACAATATGTTTGCAGTGGCCTGTCAGTCACGTACATTTGTTTTTCCTAATTCAATCAAAGCCTTGTCAAGCACTATGCTGTGTGACTGCCTGTGTTTTTTTATACTGCTTTTCTTTCTGAAGTTTGTGTTGTAAAATTAGTTTTGCAGGTTATAAGTGTATTTTTTGCATGTGTTGAGTGATTGGTATGTTTCTATACAATGTTCATCCAATGAAATTAATCATGAATGCTCCTGAAAATCGAATAGAGTCCAAATTGTTTCTCTGTGTTGTCTTTGAATATTCTTTTTTTGTCAAATCTGAAGTGTTGTGTTTAGTACGTTTTCTTGATAAATTACTCATTGAAGAGTAAATTAATTTTCTCTTGAAGCATGAATCAATAAGTCTTTTGCTTTCTTTCAGCTGCCGAGTATAATTATGTAATAGTGTAGAGGAATGTTGAGTGTGAAGACGCTAAAGTCAGCAGAGGCTCTTGGCTCAGAGCTGCAGGGTGCAGCAGTGCTGTCTCTCTGCATGTTTGTACAGTATATACACTCAAGCTATGCCTGCAGGACAGGATGGGAAATGAAAGGTCCTGACGGGGGGGGGGGGGCGTGCAGGACAGAGCTGTTTTACTGTTTCGTGTACAAAGTCAGGTGCTGTTCTAGAGAAAAAGTCAGCCGCAGCTGAATGAGTGGTGAATCACGCTGCTGTATTACACTTAGCTTTATATTTATCTATCCAGCCAGTTTTGCTGATGTGTTTGTGGTGTTGTTATGTGGCGCCCCCACAACCTGTGAAGGTTCAAATTTAATTTTATGCTCCTTCCAAAATGTGCAGCATGCCACTGCTTGAATAAACTGATCGGTTTCTGGCTTTATTGTTTCAGGGAGATATTCAGCAACTTCTGATTGTGAAGGACCCACAAGCTGCTGCCAACTACTGTGAAAACTACATACCAGACTGTGACTCAGCTTTGCCACACATCAGCCAAGCTGTGGACTTGCCCCAGGTCAGTACTGCCATGAAGATAAGGCACTAACCAGAAAAACTCAAGTATATATACAGGTTTTCCACAGTTTATATGCTTAATAACATGGTTTGTGTTTTAGTTTAGTTTTCTCTTTTTTTTGTTGCATTTTCTGTTTAGGAGAAGCAACGCTGTTTATTATGAGGTTTAAACAATGCAACAAGCTTCTCCTTCTTGCAGCCATGCCATATCTTCCCATCCAGAAAGAGAAAGAAGCACAATTATACACTTCAAAAGAGTTCTGTGCTCTAAAAAAAAGAAGAATTAAGAAAATAGGATAGAATTGGCCATTTGTTACATTTGTTAACATAGAAATCTTCTTTCCAGTGTGGCCAGCATGGAAGCATTTCTAATATTAGGTGCTTTTGGAAACAAATATTATACTAGGTGTTTGGACACATTTATCCATTGGATTTAATGGGAAAATGTGTCAAAACTTTTGACTGGCACTGTATATACACACATATATACCGTGAGCCAGAAAACTCAAATATGATAAAGCACCTCCTGTTTCCCTCAAGGTACGTATAAAAGCGAATCTATCAAGGATATGAATTATCATATATGTCCCTAGTGATGAATGAAAGAGATAAGAAAAATCTAGCTGCAGTCTACGGCTGGATTTAAAGAAGTACAGTATTTTAAATCACCACTTATATCTCCTGCATTTGTATAATTATGTAAATGGATGCGTCAGCACACAACTTGATGTGGCAAGTCACTGGCAAAGCAGTGGACTGTGAGGCCATTTAAATAAACACATAGCTGTTTTTTTTTATACAACTACAGCTGAGTGATGAGCTCTTGGTTCAGAGCATGTCAACATCTGCCATCCTGACTGACCTATTTCCAATCACTCTCCCACACACTGACCATTTTTACATATACTGCAGACTTAAATTGTGGGATATCTTTCACAGAGTCTGTCTATGGATTTACTTTCAAGCAGAGCACATTCATATCACTGACATACAAATGACTTGTTTCAGTCCACTAACAGTTTGGTTTTTATAGGATCATGGACAAGGCAACCCCTGGCCAAATACTTAAATTATGTCATTTATTTTCTTTAGGAGAGAGTATTTGGTCTTTTCTATATGTACTCTGGTTTTTACCAGCTCAGTAGGAATCATGGGGAGGTTTCTGACCTTACAAGGGTCATTAGGCCTGTATGCATTGCTTGACATTTTTGTAGCGGGCTGTTTCCTTTAATGTGTTTTCATTCACAGCAGTGTTTATTTGTTTGTTTTTCTCCATCCTCCACCTTTACCCCCATCTTGCATTTTGCTTTTTTCATATAAGTATTCCCATCTTGAGACTGATGACTTGATGCAAAGTGACCAGCCAGATGAAGCGAAGGATGTCTCCAAAAAAGGAAGAAAAGGCAAAAAGAATAACAAGAAGAGGGGCAAGGGCTCTAAAGGCAAGGGCAAGGGCAAGGGCAAGGGCAAGGGCAAGAAGGGGTCCAGAAAGAAAAAACATGAAGAGGACGGTGTTAAGGACAACTTCCTCAGAGTGTCTACAACACTGCCAGAGTTTCAGTCACAAGAGCCGTTTCAGCCCACAGAGCTACCAGGAATTGACAGCACGCTTGAAACTGTCTATTCCATGGAAGGGTTTGACAACATCGTCATGAAGATTCCCACACGTGAACCTGACTTCACTACTGAGGCCCCCAGTGTGAGCCCTAGCACACTGCCTGTATCAAAGGTTACTGTGGAGGTAGACAAATTTGTCCGTAGATGTCCTTCATCCCAACCTCTCCCCACCATTTACAGTTCTAACCAGTCACCGCCCTAAAACCACCTAACCGTAGAGAGCACCTCTTCCTCTTCTCACCTCTCGAGTTGCTTATCGCCACTAACCAGCACCATTGTACTCATAATCTTTTCTTTATTCTTCCCAGAAAACGTGGAGTCTGCATCTTAAATATAAAAATGGTTGTTTTACTTTTTTGTCCAAGTACACTATTAAAAAACATGCAGAGGTACATTCACAGGATGTTTATAAAAAGCCTGATGTGTGTATGCAACACAATAAAGAGCATCTTAAGCAGTGCATTTAAAAAAGTATTAATTATTTGAAGCTATTTGAACATAAATATTGTGCCTGGGTGGCTGAAAAGTAGGTTAAATCATACCATATGATGCTCTTTTTTTTAAATGTAACAAACACTTAAATTATTACAGCAAAACAGATATTTTTGGGGGGGTTTTTGTATTAGTTGCCAACTTTCAAAGTAAACTACATTTTCATGCTCATGCTGTTTCTGTAGCTTTTCTGTCTTTTTTTGAATCTGATCTTGTCCACCAGCTAATACAAACCACCATTGTACCGAACTTCACATCTCCTAGTCTGCATCTCAGTTAACCAGCACATTTCCATTAATTCCACCTGTTTTGCTAACATTTATTTTGTTTAGTACATTAGAAAATGTGCTTTTTTTGTGGAGGCATGTTTGCTACTGAAAGCTCTCACCCCGCTTCATCTTCGCTATGACTCATTTAAGTCTGTTTGGTGGCTTGCAGGATGACACCCCGGTGAAGAAGCCAGTGGTGGTGGAGTATGAAGATGACCTTTACAGAAACATGGATGAAGATCTCTCAGTTTCCACAGTAACCGTGGGCCCAAATATTACTGAATATGAGGTGGACTAATGTTAAAACAGGCTATGCCTCTTTCTCAGAAGCAAATCAGTTTGGTTTTTTTGGTCTTCACTAATGCACTAAATAGTTTGTGACATTTCAACAGTTTCTTGACTATGAAGATTTAAAGAATGACACAAAAATGGAGTACGAAGAATACGAAATTTACGAGGATGACTTTGACTTTGCAGAGAGGGAACGGGCTGAAACGATTAATTTTGAGGTAAATTGCTTGCAACAATTAAGTGGGCATGTTTTCAAATGCTGCTGTCAAGTGAATTCTGACTATCCTCATCAACTCATGTCTTTCTCCACTCCAGGCTGCACTCAGAGCAGAAAAAGGCCAGAAGGGAGAGCCAGCTATTATTGAACCAGTGAGCTTCTAAAGACATTTAATGTATAGTCCAGCAGCTCCAGTTAAGAGCTAGGGAATGGCATTGTATTCACCTAATGTACATTACATTCTGTCTGTGCTTATTTCTAAGGGCACAATTGTGAGAGGACCCCACGGTTTGCCAGGACTAGAGGTAAGCCAGGTCTTACTGAACTGTCCACATGAGGTCCCTACTTCTAGATAACTTGGAAAACCTTTTGTGTCAGTTTTTGGAAACTGTAAAATTACTTTTAGGAAAAAAAATACCAAAACCATATCATCTGCAACACAGTAATGACAGTATGGGTATCATAGATGGTACTTTTGTACATATGAGGAGGAGGATGTTGCGTCATTATCAGTCTCTCGGGACATTTTCAAACTGATTCTTGTCGAGCATTTGAGGATGAGAATGTGATTAGAGACCATGATATAACATGGTCATGTTAATGCTTGTCTGAGTGCTTTAAATGTATCATCCACAGGGGCTTCCCGGTCCAGCTGGGCCAGTAGGCCCTCCGGGACCCAGGGGAGATCCAGGTGAACTGGTGAGTGTGCCTTATGATCTGGAAATAGCTCACAGGCTGAATTTTAAATGGGTTAGTTGTGCCATCAGTTTGACCTGTTTAGCTAAGGTTCAGAAACTGACCTTAAACTGAAACATTTTGTTTGCTGGACTTCTGGGATGGATTTTGACTCACAGATGTGTGACCTATTTTTAATTATTTTGTGTGCGTACATGTGTGGGTTTTTGTGAATGACTAAAGTAGAGACGACTCTTTAAGCCATGCATGCATATCCCTGTGTTTCATGTACACATTTATTAAAGATTTTTTTTTTATGATCAAATTGCTTATTGGAGTAAAATGATTGAAGATGTTTCTTAAAATTAAAATATGTTTGAAAATTAAAATGATTAAATATTAATTTTTGGACAAACAGCACTCACACACACAGTGTACTACACAATGTCAGTATTCCTTCATTTCAGCAGATGGAAGATATTGATTTAGTTTTTTTTTCTATTGTCCTGGGGGGAGCTTTGTTGACACAAGTCCATCTACATAAAAGATAACAAATATACAGAAAAGTGCATGACTGCATAGAAAAGAAATCCTTCCCCGTACCTCAACACATGTTTATGAATAAAAATGAGTGATCCTGGTGAGCTAGTTTGTTCAGAGCTGCTAGAAACATCTGCCAAGAGCAGCTATTTTCCAACCAAGTCCTGACATACATTAATTTCCTGGAGATTTAACCAAACCAGAAGCACGGTTTGCCTGGTTCTGACATTAATCTTAACTAAATCTTTCCCTCAAAATGTTATAGTTTATATTACTCCTCTGCCTGTAGGTGGGTCCCCAGAGCACGAGCACACACACATGCAACACATTAAAACAATAGCTGTTGTTTATTTCTTTTATATTATCTGTTTTCAGGGGCCCCCAGGACGCCCTGGTCTTGCTGGGCTTGATGGGATCCCAGGTCCTCCAGGAACTTTGTTAATGCTACCAGTGAGACCTTTATTCACACTAAAACACTGAAACATGCCTATACACTTACATGCACACACACGCACACACACACACACACACACAAAGCACACTTTATTTATGGGGTGTAGTTGCATGGCCACAAGGGGGGGCTGTGTGATTGAACTTGGTTTACATCGGGGAATCCTGCACTGGGACCTGACTCCTCCTTGTCATTGCCACCAGTTCCAGTTTGGAGGTGATTCGCAAAAGGGGCCAGTGGTGTCTCCTCAAGAAGCACAAGCACAGGCCATCCTGCAACAGTCCAAGGTAGACTTGACAACTTGATAGCACCCCATCCTTTAGTAGCATCATGTCAAATAATAACACAAGGCATGATCGCTTTGTAACATTACGTTGCATGAGGACCATTTTATTGTATATAATAAGTAAAAGGTATCAAGCTCAGCTGAAATTTAAATATATAAACCACTTACTTGTGTTTTTCTTTCAGCTGTCACTTAAGGGGCCTCCAGGTCCAATGGGTCTTACAGGACGACCAGGCCCAGTTGTAAGGCACCCCTTTGACTAATGTAGGACCAAATATAGACCATAGCACCTGATCTTTGCAGTCTGTCTAACCAGGCACAAGCTTTCAATCTCCTGCCTGAACCTCATCATTATGCATGCTCACTGTCTCCTGATCATTTGTAGAATCTATCTTCATTCATGAAAGAAAGCAGTTGAAATGAAGGATTATGAAAAAATGCTTTCAGCGCATTTTTCTTTTGCATAAATGAGCATTTACTTTATGTTTTATTAAATAAGATGACCTTTTGTTGTTATTTTGTAGGGTGTTCCTGGTCCATCTGGGCTCAAAGGGGACCAAGGAGACAACGGCCCCTCTGTAAGACCACTTCAGTCATCTCTACCTCACTGTTAACCTCCACATACCACTCTTGTTTTTGTCACAGTATTGATTTCCTTTTGTCCTGTTGAATTCCTTTTTACAGCTTTTCCCATTTGTTTTGCTCTCTTCATTTTTCATGTAGGGACCTCGCGGGTTGCCAGGCCCCCCTGGAATTAATGGAAAGCCCGGCAAGAGGGTGAGATATCTTGAGTATTGCGCGGTTCCAGGCTGAAAAATGTTCCATCTGCATATTGTGATAAAAGCATACTGTGCTTAATGTAGTGAAAAGCTGAACCTATATTAACTGGATTGGGTATCCCATAGGGACGTCCAGGTGTGGATGGAGGTCGTGGATCTCCTGGTGAAACAGGCTCAAAGGTAAATTTTTTTTCTAAATATCCCTGCACTGTGATAGCACCAAGAACCCAGTGGCTTTGTGTTACAGAAAAATGATTGAGGCCTTTATGGTCCATGACACAATAATATCATACATGCACATACAGGATCGTCATCACCAATAACCAGTTATCTCTACTTGCAAGTGAAAGCCGTTAGGTACTGAGCTGCCCACAGCTTATTATATGTTGTTGACAACAAGGCAGCTCCATACAAAACAGCTGCAGAAAGGGCTTAGTAAATAAATCAGTTTGCTCTGATGCTGGGTCTGACAGAACAGTCGTTATCACTCACAGCAGCATTTTAGCAGTCCTACAACCAATCTGAAAGCCCCCTTTCCCAGCACACTCAGAGCAGATGGAAAACTCTGCCAGGGGAGAATCTCACTACAATTCTGCTAATGTTTACATATTACCGTATGTGTTTGTGTTTCATGGTTTAATGTACTTGCTTCTCTTACTTCTCAGGGTGACAGAGGTTTTGACGGGCTGCCAGGTCTCCCAGGAAACAAAGGACACAGAGTGAGTTTGATTTTGGTGATGCAACGTCGTCCATGCATTTACCGTGATTCAGACATTAACATGCTAACATGACATGCATGAATTCTACACACATCATGTGCCAGATGTTTATTTGTATATTATGATTATGATGATTGCAGTGGTTTCTATGATGACAGTGCACGCTAAAAGCATCTGCTCAATGATCCCTTGCTGAAGCAGAACACTCCAAAAAATCTTAAAGCTTGTGACTAATGCTTTTATCTTGTAGGGGGACAGAGGAAAGCCTGGCCCTCATGGGCCTGTTGGAGAACCAGGAGAGAAAGTGAGCGTACTATTTTTCTAGAATATGCTTGCAAAAAGCTGTTTCCCAGAAAACACAACCTGCAGCAGGGTTGGATTTTTCCCTTATTTATCCTTCATACAAATTCAAAATGGAAATCCTTTCAGATCAATGAGTTTACTCCATTTAGATGGTAAAGCACCACAGACCTAAGCAAGCCTTCATGACATTAAGTCACAAAGCCCTTCATTATTACCTCCACTACTTGGGTTCATTCTGCATGTTTTTAAAACACATGAAAGCTAGCTAGAGCATCCCCCGATACTGTATTAAAATATGAAAGCCAGAAGCTCTGTCAATGTTTTATCAATCCATGTAGGCAGGTGGGTAAAGCCTTAAGGGTGAACTATTAGTGTTTGCTTGGAGATAGCTGAGCCTTATCTGTTCATTGGTCAGTTTCTTTAATAAGCTATTTTTACAGATTAGGTATGTGGGGATACAAATCATTTCATGCCTGAGGCTAAATAATAGAAGAACAGGAGATCTATACAGTGAATTTGTTTCCTTACTGTTTATCTTAGGGATCTGATGGACCTGTGGGACCTAGAGGGCAGCCAGGTGAATCTGTGAGTATCCGCATCAGGAAGAATACAATCTTCCCGTACACAGAAACATCGCAACATGCATGCACACAACTCTCAAAGAGGAGGGTGCATTTATCTGATTTGTGGTTTGGACTTTAAGAAATACACTCTCGCTTGTTATCTTGGTGAAAAGATTATAACAAGGGATTTCCTCAACAATCCTCTGTAAATCGTAGGTGATCACCACATTTAGTTCTTTAAGATTGATCCAAAAAAAAAGGTGAGAAATTTCAAAGTTTTCTTATCTGAAGTCTTTATTTGGTCATTTTAAACAACGTTGCGGAAAACTGTACAACAAACATTGTTTTGTGTGCTTATCATTTGTTACTGTGTGGTACAAAGAGTATTCATCAGGGGGGGAGAAGACAAGTATCACATTGTGTACAACTAGGTTTTGAGCAGACTTTTTTTTTTTTTTAAGTGACACAAACGCATCAGAAACTTTGTGTATCAAATATAATACATACGGCATTAAAGGGTTAAGATGGGCAAGGCCAAATTTCTGCCAAATTCACAAGGAAGATGCAAAACCTGCTCTCCTAGTTGTTTGTGTAAGCACAATAGAATCACTGAACAATAACGATAGTCACACCTTATTAAAAGACTGCTCCCACAGTGTTCACTCCAGAATTAGAAGAGAAAAGGTCAGTGGGAAATTCATAACACTCCAGTCTTTATTCATATTATATCTTTGGTTTTCCTATGATTCAAAAGATGACAGTCTTCCAGAGGCCCAAAAGTTAACAGCAGTGTTGTCATTGTTTTTGTGTATCTGCTGTGGATGCTGGTTAATTGGTTTTGACTCACTCTCTATCTTTCTCTCAGTAGGTGAGGTTAGGGCTCAGTGGGGTTCTGTCCCTCCAAATGGACCACTCAGTGCTTGAGGAAATGGAGTTGCCATAGGCTGCATTAAAAAACTGTTTTAAGCCACAAAGACACTGGAATGGAGGGGTCTTAGCAGCTTTGATGAGTGAGCGAGGAGGAGGGATGGGAAAAGTGAGACAGCAAGAGACAAACACAGGATAGAAATTTGGTTGGTGGTGAATGAGATGAGATAGATTGAGTGAGGAAAGAGGAAAGAGGGTGTCAGCAAGGTAAGAGATAAAATCCTGGCCTGAATGATTATATTTCCATATCAATCACTTCCCAGGAGATCACAGATGTGGCTTTGGAACAGGTGGCTTGGCCAGCCTACAAAGAGGGAGGCTGACAAAAACAGATCACAGAGACACACTTGCGCAAGCGGACTATCACAGTCTTCATGGAGAGCGCATATAAAACAGACACAAAAGCACACTAACTGACACAAACACACACTAAAATACTTTTTCCTTTCTCTCATATTTTTTTTTTTCTGACCCTCCTTAGTCTTGATATATGGTTTAGTATTCTACACTTGTTCAGTCTCATCATGAACGCAGATTAGCAGCTGGCTATTTGTTGTGTTTTCTCTCCAGGGTCCTCGAGGTCTTGTTGGGCCGAGAGGGTCACCCGGCCCACCTGGTCAGCCAGTAAGTCAACATCACCTTGATTACATGAGCAGAGCTATCGTGTCTTTTCAACTCAATAAACACTTCTCGAGTGTACAGACTCATAAATATGCCTCTGAAGATAAACAACAAAGCTACTGGACTCAGTGTCCATCCATTAATATCAGAATCTTAATCTTTACCCATCAGGGAATACGTGGAATTGATGGAGTACAAGGCTCAAAGGGGAACCTGGTAGGTTTTTCTTCTTTGCTTGCCTTTACACATCAGTCAACAGTTTGTTTATATTCAGAAATATCAGAGTGGTCCTATGATGAAACTGTCTTTTGAAACAAGATTATGACAAGGAAATATGGACTGAGTGTATATGACTGCTACTTTTTTATGCTTTTAGGGTCCACCGGGAGAGATAGGGCCCCCGGGTCAACAGGGAAATCCAGGAGGGCAGGTATTGTACTTAGTTTAAGCTTTCTGCGTTTAGACAGTTTATCTGCTCATTATGTGTTCTATAAATTGTCTCACCAGGCACTTGTGCCCATTTTTACTGTTAGTCAGTTCTTTCTGATTTAGATTTAGATTTGGACTTTGTCTAATGTAGGTTTCCAGATTTCTCTGGCTGTGTGGAAAATAGATTATCCGTTTTCATAACACTGAAGTGTATATAAAATAGAATATCATAATGCAAAGGAAAGCAATTTTTTGTTTCTCTCTTCTTTATGACACAAGTGTCTTAAAATAGATTTAAAAAAGAAACAAACAACAACAACAAAAACAAAAAAACTAGGCTCTCTTTGTCATTCTTAAGACACAACCTGGTTGATGCTTTGTTTTGTTCCAGGGCTTTCCTGGCCCACAGGGTCCCATTGGATTGCCAGGAGAGAAGGTAGGTAGCATGTCTTGCACTTAATTTTAGAATTAAAGCTGTGACCTCATGACCCCTGTCATCACACACCAAGGGGAGGCAGACCGAGCAGGACAGTATGACCCAGCCACTTCTGGCTCCAATTCAGACAAGACAGACCTAGACAGGAAATCAATACTCAGCAAACACACAGGCATTACAGACACTATGGAGAGCCAAGGCCGGTGCACACTGGCCAGGCAAGAGGCAGAAAAGAAATAAATATGGACTTAAGCACAAAATGTAGCAGTCCAATGGCAAAAAAACTCCCTAGGGTATAGGCTGAGGTGTTCAGTGTTCTTCTCTTTTTGTGTCCTTTACAGGGTCCCCAGGGCAAACAAGGCATTCAGGGACTACCAGGCATTGATGGGCCTCCTGTAAGTAAGCGCTGATACATAAACACATAAGTGCAAGCATTAGCACAAACCCGCATGCAAGTCAGCATTCTATTAAAACAATGCAGTTTGGTACAAGTTCTCATCAATTATCCAAGAATGAGTCGACCAGTCATCACTTTATGCAACCAAACATGCTCTAACTCCACTGCAGAAATGCTACAAACACATGGTCCTATATTGCTTTACATACGCCAAATGCTACAAAGCAAACACTGGATGTGTACACATTTGTAAGTACACACATGTAGCCCAGAGGCTAATCTAGTGTAACCAAGTGAAAGGGAATTTGCCAACTTACATTTTCTGTGCTTTCCCAATGTTGGAACACAGGCGGCTTTTACAGTTGATCCAAAGCAGCAGGGCATTTAGAACGAGGACTACAAATCTTCTTACAGGGAGGCTTTCCTCATCTTAAGGAATTAATTTTAGATTGCAGTCAAACACATTTGTATGAGTTTAACATATCGTCCCTCGTTCTGCAAAGCTTTCTGACACAGTGATTCTTCATTGTGCCTCCTCTCTCTCATTTGTTGGTTGCATTCAGAAAATTCTATTAAAATATGACATAAAAATGATCTAGTAGCAGCAGTGCCTTTACAGTGCCTTTTTTTTTCTTGCTGCAGGGTCACCCAGGGAGAGAAGGCCCCCCAGGAGAAAAAGGCATCCAAGTGGGTAACTGCTTATCTGAGGCTCATCTGCTGTGGTGTTATAGCAAGATATTAACACAGCATAATCAAATCTTTTTCTTTTCTTTGTTCCAGTCTGCTGTAACATGCGTCAGTCACAATATGACCTGACATCATGATCATTTTGTTTCAATAATGCCATCATCTATAGTTTTAGTCCGTTAGAGTTAGTGCTATGAATTCATCAAAGTCATTTGCATTTTCTATTAGGAAAGGAACATAAAAGATGTGACTGAGTGTATTACTTATTCAAACACATTTCTTCTTCTTCTTCTGCATACTAAAAAAATAACATGACACTTTTTTCTTTTTCCACATAGGGTTTACCAGGTGTTCAGGGACCAGTTGGGTATCCAGGTGCTCGTGGAGTCAAGGTGAGACATAAATGCATTATGATCTCTGTTGTAATGTTGACTCATATAGTTTTTCCTTGTCCCCTTTCCTTCTGCCTGTGTATCTACTTGTGACAGACAAGCTGTTTGAGTCTGTAACTGACAGGTGACAGGTGGACAGAGACCCAGTTCTCAAGGAGACTACTAACAACAGAGTGAAGAACATTTGACATGTCGGGGAAATGCGGTGTCAGACCGCAGCGGGGTGAATTTGTAGGGTTCAGGTTCATTTTGACTAAGTGTGTGTTGAAAATCTGAACTGCTTTCTGTTTGGTGATTGATTTTGGCTAAATGTTCTTCAGCGAAAAACCGACCTTGCTGGCTTTCATAAGCATGAAATGAATGTTAAGGTCTGTTAAAGCTCTATAATATATGAATGGATTCCATTTGAGAAATGCGTTCAATGTTTTAAGACATTTTTTGTGATGAATTTCAATTCGAAGTGTGGTCTCCTTGAGAATATGTTTGTAAATTTTTCCTTTATATTTTACACAGGGAGCAGATGGAGTTAGAGGTTTAAAAGGAAGCAAAGGTGAAAAGGTGAGAGAAAAAGATATTTTTTATTAGCCTTATCTAAATAAGGTTTGTCATTTGAAGGATGTATGACAGTTTACAGTGTAATGATTCAACTTAAAAGCAGTCAAAAGATACCTCCTCTTTGCATTACAGGGGGAAGATGGCTTCCCTGGGCTCAAAGGTGACATGGGCATCAAAGGAAACAGGGTAAAAACTCCCTCTAATAACAATCTTGCTATCACTGGCTTGCAGTTTTTTTTCCCTTTTCTTTTAAAGAAAATAAACTGATGCCTCCACATGTCTCTCAATTTTTACTTAAGGGTGATAACGGAGTCCTTGGTCCTCGTGGAGAGGATGGACCAGAGGGGCCAAAGGGTCAAACAGGACCAGCAGGTGATCCAGGAGCTCCTGGAATAGCTGGAGAGAAGGTATGTGAAAAGAAGAAGGAAAGGGCGATACTATGTTTGATCAGGATGGAAAGTTAGATTAAAAAAAAGTATTTTTAGGCTGAATTTTCACTTAAAAAATAATGTTTTATATATATATATATATATATATATATATATATATATATATATATATATATATATATATATATATATATATATATATATATATATATATATATATCTCTGATTCACTTCTTCCCTTACTGTGTCTGCAGGGTAAGCTTGGAGTGCCTGGTTTGCCAGGATACCCAGGAAGACAAGGTCCTAAGGTGATTCAGTCCTGATGGGCTTTTACAACCAGTGAATTCATCCTCTGGCCCCTTTATCAGAGTTTTGAGCAAAAGATGTGTCTTTGCCCAGATTGTTTCCTGCCTGATTAAAAATAAAGGATGACAAATGGCACATTAAAAAAGGCTATTTTATTTATAGTTCATTAGTGACATCAATTACGTGTTGATGAATGGTGTATTTAAGACTGTGTTGGGCTCATGGATTAGATTAGCTTTAATTTGATACAGTGGTTAATTATAAGTTAATGGGACGTTGGAGGTGATGTATGATAAATGGAGAGCCGAAGCTGATTAACCTCTGCTTGTGTCTGCAGGGATCACTCGGCTTCCCTGGTGGGGCGGGGGTCTCAGGAGAGAAGGGACGAAGGGTGAGGACGCTGCTGACATTTTAGTCCACATCATTTTGTGGCTTCTTTTTTTAATACATATGCAAATTTTATGTTGGTCATGTTGTAAAGTAGATAAGTGATGAATTAACATCAGCCTTTACAATGCAGGGTCCAGCTGGTCAGCCAGGGTCTGGGGGCCAAAGGGGTTCTAATGTGAGTGGTGTCAGGTCTACTTGTGCTCTCTCCATGTGTAAAGTAATGTTATTTCTAATTAGTCATCGACATCTTACAACAACTCATGTGAGTGACTGCTACAGTCACATATATGCCATATTTTCATATCAGCAGGTATCTACCTTCTACCGTCAGATTAGTTATTCATGTGCTAATCAGACAGATGTTTGTGTTCCACTAGGGAGCCCGAGGGGGAAGAGGAGCAAGGGGGCCAACAGGAAAACCTGGAGAAAAGGTGAGCTAAGTGGCATAAACAAAGACATATACCCGTACAGTTACACACACATAAACACACATCTGGCTGTCTCATAAAGAATGGATGAAAGCATCAACCAAGTTGAAAGTGGTTTTTACTTCTCAATGATAGACCATCTGGTGCAGCAAGAAGCCACCGTTTGGCAAGTTTATGGTCTCACCTTTAAAGACCAAGCTAAAGCTTTGTTGGCAGGCAAAAAGCTGAAAATGTTTGAGGGCTGGATGTTTAGCTGGGTTTCACTTTGTGTTTTACCATGTCCATCTGACAGGGTTCTGCCGGACAGGAAGGTCCTCCTGGTTCTCCAGGAGAGCAGGTAATCTTTAGGTTTATTTTTGGTATAATCCTCACATCAAATTAATAAAATCTATGCGTGAAGCCCACTAAACATTTCATCGTATTGCTTGTGTTTTGTTTTCTAGGGTCCTCAAGGACCACAAGGCAGGAATGGAGAGCCAGGACCCAAAGGACCTAATGTGAGTGGGTTAAGTGTTTGTCATGTGGTTGCCACTCATTTGACCTCATTCTTAATTTTTTTTTTTAATCACCTTTGGTAAAGTTCAGATATAACAAGTAAAGAAGCTTCTTTTTTTTAGGGTTCACCTGGAAAGGATGGATTACCAGGCCATCCAGGTCAGAGAGGAGAACCAGTGAGTCATTTTTTATCTCAACTAATGCTACAGATTTAGAGATGCATTTTTCAACTCTGACTGCACACTCTAAGTGCACAGTATAAGAGGATCATGTTGAGCGTTAACATGATTTACTTAATGACAACAGCTCTAAAGGTGAGGTTTCAGGACTGTTACAAAACCTTTTGAGAGGTTTGCACTAAATCTATTAAAATAGGCAGCCATTTTTCTGCAGCCTGCAGATAAGAGCATAATGTGCACACTGCCTCTGATTCACATCTTAATGGGGGGGGGGGTCACTAGATTCTTTTGTCTATTTCTTCAGGGATTCCAAGGCAAAAATGGGCCTCCTGGACCTCCAGGAGTTGTTGGACCACAGGTATGAGGATAAGCTGTGGGAAATTTATCTGATTCTGAAGAAGAAAAACCTTGTTTAATTTTTTAAATAGTTTTAGAAAGCTATTACATGTCATGTGCTGCCTACTGTGGTTGTCATCAGGGAAAATCTGGCGAGACAGGGCCAACTGGAGATAGAGGCCATCCAGGTGCACCAGGACCACCAGGTGAGCATGGCTTACCAGGAACTGCAGGAAAGGAGGGTACCAAGGTGAGTGCTTTTCATCATATTGTCAGGATCATAATCGCCTTCCTTCATCATTAATGCTGTTAGATAAAGTCCATTGACTCTCTCAGCACTGCCTGAATATGTTATCTCCTGGGTCTCATCCTGACCTCTAATTTGCTAATAAATAACAGAGGAAACCTCATAGTGCTGAGTGTATTATGGCTCATAAAAGATAAATGCTCTTACTTAGCATGACTTGCTGGTTGGTGTGATTTATGACAGCATGGGGCCCTTCTATCTGCTACTGGCTACTTGCCTGATATCTAATTAAACGTGTGTGTGCGTGGGTTCCAGGGGGATCCGGGTCCACCAGGAGCTGCAGGGAAGAGTGGCCCTTCTGGGCTTAAAGGCTTCAGGGGAAGCAGAGGGACCTCTGGTGCAACGGTAACCCAGATTTCTAAATATCTCCCATCATTACTTTCTCTCACTGTCAACAACATAATTCTCTAGAAGTTCACACCTCGCACTTAGAACACAAGCAAACTTAGTAAATAAGGAAGAATTTATCAACATAACTACTAAATGGAGTCACTGGAATTCCATACTTTATGATTTACTGGTAGGGCTGCACGGTGGCACAGTGGTTAGCACTGTGGCCTCACAGCAAGACGGTCGCTGGTTCGATCCTTGGCTCGTTTGGTCAGTGGCCTTTCTGTGTGAAGTTTGCATGTTCTCCCCGTGTATGCGTGGGTTCTCTCCAGGTACTCCAGCTTCCTCCCACCATCCAAAGACATGCATGATAGGTTAATTGGTCACTCTAAATTGCCCCTAGGAGTGAGTGCAAGCATGAGTGTGGTTGTTCATCTCTCTGTGTGTGGCCCTGCGATGGACTGGCAAGCTGTCCAGGGTGTACCCTGCCTGTCGCCCAAAGCCGGCTGGGATAGGCTCCAGCTTCCCTGCGACCCTGAATTGGAATAAGCGGCTTGGAAAATGAATGAATGAATGTATGATTTACTGGTAAATATTCTCTTTTTAATTTAAGTAAAGGTGGTTTGTCTTTCCAGGGTCCTGCGGGTCTAAAAGGAGGGGAGGGTCTTCCCGGCGTTCCAGGACTTATTGTAAGTGTAATTTTGTGAAATTGCTTTCCACCTCATCCCCTGCTCTGTGTCCATGTTATATAGAATACTAGGCACATCAAGGAGTAGGCTGTTTCCATGGTGACCAGCAATCGTGACTATCACATTAAATAAGAGTGATTCATGTGATATACTTACCTCACCTCTCATCTCCTTTTATTTCCAGGGTGCCCCCGGAGAGAGGGGCCCCGCTGGGCTGGCAGGTGCTATTGGCCAGCCAGGACGGCCTGGTGGTGTGGGTCCTGCTGGGCCAATGGGAGAGAAAGGCGAGCCAGTAAGATCCGAAAAATAGAAATATATTCTTTTCGAGACAACGGTGTCCACTAACACATAATGCATTTCCTCCCACCACTGAGTAGAAAAATAACGTGTGCTCTCACTTTGGAAAGTGTCATAATGAGACAGAGAGGAGAAAGGAATCCAACTTGCTTTACTGGAAGTGCTTTTCTTTACTAGTATTATACTCCATTAACCAGTGTACCATACTTTGTTATTAGGATAATAAGTACTGAAACAGTTGCTAGATATGTGGCGTTTTCATATCTGTTGTAAAGGGGGAGAAGGGGACTGTTGGGCCAGCTGGGCATGACGGGGAAGTTGGTCCTGTTGGGTTACCAGGAATTGCAGGACCACCTGGACCTCCAGGGGAGGATGGAGACAAGGTAGCAACGTTAATCAGTTACACTAAACAGCACTTCAACTGTAAAGTCCCTGCTGATTATTGAACTCAGTTAATCATGTTAGTGTGTTTTTATAGGGAGAGACAGGAGGACCTGGTCAGAAGGGCAGCAAAGGAGACAAAGGAGAATCTGTAAGTATAATTGGACCTCTGTTTCTGTCTTATTTCATGCAACTAATGATGACATCACAAGTTGATCACAACAGATTTGGTGTAATCAGTTGTCATACCTAACTGTCGGGATATTGGATCCTCTGGTGTCCAACCCTCAGTAACTGTGTAATGAACTGTTATGCTGATTTTGATTTCTATTTTCAGGGACCCCCAGGACCTACTGGCATTCAAGGACCTGTGGGCCAACCAGGGCCATCTGTATGAGCCAAGACCGAGATTATAAATTATATTAAAAATGTATCATTATGTTACCACTTAGTTATTGCCGTGTTAACTAACTTTATATGTCTCAGGGTGCGGATGGAGAGCCAGGTCCTCGTGGACAACAGGGTGTCAATGGGGTTAAAGGTGATGAAGGTTTCAGGGGCTATAAGGGGGCAGCCGGTCCTTCTGGACTACAGGTAAAACTTCGCTCAGTGTTAAGGCTAATGATAGCTCAATGTCGCGTGTTGTTTCACATCTCATGTGTCTCACCACCTTTGCAGGGGATGCCAGGACCCCCAGGAGAGAAAGGAGAAAGTGGACATGTTGGCTCTTTGGTGAGTGCCGCTCTGCAGTGTCTGCACGTGTTCTCAGTGCACAAGGTTTACAAGTTTAGTTCTCAGCTCAGTGCTGCACACTGCTTGTTTCAATTTGTTTATTCATTTATTTATTTGTTTATTTATTTACAATATCCAGAACTCCTGGACTCTGATACTGTCATAGTTAGTGAACATTTTCTATGAAAAGAATTTTTAATGATCCAGCATGGTTGGATTTCATTATCAAAGCATGTTAAAATGTAAAAGAAAAGATAGAAGAGAACTTTTTTTTTATAACTCAGTTACTTTTGTTGATGGAAATCACCAATAATACTAACAGTAACCGAAAGTGTACAAATATTGACTGGGTGGTTGTTATAAAAAGCAAGCATGTTCCCAAGTCTGTTGTTTTGTTTTGTTTTGTTTCTGAGAGTACAGATTGGTCCTTTGGTAGACCTTTGGCATAAGCTGAGCTCCTACCTAGAGCATAGCCTGACTTGGTGAAAACCTGCTTTACAGCATGATTTGCCATTGCAGTACACCAGTAAGAAGCAAACCAACTATCGGACAGTAAAAATACCCAGGTCTAAACCAGAAGACGTCACACTAAGCCACTTCTCCTGCTTTACAGCACAGGCCTCTGATGCCTGCACTGTAAATATAGTATGAACAGGATGTAAACTATATGTAATACACAGACAATCCACCTGAGAGTGTTAAACTTTGATTAGTAACACCCATTTAGTTATGCTCAGCTGATTGTGCTGCGTGTCAAACTTGTGAGCCAACCTTTTCCTCTGTTGATAATAATTAACATTAACTGCTCCAGTCTCAAGTGGTTTTAAGTGGGGGGCTGAGTTTGCACCGATCAGTGATTAGTCTCAATATTATTCAGCTCCTGGTTGTCAGACTGGTATTTAAAGAGGAGTCAGTCTCGGCCATATGCTTAGATCAGTCTGCAGTGAGGCAGCTGCACACAACCAGAAGAGGAAATGTAGCTGCTCTGCCTCCAGCCTGTGTGCTCTGAGCTGTTTCCTTCTAATAACCTTAATAATGCTAAACACTCAAGCTAAATTCATGTTTTCCTCAAGAACATGCATTTTTGAAAGCAACTCATTTCATTTGTCAGGAAAAGCACAGGTGTAACTAATAATGCTAATTATGATTCTGCTCCTGGTAATGATCTCACTAAACAACGCCAGCAAGCTAGCATGTAATGTGACAGATTGAGAGGGAGAACAGAAGAGATCGCTTGCACTCACAGCTTAATGACGCCGCTAATAACCAAACAACTCTTACGCATCTGTGGTTTTGAAGATCCAGCCCTAACTCTGCTAGCTCGCTGTCTGTTCCAGTAAACTTTGTGCTAACTAGTTTGTCATGCTATTATCACATGAGGGGTCGGTTCCTCATAACTTAGCAGCAGCCATATCTTATAAAATATTTAAAAGAACAATGGGGAGATTAAAGAGAGATGTTTGACTCTTTAAACCTCTAATAATCACAACACAATAAGAATCCACGGCTTCATTTCCATAAAAGTTGAGCAGAGGAATGAATGCGATGGTCATGTTTGCGAAAGGTAGGGAAAGGATGAAAAGAAAAGCTGTGACAAAAAAGGAGACAGTGGAGCATCAGAGTGGAAGGAAGAGGCGGGACATTCATTGTGAGCAGGAAGACGGTGTGACAGCTGCTAATCAGATTAGCCTCAGCCTTGGCTGTCTAATGAGCATCCTCCTTTGTGACAGTCATCTCACAACGCTGTCAGCCATGAACACACGCTCAACAAGATTCTCTATAGCTCTCCTTCTCCACAGTCAGATTAGGGGTGGAAAGCATTAAAATGGAACCAAAACAAGACAGAGAGAGAGAACGAGAGAGAGAGGCAAATGTTGAGGACTCAGTGAGAAAGTTTTATTCATGTGTCAGTGTTGCGGATCACAGAATTCTCCCCTCTAACACTGACGTATCTCTTTGCCAGAAGGATATGTGTTTCCTCCAGTCTTGTACAGCCTCTCTCTGGGCAGATTGTCTGTTTCAGTATCATCTTTACAACACAGGGCTCCCTCTAAGACTTTAGAGTGATTCAGAGTGCAGCTCAACATGTACTCAACTGAAACTGAAGCCAAGCACTGTTAGGATTAATTGCTTGGTGCTCTCTTGAGCTGCACAGAAGAGTCAAATCACATGTTGCTGGCTAAGAGAATATGGTCGCTCACATCACAGGCTGGAGGTTTCTTATTAATAAGTGAGAATAAGAGAGAGGCAGTGGGAGGCGAAAACGAGAAAAAGTCAGAGTCTGTGTCATATTGAGGGTAATGACCTGTCTGGATGTCTTCATCATGTCAGTATGATAATAATCGTAGATCCGAGGGCCATTGCATAAGCACTCCAGCATGGGCTGACATCAAACTCTTATTTAATTTAGAAGGCACCAGTTCACATTCATTTTGTATCTCTGAATGTTTTATTTGATCTTTATTTAAATGTTTTATTTCTGTCTCTTCAGGGACCTCCAGGACAGCATGGCCCACGAGGCCCTCAGGGACCTATTGGTGGAGAGGTAAAGTGCACATTTTCTATATTTTTCCCTTAAATGTGAATTTAAATCTAGACTATAGCTGATTCGGTTAGTCATACAGTCAGCAATGATTTGTTTAAAATATATCATTCCACATTAAAATGTTTCACTGAAACATATGTTGATCACTATTTGTATTAAATTAGTTGAACTGATAAATGCACCAACAGGCTTCATTTCACTTGGTTATGTTAATCAGTGTAATCATCATAACCATATATTCAAACTAGCCCTCTCATAATGGATAAATGTGCATAATTTTACATAATTCTTCTCTGTTTGCTATTAATACAGCTTGTTGAGGTTTGAAAAAAAACATTTTTTTTGTTGTTGTTGAGTGTTTTTCTTTTAATATGAATGACTACAGCTAAATGTTCATTTTGTTCAGTTTTGTAAGGAAGGGGGCCCTTCTTTATTCAAGTGATGGCTGTCACATTCTTTTGTAAATCATAATGAATTGTGCTATTAAAGTATATTTTAACAAAGATTTTCACTTTACTTCCAACTACTTTAAAACTGCTTAATTCCTTTACTTGCAGCAAATGCTATTCTTTCTAGCCTCTCACTGTTTTTAACATTTCCTGCTACAGACCTTCCACTGCTTTTGAAATCTGAATTATTAAATAGTATTAGAATATAATCTATGTGAAAGAGTTATATTTACTGCTTTATGAATCATTTACAAGTATCAGACTATTATCCCTGAGAGGCAGTTATATTTACCTCTAGTAATGGCCGCCCCTTCGCAGCCTCTCATATCGCTCAATTATTCAGCAGTGAGCTGCAAAAGCTATGAGAGCCGCACTAGCGCTTTATCTCAGGAAACATGGAAACAGCAGTGCGGAGATGGATGAATCCATAAATGGACTGATACAAGACTGCTGGAAAAGAGTGAAATGGACTTAGATAGCATGTGAGGAAAGCAGAAGACAGTAGGGGTTCAGTAGTAGCACATTTCTGTGTTCATCTCATGTAATTGTGCATTTTTCTACTTAAGGCACAGATTAACCACGCTCATCTCAAGATATTCAGATAGATACGATGCTTGCATGCACACTGATCTGTTCACATGCACATGCACAAGCAAACTGACTGAGAGAAGGGAAAAAGACCGACTCTTTTGTGGTTTCAATAATATCCAGATACAGTGCTGCAGGAAAACTGTCGTTCAGTATTTTCCTTGTGTTGTGATAATTTTGCTCCAGTTTCAGCATTCTGCAAGCAAAGCTGCTGACAAACAGACAGAAAATACCGCATAACGCTGCAGAATCGGGATTTTCTGAAATTAAATAAATATTTGAAGCTTTCTCTTGTTTTAATGCAAACTTCTCTCCACTCCCACTCCAGGGCCCATCTGGTTTACCTGGAGGAGTGGGTCAACCTGGACTTGTTGGTGAGAAGGTTAGTAATTCGTGTTACCCCCTACACCACATGTGCATGCATGCTGTATAATGGTGATGGCTTGTAAAGTATAGACTCACCTCCAGTCTATGGTTGTATATGCTGTTATACATACGTTCAAACGTTCCCTGTGTGTTAGGGTGAGGATGGAGAAGCGGGAGACCCTGGGTCAGTTGGAGAGTCTGGTATGCCTGTGAGTCACAATGCCTTCAATATTCTAGCCCAAACTCATACTTTTGTCCCTTCAACCTTAAAACAACTGTATTTCCCGTTGTCCCAGGGTGCTAAAGGTGATCTAGGGGAGAAAGGTGACTCTGGTCCTCCTGGTGCTGCTGGACCTCCTGGACCCAGAGGAGCACCAGGAGAAGACGGACCAAAAGGCAGCCTTGTGGGTTGACAAAATAACAATTTGTGCTCTCCTCATCAAGTTACTCTGTCTGTGTGATAACCTGTTATTTTTTATATTCGTGCTTTTGCTCATAGGGTCCGATTGGATTTCCTGGAGATTCTGGACCGCCTGGAGAACCAGGTGCCAATGTAAGGACTTTCTTTTCAAATTTCTAAAATCTCTCATTTGGAATTAATAATTATTTTGAATAACCCCTTCCCATCTATTCTATTTGATTTTTAATTACATTTTTTTTAAATCAGGGAATAGATGGTTCACCTGGATCTAAAGGAGACAACGGAGAACCTGGAAAAGCAGTAAGCAATGATTTTTATTTTCTTAAAACTGAGATTATTGGCACCTTATGATAACTATACAAGCTCTGGTCAGTTTGGATAAAGTCTGGCATATATAAACAATATGACAAGTTTGTGTTCTCAGTGTTTCCATGCAGGTGGCGAAGTGTTTCTGTTTTAAGTCTTTTGTCATTTGCAGGGACCCCCAGGAGCTTCTGGAGAGCCAGGACCTCCTGGGCCTCCTGGACGGAGGGTGAGATTAATGTATCATACGTAAACATGATGCGTAAACATATATGTAACTTTATGTTGTGTATTTATATCTCATGCCATTGTCACTACCATTTTGTCCACTGTCCATACCAGGGTCATCTAGGTGCTGCAGGTAAAGAAGGAAAACAAGGCATGAAAGGAGCCAAAGTAAGGATAAGAAGTTATATTATGTGTGTGTATATATATATATATATATATATATATATATATATATATATATATATATATATATATATATATATATATACTGTATATATGTACTATATATATATATATATATATATATATATATATATATATATATATATATATATATATATATATATATATATATATATATATATATATATATATATATATATGTATGTATGTATATATGTGTGTATATATATATATATATGTGTGTGTGTGTGTGTGTGTACATGTACATATGAAAAAACTATTTTGCTCCCAATGTATTGCATTACCTTTACACATCATTGTCTTTCTCTTTAAAGGGGGCAACAGGAGCGCTGGGTCCAGCAGGAAAGACAGGCCCCGTAGGACCACAAGGACAGCCAGGAAGACCTGGTCCAGAGGGGCTTCGAGGCATTCCAGGTCCTGCGGTCAGTATGAGGGTCTGGGAATGGAAAATGTTACTCTGATTCAAACAAAACATTTGACCTTTCACAGTGAGTGTCTCATCCAGCTGTATTGCACATGGTTATTTTACAGGGTGAACATGGGTTAAATGGACCACCAGGACAAACTGGACCACCAGGACCATTAGTGAGACCATTTTATATGGCTGAAAATGGAATCTGCTAAATGAAAGCTGGAGCTGATCACAGATATAATCATGAACAAAATGACATGAAATATTATCAGTTTTACCAGATAGATAGTACAGAAGCACTACTAATGCATAGCACTGTTAACAGGGACCACCAGGGCTTCCAGGATTGAAAGGAGACCCTGGAAACAAAGGAGAAAAAGTGAGTGTTTAGCCTTTGACAGAGATTGATCTGCACCAGTCTGAATCTAGATGAGCTGGTGATGAACCATGTCTATCTCTGCAGGGTCATGGTGGGTTGATTGGTCTAATTGGGCCTCCTGGAGAACCTGGTGAGAAAGGAGACAGAGGCCTGCCAGGAAATCAGGGTTTACAAGGACCTAAAGGAGATGAGGTATATGTGACTGCATAACAACTTTGCTGGTATACTTTCCCACAAGAAACATTCAGTTTTCTGACAAGTCATGATTATGCTCATACTTAGGGTGTGGCAGGACCACCTGGTCCCCTTGGCCCACCTGGACCACCTGGACTCTCTGTAAGTCACTGCTTATTATTATCGATGGCAGTGCTTCATCATTGTACTCTAACCATTCAAACAATGATTATGTTTTCACAACACGTGATACTTGATGCATGATGGCTCGGTTTGTTTTCAATGTTGAAACCAACTCATGAGCCTAATTACAGTCTTCTATTACTGTCACAACAGTTTCTGATGGGACGCCGCGTGGCAATTTTGATATATAATATGGAGAAAATGATCATGAAAATGTATTAATCTTATTAGCTGATGTTCTCCTACTTATGTTTCTTATGTGGATCTACCCTTCACCTCGACTATTAGGGTGCAGCTGGTGAGAAAGGATCGAAGGGAGAGACAGTGAGTAGAATAATCTGCCTTACTCATGCTTTGCCATTTCTGTACTTACACCTCTTCTTGGGAAGCAGCTGCTGGGAACATATGCCGGGTATAAAGGAGAAACTATGTTCGTAGGCTTAAATGCTCCATGGTTCCTAATCACAATACTCTGCTGTGTTTACCGCGTGTCTGTGGATCTTAAAGCCTGCTGTACAGCCATGTTTGCCTTGTGTGTGATTTTTCCTTGCAATAGGATTTGGTTGTGGCTTCTGGCTGTTTTAAAAAAACAGTATACTGGACTGGAAAGCCAAGGCTTTGACCACAGAAAGCTGATGTACACAGCAGCCATACAATATCCGCCTGGGTAATCTTGCAGAGGCTCCAGGTGAGAAGTGAATGACAGTCTTTGTCTTGTTCTTCAGGGTGGCATTGGTCCTTCTGGAGATCCAGGCCCTGCTGGTCCTCCAGGACCTCCTGTAAGTCCCATTATTCATACTTTATAGCTGTTTCTGCCATTTTATATTTCTTTTGTCTCCTTTGGCTACTTTTTCACCTGTCTTCGATGCCTTCAGGGACCTCCTGCAACAATGGTTCAGCCCCTACCTATTAGGGAGGGCAGACGTAAGAAACGAAGGCACTCAGATCGAACAAAAGCCGAATCCAGAGAGGAAGATGTAGATCTAGATATGAAGGAGTTCCTCCAGGGAGATCAGCCTCTAGAGGATGCTGAGGGAATGGAGGAAGTCTTTGCCACGCTTTCTTCTATGAAGAATGAAGTGGAGCTCATGAGAAGGCCTCTTGGAACTTTTGAGAGTCCTGCTCGGACCTGCAAAGAGCTCATGATGGTTCACCCTGATTACAAAGATGGTAAGCAAACACAAAGCTTCATATAGGATGCCTCTTTTACCACCAGTGACGTTTTCCATCAAAGCAATGCTAAAAAATACATTTTGTTTGGTACAATTCCTTCTTACCATTCTATGACTGTGTTGATCATAACAATGTTTGTTGTTTTAGGAGAATACTGGATAGATCCTAACCAGGGCTGTCACAGAGACTCCATCAAAGTCTACTGTAACTTCACAGCCAATGGACAGACCTGTCTCTACCCTGACAAAAGGATTGAGATGGTGAGCCTCAAATCTCTTGCTGTCAGTCATTACAAACCAGACACTGTCATATTACATCAGAACAAAAATAACTCCCGGTGTCTCCTGGCCACAATCTTTTCTCAACACACTCCTTCTCCTCTCCGAGTGCCCAGGTGAAATTATCAGCGTGGAACAAAGAGAAAACGGGAAGCTGGTACAGTCAATACAGGAGGGGCAAACAGGTATGATAAAGAAATAAATCAAATAAATCCAACTTCACTTCTGAAAAATATTCTCCACAGGCTCCAAACGCCAGACGATCTTCCTCTGGAAAATTCCCCCTTGAAGCTAAAAGTGTTAGCCTGATATTCATGCATAACATTGAGTGCGTAGAAACGTGTGTGTGTCCATCCATGTGCACATGAATGCATATGAATGTTTTGGATTTATTTGTAAATCTGCTCTCTGGATAGTTTGGTATTAATACATTACATTATGTGCAGCGAAGCAGTTTATTTGAAATTGCCAACAGATGATTACAGCATGCAGTTAGAATGATTCACACACTGGGTTGTTTGCAGCTGTGTCCCATTGACAAGCATTCATGACCTCTCATGTGCACCTGTTCTGAGATCTCATAGCCTTCTCACAAAATAAAACATCTTAATAGAATACGATTAAAATTCATCATGTTCATTACCCTTATTATAAAAATCTGCATTCACACCTCATTTTCCCAAACAAAATAGAGTTTTTTTATTAGTCACAAAGAGATTACTTTTTTTTACATTCGTCTAAAAGTCTATGTGATCAAGCTGTTTTAAAAACGAAGGTAACTTCATATTAAACATCTCTAATACTGTATGTTTCTGCTTTTTTCAGTTCTCCTACAATGACAGGAATGGGAATCCTGTACATGTAGTTCAAATGACCTTTCTGAAACTGCTAAGTGCCACAGCTAAGCAAAGGTTCACTTATACCTGTCAGAACTCAGCAGGCTGGTTTGACAGCGCCTCCCTCTCCTATAAGCATGCCCTTCGCTTCCGGGGCGGCAACGACGAGGAGCTGACTCAAGCCAAAAATCCTTTCATCACAGCAGTGCATGATGGATGCCAGGTCAGTGTTGATGTGTGTCAAAGAAGGAGACTGGTGGGGCAAATGTGCAGTTAGTGTTAATGAAATGAATGTGTTTGGTGTAAGCTGGATTTGATGCGAGGAACTGTCAAACAACTGATCTGATGAGGGATTTAGATGTGAGTGAGAGGAGCTAGCCATGATTTATACATTAAAGCCGAACAGATTCCGATAATAGCTTCAGTTTTTCTCTTACAGTTCCGTAAAGGTCAGGAGAAAACCATTTTAGAGATCAACTCCCCCTCCGCAGAGCTGCTCCCTATCACAGATGTGGCTCCTGCAGACTTTGGCAGCAACAGCCAGAAGTTTGGATTCCAAGTTGGACATGTGTGCTTCAATGGCTAACATCTTAGCAGCAACAAACACAACGAAGACATTCACAGAAAGTTTTCAGTGAAAGAAACTGGACTTTAACCGGTGCCCCAACAATATTTATTTTGTTATGTTCCGGCATGTAGTTAGTTTGAGTTTTAAGACTTTTCAGCAGCCAAAGAAATATTTTCTAAGGATTTACACCAATATGTGACAAAGCTAGAAAGAAGATATGCGACAGTGGAAGCGCATTTACCAAAGGGAATTATTACAGTTACATATATTTAAATACATGTTTGTATTGTTGTTTCTGTTTTCTCACTGTTTAACTGGGCTATAATTGATCACTCTGGAATTATGGGAATGATGCCACTTGACAACAACCCATTGTAAACTCATTGGATCTGTGCAGTCACAGTTAGTCTTACTGTGTTGCAGGCAGTTGAGTTGGACTTTGCAGATCATGGACGTCTTGCAGCCTCAGAAGCAAAATGTGGACTGAATAAATAAAAAAATATGCTTGAATTTAATTTAAATGACAATTGCAGAGCAGTTGTAAACTAGCCTAGCATAATAATTCCACACAGGCACTATAATTAATTTCCTGTGAGCGGAGAACGATAAATTGTCCTTTTTACCCTTCAAGTGCAGTTTGCTCAATGAATTGCCTTGTTCTGTATTCATTTGGTGTTGCTAGTTATTGAGCCTGACACTTACTTGAACGAATAAGGTTGTTTCCTTTATTGGACTGCTTCCCCCCATATGCTAGATAATAAGCTCTTTGAGCCCTCCGTGTTTCAGCATACCTCAATCCTGTGCAAATCAGAGTTTCATCCTTGCAGCATCCATAGGCACCTGCTATAACACATCCCAGCACCCAGGCTGTGGATATTTCAAGGCATGAAATAAGAGAATGAATTAAGAACATGCTGATTAAAATGTTCCCTTGTTTAAAGTGCAGTCCTTCACACAAAGAGATGTTTCATGCATCTCCTGAGAGCGTTTTTAAATTGCTGACTTAACCTGTTTTGATTTTTCTGTGCAACTCAGTTTTTTTCTCCCCACTTTTTTGTTCATATGCTGACATTTGAACAGAATACATTTCTGTTCTGGCATGAATTGCTCTTCAGTGGTGCTCAAGATGAGTCTTATATATTTGTGTAACTATGTTTGTGTGTCTCTGTGGGCAGGATTATAGGACTGGAGAGTTGGAGGGTTATTGCTCTTTCAGCAGCATGAAACGCCTTTAGAGGCTGAGGACGCGCCTCCTGGTTTTTGTTTTTTTTCTTTTTTTTTTGCACGTCTTCTGGCTGATTGTGTCATTTTCACAGAGCCAATGAAAGGAGGCAAAGAACAGTTCAGAGCAACATGGTTGATTGCTTTAAAGGGAGAAACCACTCTTGATTCAAACTTACATTTTGCCGTTCAAATGATTTTTGGATAGTAAATCCAGCTGCAGCACATCTATCTTCTTCAAGTAAAATTAAAGCTCTCAGGCTTTTTTTTCCAGTGATTTTATAGTGAATTGGAAAAAAAAGTGTCTTTATTGTATTGGTAAATGGAGCTGTGAAATACCATAGAAATGGCAAATGTAAGTGAATCCCACTTAATGGCTGATTTTCCCTCGAGCACATGAAATTTCTTGATGCTCTAACTACCTCCTCAGACTCAAAAAGTAGGCTATGGACACTGTGTAATTACCGGTACGTCACGCTTTGTCACAGCATTCAAGCATTTCAGCTGAAACTCTTTCTTTCCTCTCATGCTCTGCCATTCCTGTGTAAAGTGTTTGTTGTATTAATTTTATATACTGTACAGTTCTGAGGACTGTTTTGAGCAATAACCTATTGCCTAAATGAAAAAAAAAAGGCGATGTGCAAATTAAAAGCCACAAGAAGTCATCCTGTTTTCTTTTTTTTTTCCTCTCTGGGTAGCGTCCATGAGGACATGTGGCTGTTTGCAATGACCAGTCAAATCGTAATCTGCTCTTCATTACCACCTACTTCTGCAGCCTTCGCTCAGCAAGCATGGAATCAAAAACCACACACAATCGATGTAATCAACTCCAGTTTGCTGCCCAGTTCATTTATTCCAATTAGCTTTGTTTCGGTTCTCAAGAGCGAAGGCGGTCAAGAGACAGATGAAGAGAGCGGTTAGAAAAATACATGGTGGAAACAAAAGAAGAGATTGATAATGAAAAGGCTGAAATAGACTAAATGCACAGCAGATGCATCAACACACACACACACTTTTTTTTTTTTGTTGCAAGGCTCTCCTCTTTTGGGACCGATGTTCAAGGTTAGCTGAATAAAGGTTACCATGTTTTTTTTCTTTTTCTTTTCCATTCTCTTTTACTCAATTGAGTCTTAACCACACTAAGCTCTTGACCAGGAAAGGTCATCTGTTTCCACTACCTCAAAATAATGATAGCAGAACACCCTAGTGACTGTCAATATGGTATTTCCACAGTGCACTGCCCTTTTTCATTGTTCATATGCCATCCTATAGTGTCCTCCATTCCGGTGACATTGGGTTCCTATTGTCATTTTTTCTTGTGTGCCAGGCATTTGTATGCATCACTGCAGTGCTACACCGTTTTCTCAGGGTTAAAAATAACAGGAATATACAAATATATAAGACTCTAAGTCCGTTGCCAAAATGACAAAAACTTGAAAGAAATTGAGAAGAAGATTTGTCATTTAAGAAATATAAAATACTGCAAGTAAAATGATGAAAGCTTTTTGTCCAGCTTTCCTGAGGGCTCATTTCTATAAAAGCCTTTGGGAATTCGAAGAAATTGTTCTTTCATTGTAGGAGATTTTAATGCTAACAAATATAAACTTATTAAATATACTAAAGAAAAATGTGAAACTGTAGCTGAAGGAGACATATAGTCAAACCTTTCATGCCTCAAAAACAGTGTAAAATGATTATATGGAGGCTTTGCTCCATCTGTTTGGTTTTTTGTAACAGTGTCATCAGTAAGGACATATCTATATTTTCATCGCATGAAATTACTAAATTGTTAAGACTTTGAAAGTATTACTTGCCAAGCTTTCCATTTGTACATTGTAGCATGCCAACACCACAGCTGTACATGTTACAAGACCACTCCATAGTAATAAAAATACAGGGGATCTGATTAGAAACATGACAAAATGTAATGCCACAAAAGAGGCTCAAAAATTGTGTGATATTATAAATTTACTTTGTTTTATCATATTCCTCCTTTTCCTTGTTTTTATTCTTTGCTCTGACTGTTTTCTTTTCCATGTTTTACCCTCAGCATGTTCATGTCTATGCGGAAGGTTTTACTAAACACAGCTCACAGCAAAGATAAAAAATGTCAAGTTCTTGTACAATATCTGGTCACATGGAATTTCAACCTAATTCTCATGTGTGACATACTTGTGCAATATCACATTCATGGCACACACTCCAAAATTTATGTAAGCACAATGCTTCATGTCATAATTTTTTTCAGGCCTTAAAAATGCAGTAATTTCTCTACTTTCTTAGCATGCAAGACAGTTTAACATGATGCAAAATTTGGGCATCTTAAATTTTAAAAAAGCAGCCACGAGCATCTTAATATTTAGCAGTCTAGAGAGTTTAATGAATTTAGCCTTTTAGCTTTCGTGGTGAAGTGTTTTGCTCTGCAGATGATTGTAGCTTAAAAATTCTTGCTAGAGAATGTAACCTAAAATCTATTTAAAGGGGTAAAAGCAATAAGAACCATTGCCATCTTCCTTTTTCTACGCCTTATTGTGGCACTTAATGTTATTATTAGTATTATTACTGTTATTATAAGTTTTTTTTTTTTTTTAATTAACTCTAAACCAAGTGAAACAAACTATTGATGGCTCCTTGATTACTAATAATGTCAACATAAGTTATTGTTTTATAAGACATAAGTGAAAGGGGTATAACTGTGAACCAACTTAAATGTATTACTTTGGTATTTAAAAAGCGGTGAATAATATAGTTAATGAATGATTACCTAGTTTGAGCCAACTAAATCCTTTATTTTCTTGTTGCCTCAAAGTTAACAAAGTGATCAAACTCATCCATAGATATTCACAAACTTATCACCCGCAATGATACTTTATTGAAAGATCGTCTCTGCTGCTATATAGTTGCTGATCATTATCTGCTATACAGTGTTTCACTGGGAATGATCAAGGAAGGACTTCCTAGCGATTCATCAGTTAATCACTTTACATTGCTTTTTCCTCTTAATAAGAGTTTCTTCTTTAGTTTTGTCATTTGTTGCACATTAATTGCTCAAAATTTAGTTTTGCATCATATAGGGGGTTATTTATCTCCTCTTATTATTTGTATCTTTAAAGATGCCTGTGACTTTTCCATTTTGTGTTAGTGAGTTTTGTAATGGAATGCATCACATTGGATCACATAGCTTCTGTGCTGTCTTAAGTACAGTTCGGGCAAAGATGATGTTTCCTTTTTTGTGTTGCCACTGCTGCAGGTAACTAAATTGGATCTAATACACTGTGATTTGTAAACATGGCATGTGTTGATGCTTAATTTTTACAGTCACCTTATAAGTTAATGATAAGTGGAGTGGTTTTTGGCAAAGCTTTTAACCAGCTCTTCATTGCTGTTCACTGCTCCATCAATGATTTAAACCAAAGTGTGGGTCTATAGTTGGCACTGATGAGCTACTTAAGGCCCAGGAGTACATTAGTGTAACCCAGAGGCAGTGAGATCCATATCTGCTGCATACTGGACTGACAGATGAATGGAGGGTTGTGCTTTTTATTCCATTTTCTTCTCTCAGTTCTTTCTGTCTTTCCTTCTCACATATGTTCATATCTTTGTCTCATTATATTGTAACCAAAAAAAAAAAAAAAATAAAAAAAAAAAATATATATATATATATATATATGTATGTATATGTATATGTATATGTAAGTAGTTCATTGGACTGTCTCCTCTCCCTGCTCTCCCTCTCTGCAGCTTCTCTCCTGTGGCACTGACTTAAACTAAGCTGAACATGTCACAAAGTCACAGAGAGAAATGAACAAATTAAACAGATGTTTCGATTAATTTGAGAAAATCAGTGGTAATCTCTGTTTTTCAGAGTGAATAGGGACATTCCCTTAGGATAACATCCACCTAATTCCAAATGTTGTGTCCCGGCGTAATAACTGCAGACATTATTTTCCAAACCAGTGATGTGTAGTTCTGCTCTCATTTTAGCTTCTCATTTGATACAAAAGGTGAAGAATAACTAGGATCTTCCCTGGCTTATGATGAAAATATCAATGCATGCACGTGTTTGTGTGAGGATGTGGCATTGTGAACATTTGTGAGCATAGACTCACTCATTAGAGTGCATACAAGCACCTGTCCCGCCTGGTCCCATCCACAGCCCCTTTATCTTGGAAAGGTTTGGGGGAATCAGTTCTGTGGATGCTGCTTCCATCAAAAGTGCTTATCAACAAAGCTAACATTAGTAAAGTGGTGAGAAAAATGGCTTGAAGGCTAGGGAGGGAAATAGAAATCCCTGGACGAGTGGACGAGCAGCTCAGTGATTCGGAAGCCTAAAGCCCCGTGTGTCTGAGAGAGTGTCGGATGATTATCTGGCAGACAGAGTGGCCAGATTTTAACACGCAGCTGGAAAACGCCCCTGTCACCTCGAACACCAACATGCAATAAGCCGTCTACTGCCGCTTTCAGCATTCCCTACCACAGCAACAACTACCAATACTACAACTGTCACGCCGTCCCTGCTTATCTTGGCTCTTAGTAAAGGAAGACTGAGCTGTGTGCAAGCTCCCCAAGACAGTCAAAGTAATCAATGGTGTCTTATTTACTAAATCGGAAGAGGGACATGAAGAGAAGCAGAGGGTTGAAGAGAATCAGAAAACAGAAGGTTAAAAGGGAGATTGGCATACAATCACTAGACAGGTTTCTGTGGCATGAATCATTCAGAGCAATTGGAAACATGAGCAGCTGTTCACAAATCCAAGGTAGACAATGTTAATCAACAATTTCAGCCCAAATCAGGGAAACAGAAAGCAATAAACACTGGGGACCTGTACTCAGCTCTCCCTGTGTGTGGACGTGTTTCTGGTTTGTTAGTGAGTAAGTGTGTGAGTGAGAGAGCGGTGTAGTTGCATGACCCCATCACTCAATATAAATGATCTTTTCCCATAAATCAGACAAGGCAGAGAGGAAAAGAGTGCAAGCAAAAGACAGAGACTGAGTGATTCAGCTGTGGGATTACTCTGGCTCAGACCTCAGCTGAAAAGAGAAGGAAACTAATGGTTTCCATTCACGTCAATGAGTCTGGCAACCCCTGTCTGTGGTCCTGAATGCAAAGACATTCCCCTTTTCTTTTCACCTCTGACTTTGTCATTGCATTTTTCCTTCACTTTCCCTCGAGTTTCCTTCTCTCTCTTTATTTTTAAATAATCTCTGTACCTTCCCTGGATCATCACTGACACTCGCACAAAATTGATTCTGTCGCAGCCAATCACTCGTGGCACATGGAAGCTTTTCCAAAATATTGGAAGACAGAGGTCATAGACAAAATAACTTGCCTGAGGTGTGAGTGTGCAAAAACTCACAAAGTACTAAAATATACTTTCTGCTTTTTAACAAATTGCCAGTGTGATTTAAGCTCAATATGTTTGCCAGCTAATGAATAAAAACTAAAAATGAATCATTTTGGGGAAGAGATAAAATCCATTCCTCTTTCTCCACTTGTCATTGCAACTAACAGCATTTACACATTACGTTTTCATGTTTCATGACCATGAATACAATTAAATCTTATTCTGATGCTGTTCAGAAATTACTAATAGTTGTAATAAGACCAATGACCAAGTAAGCCATGAAATTATAATGTTTAGGAGTAAGTGGAGTTTCTTTTTTCTTTGCCATCTCATATAATAACTAAGAATAACCTGTATAGACAGTTATTTATCTTTTTTTTCATAAAATATAGATCACACATATAGCTAAAATGGGCTATGTCTTCTTCTCCCTGATCTTACTTAGACGTAAAAGTCATAGACATTCTAACAATATGGTCAGACTATAGAGCATACAGCATTCACGTTGTATTAGGAAAGAAACAGAAATGGTTTATAAAGACTTGAATGGCATATCTGTCTGATCAAAGATGAATCAAATGTTTTGTAATAATAATAAAAAAATGTAAAAAGACCTCTAGAATACAACAGCTACAGAAGGTGTTTCAACAGTGTACTCTTCCCTGTGTAGATAAAAGCTATTGTATTGTCACTGATGAGGTCCAACCAGTTTTTCAGGAATACAACAGACATATACAAAAGGCAGAAAAAGAAGTCCAATGTAATAAAAAGCGCAGCCATTAAGAAACATCTTCCTTCTGGTGTTTCATTTACTTTGTTATATGTGCAGGAGCAAACACATAGGTCTTTAGTTAAACCTGCAGTTTTCTCTTTCCATTTCCTCCAGGACACATCAAACAACCATTTCTTGTAAAGGCTCATCTGTGTACCTTTTTCAGAATCAGATGAAAGAGTAGTGATCTACTGACTGAATACTTGGCCTCCCGAATGAACCCTCACCGCTCAAACCACAATGCCTTCATTTGAATTCTATTGAAGATCCAGCCTCTACTGATCCTTTCTACTTCTTTTTTACATTATTACATCCAAGTGTTCGTGTTGTAGAATGAACATGGTTACGATAGAGACTGCGTGTAGGTGTGCATGTCTATGGTGCCGCAGTGCTAATGAGAGACTGGGGAGTTTCAGGTGCTGGTGCTTTGAGAGAGGAGGTGAGTGACAGGGCTCATGAATAGTGATGGCTGACAGCTGCTCATTAACCAGGAGACTGTCTGTCAGCAGCAGACTGGAACAGCAGCCCTTCCCCTATGTTTACCCACACACACATAAAAATAAATTCACATATACACAAGCCCAACACAGATTTGCCCACACAAAGTTCACATCCCCTTCATCTGGATCCCCTGTGCCTGCTGTCGAGAAGAAGCCCCCCAAAACAGGAATAGTGCAGCATGCCTTTACCTGTGTGCGCACATTTCTCCCACAGGGGCAGGAGCCACAGTGAATATGGAAACACCTGCCTTGTAAATTCTAAATGAAGCCCTGAGTGCAAAAGGTGCAAAAGATGGAGGTTAATGCAGTGCCCACAGAAGAACTGACATCCACTTTTCAAGTACTTTTATACTGTTGCATTGGAGTTGTCAGCCTGCTTTATTTTATTTTATTTTTTTTTTTTGCCTTTCTTTATTTGATCAGCCTTAAAATAAAATAAATATATGCATGTATGTACAGAAACTAAAATAAGCAATTCTGATAAATGTTCTTTTTTTTTTTTTTAACATTTTCTTGAGATCAAGCGTTAATTAACTCATTACCAAAAAGTAGCAAAGCTCATTTTGCAAAGTTAATAGATTAAATATGATTTATTTGAGCTTACTTTGTTATGATATGATATGAATAAATTCATGACAAGATCTCAAGAAAAGAATTGTTCTCTCAAGTTAATAAGTTGACTTTAGTGAAAAAGATCAAAATAATTAGGCTGAACATTAATAACACTAAGATGTGGAAATAATGGTAATGTTAAGTCCCAGTGTAAATTGACTGATTTAAAATCCTAAAAGACATGTTTAGGCATTTGCTATCAAAAAGATGCACTCTGGATGTAAAGCCATCTGATTTATCTGACTTTTTAGAAATGATCTTTACCTCAGAAGACAATGATCTTGTACAAATATCTTCTTACTGACATCTGGCATTTTTCACAAGTTAAAAAACAGCAAGCCACTCCTGAGGAAAATAAATCCAGATAAACAAGTATAAGCTTGTCGCAAACCTCTCTTTTCTATCCGAGATTATTAAAAAAATTGTATTTAACCAACTGAAAGACTTTTTCAATGACAGCATAAATCTTAATCAATGTCAGTCAAACTTCCGATCTCATTGTACTGAAACAGCTCATGTCAAAGTGTTAAATGACAGGTTGAATATTATTTATTGTCATGTTTCATTCCGAGTTCTGGTCTCAGTGCTGATTTCTTAGGCTAGAAACTTGGTTGGATTTTCTGGAGAAGTCCTTCATCGTTTAAGGTTCAATTTAAAGGAACTGAAAATGTAAAACAAAACAAATATTTTGTCCAAAGTTTATGACAACTAGTCCAGAAACATGGAGAAGCAGCATTTAGCTTTTAAGCTGCAAATAAGTGGAACATACTGCCAGTGAGGATAAAACTTTCATCAAAAGCAGACACTGTTACATCCAGTCTAAAAACATTGCTTTTCTCATGTGCACATAACATCTGCACACTATGCTTTAACTTATCCAGGCTGTTATTTTTAGTATTTTGACTTTATTCAGCTATTTTGCATGTAATGATTTTATTGTGATATAGCACACTCTTTTAACTATGTCTTGATACGATGTTTGTTTCTCCTCATTATTTGTTGTATGTACTTGAATGTATGTGCTTCTTCTGCACCCTGCTGGAATGATCTTAATGTCTTTATGTAAAGTACTTTGAATTTTCTTGTACATGAAATATGCAATATAAATAAACTTGTCTTGCAGTTCAGCTCAGTAAAGTTTGTTTGTTGTTTTGCAAACAAAAAACAGCAGGATGTCCTGAAGGGCCCCCACTGGCTAATTTATGACCACTGTCACTGCTCAAGAGCAAACACATAATAAATTCATTGCCTTGTCTTGACTTTATTTTATACATCCTCCCCAGCAGTTGTGACAGCAGTAATGAAAAATTAGATTAGACATAAACACAGAAACCTCTTTTTTTTATTCGTCTAGATAACCAAGATAATGACTCCTTTGCAAGAGGAAACTCCAGTGCTTTACACAGGATATTTAGGAGCAAGCCCCCCTGTGCTTGTTCAAGCTGTGGGTGACAATATGACAAAGCTTTGTTCCATTTGTGTTTGAGTCCTTTACATAGGAACAACCCGACATACAGCCTTGTAGACAAAAGGGCAGACAGAAAAATGGGAGAGAACGCTTTAAAATCAGGGTGAAAGAGGACCACAACAAGTTGGCAATCAGATGGTTTGATTTATTGCTTACTGGCCCAAAGCCTGAGCAGAAGCTTGCAACATGTTATGAATACCCTTAACGAGCACATTGGAGGTGACTTGTTGCATTTATTTGCAGCCATCTCCTCCCGCAGCATATCTTCCTCAATTGTCCTTAATATCATTATTTGATATTTTTACTTTACAAGTTTTCCAAGTTTTTACCATTTTTGTTTTATTGAATTTGTGGAATAGATCTAGTAAAATGTTTTAAGCACAACACGTATCCTATATCACTACTGTTTTTTATTTTCTTCCAGTCCATTTCAGATGAACTTGGTGTCAACACACCAAAGATGGCCATCATTGGATAAAAGGATCCTTGGTAACATAGACAATGTCATGACAGAGCCCATCAATGCCCCACTGACATCCTTGCACTGCATGAGCATGTTTCAGGTAGATGAAACAAAGATAATAATTACTATCTGGCAAGGAAGACAGTTGGGCATGATGTTTGTTATTGTGTTAATTAACCTTTGCATTCAGCTGCTGGACTGCTTAGAGTTTTATTTAGATGGTAATATATGATCCTGAAAGGCTCCTTTGCATTCATTATACCATATTACTAATGTATTGTTGTTTTGTTTCCAGGTTTCTGATAGTTACTAGTTATACTAACTATACAATATACAATACAATACTAACTATACAATACAATAGTTTGAACAAGTTTGAGTGTCAGAGGAATATTGTCAGTTCGTTTTTTTAATATATTTTTTCTTATTTGTGGTAATTTTGTTTTGTTTTGTTTTTCATAACATTATAGTGACACGTTTACTCTTTGCACAGTAAATACCACACAGTTGCTTGTCTATCCTCTCTCCCTCTCTCCTTGCTGTAGTTGTATCCTCATGGGGGATCCTCCGCACTGGGGGCTATGCCTACTCGGGCTGCGGGGTTGTTGCCATGGAGAAGCCTCTTGTCTGGGTGGTCCTTGCATTGCAGCCTTTTGGCTGTGGTGTGGATTGTGGGCTGCCCTGAGTCAGGGCCGTTCCGGTGGTCATGCCATCTGTGGTTATGGGGGGCTGGCTCTGGTGTGAATGGATTCCCGGGGGGGGGGGGGGGGGGGGGGCAAAAGTGCTTTGTGTCTATGTGTGTATGTAAATGATCAGGTGTGTGCTTATATTTGTTTGTCAAGTTATTCTTTGTTATTTCTAATATGTAAAGCATTTTGCGCTACTTCAGACGATTTGGTTCGTTTGCAAGGAAAAAGCTTCCAGTGTGTTGTCGCAGCCTCATTTGATTTAACTAAACCATGCTGTCCTACACAAGAAAGCAGGTGAGACAAGAATAGCAGGAAACGCCTTTACAAAACCAATAACATACTCCTGCTTACTTGATTCCTTGACCTCTTGCATGCAGGCGCACACACTTATTTGCACATTCCTTTTAAATGGTTTTACCCTTTTCTCCAGTCTCGCAGTGGGTCTTGTCTTCAATCATACTCAACACACAGCTACAAGAAGGGTGACTGCACACACTAACCCACACATTCACTTTTTCTGCCTATCTCGGAATGAGCCTGGGATTGATTCTAGTCAGACTACAGTGGGGAGAAATGAGCAGTCACTCTGAATAGGCAAAGGCGTCAAATAATACAGATATGAATGTCGGAGGAATAATTGAAGAAAGTGTTTTATATGGGCTGCACGGTGGCGCAGTGGTTAGCACTGTGGCCTCACAGCAAGAAGGTCATTGGTTTGATCCTTGGCTGGGGGGGTTTGGTCAGTGGCCTTTCTGTGTGGAGTTTGCATGTTCTCCCCGTGTATGCGTGGGTTCTCTCCGGGTACTCCGGCTTCCTCCCACCATCCAAAGACATGCATGATAGGTTAATTGGTCACTCTAAATTGCCCCTAGGAGTGAGTGTGAGCATGAGTGTGGTTGTTCATCTCTCTGTGTGGCCCTGCAATGGACTGGCAAGCTGTCCAGGGTGTACCCTGCCTGTCGCCCAAAGCCGGCTGGGACCCTGCTTCCCCGCGACCCTGAATTGGAATAAGCGGTTCGGAAAATGAATGAATGAATGAATGTTTTATATGTAAAAGACAGAGGAGGATGGAGTGGAATTAAATCTCAGAGAAAATGAGGAGCAGTTTGGGTCCCGGGGGACTGATACACAACAACTCCAACCATTTTTGAAAAAAATAGACGATAATTGGAGTGGTCACTGGGTTCCACGGGTCCTGATACCATTCAGTCTCACTCTTCTTCTTTCTGTCCTTCATCCACTCTTTCTATAATTTTGTTAGCCTCTTTAGCGTCTCTCAGCCCTCTCAGTCTACATCATAGCCCATTTGTCTCCTGCTCTCTTTCTTCCCATCTACTACTTTCCTATCTGCACCCACGTTCTTCTATCCCTCTAACAGCCAGCAGGCATGAAGCTACATCAGTGAAATTGATCAGATATTCCAGGCACATATGGACAGAACTGACTGGCACAGCCTAAATGGGGGGTATTTTGAAGTGTCCATGTAGAGTTGCTCAGACTGCAAGGAAGAAGCAGAGGAAAAGCTCAGTGGGACGATGCCTTGCAATCCTTCTCTTCCAGCTTCAGATTCAAGCCAAAAATGTCTTTTACTAAGCTTTACAAAGTGTGTGACTTCTTCTCTAAAAGCACTGTTATTCTCCATTTCTCCCTCTTTCATCCTGTGCCAACTCAGTACGTGTTAATACTAATGATACCTCTAAACCTCTATGTGGGAATTGTGTGTCTCTGCCAGTCAGGGAGGTGAGTGATATTCAAAAGCTCTGCCACCTCTCCATGCTGGAGCCAAGTTGTGGCACGGCTTTGGTCATCAAATCCTTTGTTTTCCCCATTACATACTAGTTGGCTTGTTGGCATGACAACAACACATCGCCATGGCAACAGGCAAACCAGCAACTAGACTTCTGGATATTTGGACATGTCTTTTCATATGATATTTACCCAGGATTCATCACAGCACCGCATATAATAATTAGTCTCTACTTTTGAGCTAGAAGAAGTTAAAGCCTGACCTTTCCCTTCTGACAGCAACTATCAGCACATCAGCTGCTCATGAGCAACACAGAGGCCTAAAATTACTTTCCATACAACATTACACAGAATGATGTTAGAAGACAAAACAAGAAATTAATCCTTGTAACATTTTCTCACATTTCACTGCTGTTCATTCCAAACCATCAGCTGTGTACTCATAAAATATGATTTCTTATGACTAATGTAATATACTCACCATTGTACTGACGTTAAAATCATTACAAAATCAATTCACATGGTCCACAATCACATAGGGGCTTCCTGAAGCTTCCCATAGGCATTTATCTCCCTGTGTGTGGCCATGAACCAGCAAGCAGCACAAATAAATTTCCACGCTCTGCTCCGTCCTTGTGGTTCCTTGCCTCTGCTTCACGACCGATGACTTGTCCTCTGTCGCCCTCTCTCCAAGTCCCCAATTATTGATTGGGAGCCTCCTGGAGGGTGGGTATACGATAAATAAGGAGTCAGTGGCCATGAACAGCTCTCTCACTCACCCTAACTCGAAGGGAAGGATAATCACCTGCCAGTCTAGAGAAAGTGGCCGTGTATTTCTTGGGCAACTTTCAAAATATGCCCTGAACCTTTACCTTAACAACAAAAACACAGTTCTTTTAGTCCCGTCAAACCAAGATTCAGGCACAGTTTGATTGTTTTGTTGTTTCTTTTACTAGAATCAGTTCTCCCATTTAACCAGCAACAGCCCATCCCTATGGTCAGAACTACAAACAAAATGACAAACAGAAGATTGCAGTCATGAAAGTCGTGTTTGAGGAGGATCCTCGGCTTTAAAGCACAGCGGTACATTTTCATGCCTGTTCTTAGTTCAAATTGAAAACAAAGTGGTGCCCAGCACACAAAGTTCTTCCACACAGATTTTAACACATCATGTTACACTAGACCTCTATCAGTCAAGCTGCATTTGGCTGAAAAGGAAAACTGTTTGTCAAACATCTCCAAGTACAGCAAAACATAGCTGTCTGCGCACAAATGCGCGTTGCAAAGACATGGATAAATTCATCTGATGGGTAAACACGGGCACACGCAGTGGGGGTAAATAACTGTCGGTATCTCTTGCAGTATCGAGAGCAGTGGCGCGAGGCTTCCCCTCAGATTTTGAAAGCTCTATCTGTATCAGGAACAGCAAACTGAAAAAGCAATTTGCTTTGTCACACAGAGACATGCTTGACTACGCTGAATAATTGCACTGCAGCTCTGGAAAGAGCTGTTTTCCTTTTATCTAATGAAGGCCTTCAGGGGAAGGAGCAGGAGTCTGTGTGTTTTATATCTGTATATGTGTTTTGTGTGTGTCTGTGAGTGTATAGGTGTACCATACAGTATGTTTCGTAGGGCTTCTGAATATATGTGTCAGCACATATTACAGTGCATCAGAGATATATGCAATGGAGACACAAAGAAGATATTCACTGTCTGCTCCGATCCTGCCAGTGTCCCTTTTTGTCTTCCTGTCCTCCTTACGGCTCCACTGCAATATATTCATTCATCAAATCTGCATGTTGCCACTTGGCTGTGTCCAGTTCCAGGCTTCAGGCAGCCCCCTGATTCAATGATGCAGAAGCAGAGCAGAGAATAAAAATTCCTCTGCCCGGCTTGTGACACTAACGCCAAAGAAGTGCTGAGTCCACACTCAGCTGCATGCTGACCTACCTCTTAGGACCAGGTTGAACAATCTTGGCATCTAACAAATACACAACTCAGAGTTCACATGTCTACCAGAGACCCCTGTAAGTGTCTGAAGAGGAGAGCCACAGACAAGTTAGAATATGTGCATTTTTCTATCCTTATTTCTGTATTACAGGCCAAAGCGGTAGAGGCAAATGTTAAAGCAGTGTTTGATCAGGGCATGAAAATGATGAAAGTAAGAAGGAGCAGAAAAAAAAAATAATGGAGGAAAAAGAGCACCCCCTCCGATAACTGTGTTTAGAAAGAGGTTTGTGAATCGCTGTAATGGCTCCTGCATTTGCTCCAGTGTGGAACTGTAATTAAGCCATCAGCGACAGTTTGGAGACTTTGACTTCATAATGAGGCTGAATGTGCGCAGTTCGTGCTCTGTGGATAAGCTGCTGTAATCACTTCTATCTGCTTAATTATGTAAAACCATTCTTTTATCCCACTAGTGTGTAGCTCTTATCTCACCCTCACTCCCTTTCAGTCTCTGTCATGGTCTCACATACTGAACCAGTACTATAAAATCCTAGGAATGCAGTGAGAATGAACTCACAGACTGGGAGATATCAACCTGAGACATACCCTATATGCTGCTAACTCTCAGTCCAAATGACTGCTGGAAGATAAAGTACAACAAGAGCGGAGAGTTAACAAAGGACACTATCAGGGAAGAGGTGTGTTAGCTGCTGCTGCTGCTTTAAGAGCAAGCACAAAGCACTCATCACTCTGAGGAGCTTTTTAGTACTTCTCTCTATGCCCTACATAGTATTGGTCAGAGGACTATTACAGCTCAGAGGTAATGAATAAGGCATTGTCCCTTCTTCTCCTTTTCAAGTTCACTTTAGATTTCTGGATCACTTCTTCACATTTTCTGAACAGCTACAGGACTCTTGCTCCTCTGCACTAGTGCGCTTGGTACTGCAGGTTATTTGTCACAATAAGACTTTTTTTTTTTAAAATTCCTTTTGGATAAAACCTGACTGTCCTGTTTTGCAGACCTTCATCAAAACTTAATTTCTATCGTACAGAAAGTTGCTGAAGTGCTGTGCACAAGCTGCACACACTCACATGTGTACTCACTCGCAGGCCTGTGCACTCACCCTTGAGAGTGTGGCAGTGGAGAGTGAAATCTTGTGATGTTCAGAAACTTTAGAGCATAGACAAGTTTCACTGGGAGAAAAGAGAGAGAGAAAAAAAACCTCAGAATGCGTAAAAAAAAAAAAATAAGAAGCTGCCACGATTTCAATGAAGCAGAAAAAAACAGTAGAGAAAAATGTCAACAACAAATAGCTGCTGGTTTCTTTTGCTTCAGGCGACGTGGACTTTGGTTCCCTCGTGTTTCGCTCCTCTCGCATTATGCATCATCGTTTCATCCAATTAAACACTAACATGGGCTACAGAGTACAACACAGAGAGCATCTTAGCACTGCTCATTCTGGGAGAAATGAAACGAAGAGGGAGAACAGGGAGATGTGCCAGAAGAGGAGAAAAGAATGAGCAGATTTGATTGTGTTGGTGTGTGTGTGTGTGTGTGTCTGTGTGTGCAATGTGTATGTGGCTTCACTTAAAAGATGGACCTCTTGGCAGACCACTCTGATAAATCTGCCAGTCTACAGCCCCCCCCCCTCCATTTGTTCTCTGTTTCTGTGAGTCTTTGGCATTTGGTGACTTTCTATTTGGACTTGGTGATATCAGCAGACTGCCACGCACTAATACTCGATAATGATTGATGATGTTTGCAGAATTATTGTGAGACAAAGACACTGAACACATCTAAGTCTTTTTTTTTTTCTCAAAAAACCCCAACTAAAGTGGAGTTGTCCTTGTCCTGGTTACACTGGTCATGTGCAGGTAGTAAAATGTGGCAGCTCAGGATAAGTGTGAAAAGCCATGTTTAGTTTCATCCTCAGGCAGCGATGAAGGTCTTATGCTTATCCCTCTGGGCACTCAGGAGAGTATTTTCTAAGGCAACACATAAGTCCCAACTCTTTGACCCAACGTCTTGACATTACTATTGTGTTTTCACATTCAAGGCTTTTGGTGTGAGATAAAAATAAAATCAGAACATTTTGCCTCATCAGTCTAAGAGAAGAAAGATGTTGTTTTGTTTTTTTTTAACAGTCTTTTCTTATAGATTAACAAAGCTGTAAAAATACATGAATAAATAAGATGAAAGGACTTCCACATTGACCACATGACAGTTGCCTAACATCCCTAAATTTTCTGTTTCTAAATTTAATGTCCTACTGATGCAGTACAAAGGAAACTCAGCAGGTGAGAGATTGAGCTGTTTATTTGTCTGTGCAAAGAAATGAACATTTGGGACTGCTGAGTAAGACTTTTCTTCCTGTTTTAGCATGTGCAAGTTGATTAGACATTCATTAGGGATGCACGAATATGAGATGCATGCTGCTGTGATGTTTGCACAAAGCTTTTTTTTTGTTTTATATTAGCTTGTAGATTTGTGTAATAATTGCAGGAGTGTCTGTGCTAGCACTTGCCCATCGGCTTTCCACTGACTTCATCTAGTAAAGTGTGTCTAGTGTGCAAGGGATTGTCTGTGTTTAATGAGTTTCAATATCATAAGCCAAAGACTGTGAGCTCCTTCAGCTTTAGACATGTTACATGTCCATCAGACAAACTAATACAGACCCAGAGTTCTAAATGGTTTCAGGAAACATTTGGTCTTTTGCCTTTATTGCATTATAACTCAACAACAGGGAAGAAAGTAACATTGCGAAGATCAATGACAACCATAAGCTCTGTAATGTTTGCTCGATGGATCGAGCAGCTCATGCGCTTTAGCTACAAAATTCAATTTCACTGTCTGCATATGTCTGTGTGTTGATCTACAATCGGGTCTCTAGATGGGCCAATCCACCAAAGATTAATACAAACCAAGAGCAAAACCAAAAGCACCTATATATCCTGAATTTCTCAACCACATTTAACTCAGAGTATGTTTGACATTTTTTCTGTTTTGCTTCATTGAAAAGAGTCAATGCTTAGAAAGTAAAAATCAATATAATAGTAAACTTAGCTATGGTGGGTCAATAAATAAAATCCCATCTAAACAGCTGTAATTTAATGATTAAGAACTTGTTTGCCAAGAAAGAAATCTGTAGGAAGACAGAGGAAAAGCATTACACACACACACACACACACAAACACAGAGATGCTAGTGCTTACTAAAGGTCCTGAGGCCACTTCAATAAAGGTAAGCACTTTTATTGTTCAACTAATTTTAAAACATTCACCCACTTACTCATTGACTGAGATATATGCTGAGAGCAACTGAAGATGAAATGAAGCAAGAAACACAGACAAACAACTAAAAATCCATAACAAGCAAAAAAAAACACTTCATTAGAAGATGAGAAGTGAAAAAAGAGATCGAATGAAACAGAACCAACTTCACAAAGGTGCAGTTCTGGATTGGAAGTCCATAAAAAAAGGAAAGTTCAGAAGTACTTTTGTCTGATATATAGTGCAGGCACATAGAATATGGTCAAGGCAGAGAGATGATGCCTCTTTGCCTGGGAGAACACATTTTAACCCTGAGGGTCTATTTTCTTTTTTCTCTCGGTCTTCTTGGAAACACATAGGGATGAAAGGGAAAATGACTCCATCTTGGACAACTGGGTCAAGCTTTGTTTGCATTTGCCTCAAAAACATTCTCCCGGCTCCCTCAATGCCCCGTGTCTCTAAAGTGTGACGGGATGGAGATGAAGAGATGAAGGAGAAGATGGAGTAGAACGATGCAGAAAGTAAGGAGTCTTGAAGTACAGTGGTGTGACCATTAAACATCATTGAGCTCTGGCTCCATGTAATGAGTCAACATCACTTTTACTTATCATGGGCTTCTCAATTAGCCCCATGCTTTATGTATGAGCCAACACACCACTGAAAGAGGTACTCTAAAACACAATAACCCCTCAGTTATTCATTTCCCCTCCTTATGGGTTTTTCACTGTAGGGAAGACAGAGGGAGGTGCATCATGTCACTAAGGGCAGCAGCAAGGATTAAAAGAATCATCCCTCAGCTGGAGCAAACAGGGGCCCAGAGGTTGGAAGATATAAACCATCAATCTGTTTGGGCTGATGTCCTTTCTGAATGCTTTATGAACTTAACTCGCTGTTTCAAGTGTTAAAAGTCTTGTTAAATATGAGCTTCTGGATTTTAGTTGTCAGAATATCATTTTGTTAGTAAACTAAATTCAACATTGATGCCCTTTAGGAAATAAAAAGGAATGAAAATAGCATTGAAACAAGAAATATAAAAACAAATAACTGGTTGATTTTTAAATGTTTTGTCCAATAACTTCAGACTTAATCTTAATAATCTAATCTATATGATAAACATTTTTATTGCAAGTTTCACATATATTCTATATAGATTTATAGCAGAAATATGAACATGGTTGATGCAGGCAAGCAATCTATCTATCTATCTATCTATCTATCTATCTATCTATCTATCTCACACGTGCACGGACACGCGTGCGCGTGCTTGCACGGCCAGGCTCGGCTGCATCAAAGGCTGGTGGTGATCTGAGCTCCTGGCACATAGACGTGCTGCTCCTAGCGTCCGCACCTTGCAAGCACAGCATTCACCTTCCAACCTCTGCGACTCTTCATTGCTCCTCTATCTCGGTCGCAGTTATTTTGCAAGCCGGTGGGAGATCGCTGTCTTTTACGCCGCTTACAGCATTTGAGGAGTGTTCTACTACCAGAGGCTCGAGATTTTGATTTCGCGAGTCGCAAAAGAGTCCATGCTCCACAAAAGACAGGAGGCTGATCGCTTTACCGAGCCACAGAACACTGCCTTGCGTCCTGGTGATGAGGCTGGTGGCGCACAGCCGACACAGCATTAAAGGGATCCCTCTGTATCTGAAGAAACCGCCCCAATAAGGCACGAGAACGGGGGGAAAGCTGCAGGAACTGGTGTCGGTTGGGACGCTATCATTTCGCCAAGAATGCATCTCTTCAGTGCCATTTTTCTACTTGTGATGTTAGCTGGCATGCCCACTGAGGTAAGCTCCCTGACATACAATAAAAAGGATCACTAAAAAGTTACTATACAGTGTTTACAGTGTTTACTGCTTGTGTGCGCTTTCTCAGCTACGGACTATTTACAAGTACTAAAGATTTCATAAACATTCTGCTGTTTTTTCAACAGAAATTGAATCATAACGCCGTGTTTAGTCAGAGCAAATCCCTGTGCAGTATTTAGCAGCCACGTTATAATTTGAAAATATTTAGATTTTTTTTTTGCATAATCTTGTACAGACTCGATTTGAGCTGTAAAGTTTAAGGCACAACAATAAGTGGACTGACAGATAGTATATCATCTGAACCGGCTCACAGGACCTTTGGCACATCTGAAGACAGACACAAACCATGATGCAATTTATGGCTACAGTAGAACATTGTGTTAAGGGAGAAAAGTGTTGGATCAAGTGACGATCTTTCTTCTTCTGATGCGTTTGATGACCTGGAGGTCGTTGTCGAGCTATTTCTATCTCCTACTAAGCCACTGACAGAGTGGTCCGGAAGCTCAACAAGAAATTACAGCGATGGTTTGTGTTGATTAAACTAAATGAAGCAGGCAACAATGTGAGATTTATGACTGTGGACAAGAATCCTGAGTAATTAGCACAGAAAATCAAACCAACGCCAATATGTAGCTGTGGGTCCTGACGATCCATGATGTGTGTCTGCATGTGTGGCGTGCTCCTGGGTATGACACTACAGAAAGGCTGTGTCTGTTTGGTAAAAATGACGAGTTTTGATGTGACAGTTAGAAATTGAAGTGAAGGACGGTAAATTATTTGACCCAGAAAAGCTTTCAGTCAAGGCAAGAGCACTCAGAACTCGCAGTGATTCAGCTGGTCAGCATCCACGTGGTGCTGAGCATAACTAATGAACGATTAGAAGGTGTGAGGTCCGTTGAGAAAGTAGCCATTATGTCGTTTCTTTTGGCGGGGAATGACCGTTTCGCACCTTTTGGTTCCGCGCGGTGGAAGATTCAGGACCGTGGACAGCGCCGTGACGCGCCTTCGGTTATAAACTACAGTCAATTTAGCACCACGGACAGCGCCTCCTCATACGTCGGAGGTATCATCACTTGGCAAGGGCCACAAACAGGCCGCAGGGCCCTTGGAAACCCAACAATAACAGCACAGTTTTCAATACATCTAACACCAAAGCGACGGAGACCGCAAAGCACAGTCTGCACAGCACAGATAACTACAGGAAAACCAACTGATTTAATTGTGAGGTGTGTGAAACAGCCAGGAGTTTCCAAAGCTCTAATAGTCACGTTGAAGACATTCATAGCCTCTTAAACCTCCGTTAGATTTAATTCGACAAGTTCCCTACAGTCCAATAATTATTTAACAACTAAAAACTATCTTACATATCTTATAATTCAATAATGAATTCTAACGTGTCAAGTAAAAATAGTTCATTACACAACCGGCCTGTCCCACAAACACTGACACACTGCCACGGATGTGCTTCAGTTCACGTTAAACACTTGTAAATGTGCCACTGAAAATGTAGCTGATGATATACTACCGCATTTCAACTCTTGCTCCAATGACTTTGTACAGTAATTGGGCTTTGGGGACAATTTGTTGTAAGTGTTTGCATTAAATATTAAAAGGTCTGAAAGAAAATATGACACCAGCAATCTTTCTAAGATTGCACACAAACATAAAGAATTGATGATTTCTTAAGACTCTGCAGCAATGATGGCAGCCCTCCCGATGAACAGAGTTGAGCTATCTGCATATTTTCAGTCACAGTTTTTTGCACAAACCCCCATGAAATATTTAGAGGGCTTTAATGAGACAGGCACACTTGCTCGTTCACTTGCATGTGTTTGTTAAGTAACCATAAAACGCAGGGGACCTCTGTGCTACTGATAGAGATGGGCACCTGCTTGACCTTGACACAGATGTCTCACAGTGGTTTGTACATCAAGCCATGCATGACAGGACGCTCTGATACAAATGAATAAGCATACGTGTGAGTACATCTGTGTGTGTGTGTGTGTGTGTGTGTGTGTGTGTGTGTGTGTGTGTGTGTCCCCCTACAGATGAATGGGCACAAGAGTAATACATTCATAAGCGGTATGAAACCAAGAATGGAAACAAGAGAGATGAATGGATTGCTACCTTTCATTGAAAACAAACGTTTGCCATATTGGTCACAGTATCTCTAAAGAAGCACTTTTGCAGGCCAGATATTGAACTGTTAATCATGTGCGTTCACCCTGATGCAGTGAGACTACAGAGCCTGCATCCCAGGGATTTCTTAAGCTGTGTCTCTTGTATACTTGTGCAACTTCAAGTATCGAGTAACACTTACAAAACAAACTCCCTGTGGGGATAATTAAAGTTGTTCCTAAGTCTAAAGTCAACAGGTGATACATCAATCTTGTGCATAATGCAGAGAGCCTGCATTCCACCTTATTCACTTCAGCTTTGAATTTATTTAGAGATTTGCTTGAAAAAAAAAAGGGACAGAGCATATTAGTGGACTTATATTATGTACACATTCAAGATCATAGCAAAGCTGATTTCCATCCACAGTCCCTCCGCAAGTCAACACAATAAAATACCAATAACAATAATAATAGATTGAGATCAAGGTTCATAATAACAAGAATAGTAAGGAGATAAGAACAAAATGAAAATATTCTTGATTTGAGACCAGAGGAAACACCTGATCACTTATGACAAGGGTAAAAGAAGGGAAAGAAAGGTTTTAGATAAGATTAAAATTAGAACAAGAGGATGTTTTTTTTAATGCTTGTAGATGGAAAATGTTTAGTTCAAGTTATTTAATTTACAAATAATAAATAAAACAGATAATCTGGTGGTAAACACATGCACAAACACTGAAAGTCAAAGTGCTTCTATTTTCTCCAACTTTGATTTTGGTTATTGATTCTTCCTGAATTTTCCTTCATGACGACCAGAGTTTAAAAACAATGGTATCAGTCATGTTCTAATATTTGCAAATGACAAATATGTCGTCACTCTTTTACCCAACAATTAGAGTGGTTCATAAATGCTGGATCATTGAGGTAATGTTGCTAAAAACGGGGGGGGGGGGGGGGGGAGGATTTCTTTGTTTAGTTTTCCTTAGCCAGGTAATTTCTGCTTAAGCGGACAGGTTAAAAGATTTTTCTGTGTACTTGAAAGATTCATGCTCTGGTTTCAGGGCAAAAAAGTGTTGTTGTGGCCCCAGTGGAGTCAGGGAGTGCTCAAGTAAGCAGTTATTGGTTTAACAGGTCTGACCTCAAAGACTCCCAACATTAGTGTGTTTGAAAGTGATGGAATTAAACACTTGCTTTGGTGTTTTTCTGTTCAAGCACCAAGTGCTGTGGCAGAGAAAATATAATTGCTTGTCATTCTCAAGCAGGGAGACACAGCGCCATTTTAGCAGTTGCCTGAATGTTTCTGTAATTTACTTGATCCCATTTTCTCACCAGGGATCAAGACAAACAATCGGGCTGATCGGACTACAATTTAGGATCTTGTTAAGTTGTGTTTCCTCATTCTGGTTCTGTGTGATGATTGCAGCAGAAACTCGTCCAGCCAGGGTCGATTTATAGCTGAAAGGCAAGTACAGTACTGAGGAGAAACAAGTGCCTGTAAATCATGTTGCTCTTTAAAACATCATTTGGCACATTTACTTACATGAACTGGTTGCATTTACATTGAGCTAATTATAGGGTAGATGAGAACTGTAATATAAGATCCCCTGAAATGATATGAGTGTATATTTATGTTTTATGGAGAAAATATCCACAGCTGTTTAGAAGTAATGTTGACAAACTGGGCATATGTCAAACCTGACTCCACAAGCACGCAGTGAATGTGATCTGATGCAATAACCTAATGTTAACACTGTGTCTCCACATATGAGGAGGGTGATGACAGAACTCTGCTCAATCAGAGTCAAGCAGAACAAACAGCAGGCTTGGCTAATGTCCAGCTGAGACGGCTTTAAACAGTGCAGCCCTAGCTGTGACCCTTAGGCCAAAAATCCCTTTTCCTGGTGCCAGCCCAATAAGAGCAGAGCAGTATGATCACTGTAAAAGCCTTTCCCCAGACATGAGTGGAATCGAACCACTCAGGGTAAATTTCTGTCCCGGTGTCCATGCTAAAAGCCTATTACACAGCAATCTGACCAAACACTGCAAACTAAACCATGAAGGGATGGCAGGTAAAAACTTTTCAATATACTACCTCTTCCATCATCATCAGTGAGTCGACTTTTTAAAACTGTATATCAAAATTGACAAATGAGACTTCGTAGCTTGATGATGTTAATGTGTGACTCCCGAGAGGAAGGACGCAGACAGCAGGTTGGACAGAGTGTGCTCTGCCAAGCACCAGGATAACCTCTACCCAGAGAATTAGACAAATGAAAAGCTGCAGGAGCGCGGTTGTAAATCTGCCAGTAAGAGCAGAAGATACACAACTGTTAAAATCACTTTGCAATGCTGAACACTTGCAGCACTTGTATGTTTTATCAACACCACCTGACCACACAGACCCATGTGAAGGGAAGGTCAAGTTGAAGAGATGCATTTTTAGATTTTCAGAGTGTTACATAGTCTGCGTGAAGCTCAGAAAGAATTCATTTTCTCCTCAAAGATAAAGTATATTTTTCAGAAAACATACTAAAGCATGCGTCAAATTCAAGATCATTGTCGGTAATCTTCAACGTGTGTCTTTTACATAAGACAACGCATCGACTCATTTAATGTCATTTCTCTGAAACCTATTAATCAGTAATCAGTAATAATCATGTATAGCACTCAAGTATGTGTGTGAGTAAGTGAGCAGGCAAGGTTAGATTAGACACAATGCCTGCACCCCCTTCATACTCCTCATCATAATACAAAGGTGCAGCTACACAATCAGAGCCACAGATAATGAGGTTGCATTATGTTTGATTCACTGCTGCCTGGAAAGATTGAATAGTGTGTGCTTGTGTCATGACTGATTAGAGTAGAGCTTGTAAAAGTGAACAATAATGATACCACATTGTGTTGTGAGCTGCTGTAGTGAGGTTTAGGGGTTTTTTTTAAAATATATTTTTAGAGGGGATGCTGCTTAAGAAAGGGGCTGAAACACAGAGAGCTATTGAGACCTTTGTGCTGTCTGATGTTTGCTCACTCATCTTTAATGTTTGATATGCTTTTATGTAGCCTTCTGCATCATCATAAATGGGTTTGTGTGTTAGTCTCTGTTTGAAGGAACAGCTTATCTGTACACAATCACACTGTGTGGATGTTTCATCTTAGAACTCAACAATTTCTTTTTTATTATGATTTTGTTTTAAGACCAATTAAATCAAAGTCATAATTGTGAAATGTAAGAGGTTTGTAATGGCTGATAAGACTAAAAAAAACTAAGCACAGATTTTTATTTTTCTTATAAACAAGAACGTCTGCATATCTGGGTTTGTGGGAAGGCAGTTGCATGTATAGTTAATGGATGCAACATCAGAGAAGCATGTGCAGTCCGTGGGCTCTGTGTTGTGGTTGGGACCTGGAGGTTGAAAAGTGTCTCATATAATCATCAAATAAATGTTTGCATTCACGTACATAAGACACACATGACCTTATCATGTGAAACCAATACAAAGCCTTTCCTCACACTTAAGACCAAAATGTCTCACAAATTTACAATCCCTCAGAAAGCCCATCTATTAGGCGTCATGTCATAATGCCGTGAGCTGCAGCTGCTTTACAGCTGCAATGTTATATGGCAAGGGAAACTTCCACAGTTTGAATGGCTCTGGCTGTTTTGCAAGAGTCTGACAAGATTATTAAAAGGATTTCTTCTAAAGCCTACATGGTAGATGAAGCATACAAAATAGCCTAAGATGACTGAAAATGCTAAGTTATATATATTTATATATTTTAATAAACACAAAGGTTAGTTTTCAGACTGAACTGGCCCTGTATCCTTTTTAATGGGGTGATGCCACCTAAATACAAAACAAAGTAAGTCTCATGTTTTAAGCAAGTATATTCATGTTTAAAATGATGTGATAATGCTTTGGGACACACATGAGCATGATGGATTCTTCCTGATGGAAAGCCATGATGCCTCACAGTTCTTAGCCTCAGAAAATCCCTCTCTTGCACCTCTTTTTCAGCTGAACCAACTAATGTGTGCAAGGATTAAAGGAAACTTGAGGCACCACAATGGTTGCACAATCCATCTTCCATTTACTAGATTTCCTCTGTGGGAAACTGTCTTTGAAAGGTGTATTGTCAAATTCACACAGAAGAGTCTAGCATCCTTGCTATTTATATTTAAAAGACCACTTATACATTCTGAGCCACACGCTGACCACTAATCATGCTCCAGGCTTGTGTGGGCTCTAAATGACCTCTATTGCTGTTTTCTGTCTTGTTGAAAAGACACAAACTGGCTGTCCTAAAATGACCATTAGCGTTCCAATAGACCAAGCTGTCTGACCTCAGGGCAGCTGGTAATCATCGTCAGAAAGGTCTTTGGGACTGAGTACTAAATGCACTTGTAAGAGTTTTCTCATTTATACAGACATGGCTAACCTGGCAGCTAACCAGCAGCCAGCTGTCCACTCAGAGACTGATTATGTTTTTCACACATGTAGAAAGAAATAGCATCAGATTTCCATGTGAGCTTGTGGCCTCTTTTGACCCTTACTTTCTCTTCTGGATGATTTTGCAGCTGCTCTTTCATGCGGAAATATTTTGTGTGTTAATGTAACGCATGGGACATTATTTGTATGTTCGCTGTCATGGTGTATAGATGGATCAGCTTGACTGGTGGGATGGATATCATCCTTATATCACATTCTCTCCCCCACTTTCTCACTCTCCTTCTGTGTGCGTGTGCTGGAGGGTGCAGGACTCCCAGAGGTTTGTGTCTGTGACTCTAAGCAAGAGTGACATTTCTCTGACAACACCCAGAACAGACACACACGTACACACATATTCACTCTCACCCTTTTCTCTCTCACACACATTTTCTTTGTCTTCTTCCTTTCCTCCCCTTTGCTCTGCAGTTCGCAAACATGTCAGCCACGCAGAGCAGACAAAGACCCAAACAATGCACAGGATCGATCTGAACAAACACAGCTGAGGCTATTACAGCTGCTATGGTGGAAGTGACAGATGCCCATTAGCACAGAGCGCTTGATCATTTGGTAACTGGTGACAAAACTGAGACCAATGATATGGGAAACAGCACATATTACACTAATAATAGCAGCCATGATGGAAATAACCCAGTCAATTTTCTTTTTTAGTATGATCATTTTCCTTGTCTTTTATCTTTTTTTTTTTTTTTTTTTTGGGGAGTTTGTGTGTGTGTGTGTGTGTGTGTGTGTGTGTGTGTGTGTGTGTGTGTGTGTGTGTGTGTGTGTGTGTGTGTGTGTGTGTGCATGCGTGTGCCCATCTACTCTTTTGCATTGCAGTAGGCACCTCCTGACCAGCTTTCTGTACGACCTTGCTTTCCCCTGCTCGATGAATCTTTTATGAGCCTAGCAATGTGGGTTTCTGTGTAGAAGATTGGAATATAAATATGGCTGTTGCGCCTAGAGCTCCTCTTCCCGCTCTGATACAAAAGCTTTCATAAGACAGAGCTGATTGGGCAAGCTGCTACTTGAACATTGCTCTTCAAATCTATTTTACCAGATGAAACAGATCAGAGACTCATGCATAAATGTTGCCTCCACCTGCACTGCTAAACAAAATTCTTTAGCAACACTGATCCTTGTATGTATTGTTCTTGTTTCTGTCTAAATTAATATGGAAGATGTTTGTTTTACTTTTGTAAAAACCTTCGTTTATATCAGAAATGCTGTATCCTTTAAAAGTAATTTTGTGCGTTAAAGTCTCAGCCAGATTTTTTTTTAACAGATTATTTTTTGTTTTGTTTTTAAAAACTCATTAATTCTTCATTTTCTTGTTTCTTGTGTGAACTTTCTCCTTTTTTGGTCCGTAGGTAGGTCCTTACACAAAGTGACAAATGTCACTTTCTGCACTGAAAACAAACTCAAATACAGTTTTTTTTCCCCCTCGTTTTGAAGACACAAAACGAGAAGAACACTAAAGGCAGATGCAGAAGGCAAGAGGAATCATTTAATCGATGGGTTTTCCACGTGGCACTGTCACAGCCACTCAGTGGGGCCATTGATGAGGAATGCTCTCTCTGACTGTGCCAAAGCTTAAAGGCTCCAGTCAGGGAGGCGTGGGAGCCCAGCAGTCACCAGACACTGCTGCATATCAAGCAGGCTGGCAGAGCTGTTCTCTGCAGCCCCATGGTGAACAAGGTAGAAGGGTTCTTTGATAGATATACTACATGTAGGATAGAGGACATAACAAGACACTCCAGAGGAAGGATCCCCAGTTTTCATTGTGCTTGGCTGCCTGTTTTTGAAAACCCCCTGGGATTCCTCAAAAGTCTACAAAATACATGGTGAGAGTATTGTGTACTACTCTGACAAGTCAGGCAGGTCACAAGTGAAGATGGTGATGCACAGCTTCATGAAAACCTGTATATATCATCTTGAGCGAAGGAAATGAAATAATGTGCAATTTCGATGATATATCTTGGAAGCAATTTAAACTAGCTTTGATCGATCAGACAAAACTGCAGAAAAATCCTGAAACAGACACTCCTTTTTAAATTTTTAATGCTCTGGTGGGCTCAGGATAAGATATAATAGATTAGATCAGCGTCTCTTAAAGTAAGTCCTGCATTGAAACATTCCATGAGGCCAATTTTTACTTTTTTTTACAACCTTCTTTTTTTGTAAAACAAAAAAATTGTGGCCTCAAACATATAAATGATAAAATGTAAGTATAATTAACTGAATAAAGCATCTTTGGCCGTTGGCAATTTTCTTGACAAAAGGTATGCACACTGCATTAAAATGATGCTACGCTGTTTCTAGGAATGAGAAGAACTTTGAGATGTTTTGTATTCAGAATAAGGATTTTATTGCATTACAAGAGAAAACAGTGTGTGTCTTTGCAGCATGTATGTAGTCATATACCTGAAACAAGCATCCATATCAATACCCACACATCAAAAACAGATGCTAGAAAGACTTTATGGCCATCAGGGTTGGTGGGCAGTGTCAGTACAAAGTAAGAGGATGTGAACTGGGTTTGAATTAGAGCTGATCAGGGCAGCGGGGCTGGGAGTGTGTATGAAAGAGACAGAGGAAGGAAGAGATGGAGTTGCTGAAAATGAAAAACTGGATATTGCAAGCAGGGATACAAGGAGAAATAGCCTGACTGTGCCTGCAGGATTGTTATCTCTTCCATCTGAACCGAAAGGGGAATAATAATTAGAGGCCTATCACTCTGTCACTGTGATTTTGTTCCGCTCACTGGCAACGACACTCCTTGCAGATTGTCTTTAATTAGCTCCACGTCGCTTAATCAATACAGCTACGACATGACAAAACAATGGCATGTGCATCCTGTCGCCGAGGCGACAGAGACAAAGGAAGCAACAAGAAGACAGGACAAGCTTTGATAGACAAGATGTGAGAAGAAAGTGACCTGGAGTGGCATCTTTCGGCTAGAGAGGGTCATGCTCTGATTAAAAACTCTTCTTCTGATGCTCTCTTGATAATTGGGGCCACACTTGTTTATCTTTTGCTTGAGGATGAATTGTGAGATATATGTTTACATTTTGCTGCCCATCAAAGTAAAAGAAGCAAGCAGGTTGAAGTGTTGGCTCATGTCAGATGCTTCTGTGGGATCTAATCCACTAATTTCTGTTATAAATTTTAGCAGCAGAACTGAGGGCTTCAACCATGCTAATGGTGATGTGATGAATAGGTATTCAGGAGAGGTCTCTGTCTTTACGCCTTATTGCCTCAGGCTACTGGCTCTCTCTGGCCCAGCTCTCAATTCTTACTCCTCTCGGTAAGAGTAGCAGCTTGAAACGAGCTGCTGCGAGAATCTTCACAGAAGAGCACTTCTTACTTGTCAGGAACATTTTTCTACTTGGTATGTTCTGGATCAATATCTGCTGCTGCCATGCTTAAATATGGGCTTATCTTCTCCAAACAGTCCTGACCAAGACCATTAAATGGGGATTGCAGCATTTATTCCAAAACAAAGCTAACTGATCTTTGCTTGTTCATAGCATTACAACCAGGAAGTGTACAGGGATGACTGTTTCCTTTTCAGAAAAAAAAACAAAGGATATGAAGGAGAGAAAGGACAATTAGAATATTCTGCTCTAAAGACAAGCGTCATCCTTAAGTATAAGCGTTACGTTGTCAAATCAACAAACACAGTTTGTTGATTTGACAACTCTTGCAGCATGGAATATTAATGAAAGGTATGGCCTTTCTGATAGAGTCTACCTTCAGAGTCATGCTCCAAATATGCTCACTGAGCACAGCACATCTGCACGGTTGTTCACAGAGCCGAGCATGCAGCACATCTTAGGTCACCTGGGAATCTGCAAAGCTATTTGTTGAAAATGAGCATTTTTTTTAAAAAAACACATTATTTCTGCCACTTTATTCATATTTTGGAAAGAGAGCTGAACTAAGAAACTAATTTGGGGAAAATAAAACCATTACACAGCTGAATGTCTTGTACCTGCTAAATATTATTGTTTGCTGATACTCACTTACTTGATGCAGCACAGCCCCCCTGCATATAAAATATAAATCTTAGACCACTTTTTACCATTTCTCCTACGTTTTCTCAATCCCAGTCCTCCTCATCTCACACTTGGCTAACTCCCCATTATAATATTCCTATCAACCTCTCATTTCTTCTTTGTATACTTATTTTCTCCCCTTTGTTGATATTTTCTTGCCTGTGTTTGTGTAATCACTGAACGGATCAGTGGCTCCTCATCTTGACAATCCGACAGAGACTTTGTAGATGATATGGCTGGAATCAGCAGGATGTTTGGGGAAGGGGGTGGGGTGGGGGGGAATAATACAAGACCCTTTATTTATACTAATAATCTTTTTTTTTTCTCCCAACATGACACAGTTCTATAAAAGCAAACACTGACAGGCTCATTTGTTTATTCAAAAGTTTCTGTGAACAATTTTGCCCATAACTCCATTTGGCTGTAAATGTAATATTCAGTTAGAGGCTGTTTTGGGATTTCTCTCTGCTTCACAATGAGCTTGTGTTGTGCTAATAATGTCTCTCTAATTAAATGTTACAGCTTCTGTGAGCATTAATGACCTGAAGACAGAAGATAGAAATGGAGGCTGCAGTGTGAGCTTTGACAAAGAGGCTGGGCACTGCAGGCTGCCTATGTCCCCTCATTAATGATGTACAATATATAGCCAATGGGTCTTGATCATTGTTTTCCCTTGACCATCTCTAGTAGAGAGGATAACAGTTTGGCTGCTGCAAACTCTGCAAACTAGAATGTAATTGGCTAAATCTCACCACCCTTCTCTATTCTTCTTAGGTTTGCTGCTGCAAACGTGGCAGAAAACAGACAAGATGTAAATTCATCACCTCTGGGAGGTTTTAAATACACTATCCAATCTTTTTTTTTTTCTTTTATACTCTCACTCTCTAACTCTTTGCCTCGTAAACATCACAGTCTGCTATTCTTTGCCTTATATTTCCTTATGTGTAGCCTCCTTCAGTGATACCTACACTCTGTGACTAGATGACATTTGTAAACACTGACTCAGACAGACCAAAAGAAAACATGTGGACACTTTGTCAACCTGCTGTCTCTTTAGTCATCTAGGCGAGGCGCTAAGCACACAGCTTCTAAAAGCAGCTCTCAGCTTGTCTACAAATAGGGATGAATATATTGTTAATGAAGAAAAGCACTTGAAAGAATCATATTCAGAGCTACATCTGAAAATGCATTTAGCCTGCTTCAGAGTTGCCATTTGGGCCATATCAGATAGATGTGCTTTATCACTTGTGCCAGGGAAGATGTTCTCAGAGGAAGACAAGTTAGCATCTAGGTAAAGAAAAAGAAAAAAAAAAACAGAATTATTCTGGATAATGGTGACAAGGCCAGCACCCTACGTTCAGGGAAGGCTATTTTAAAGAGGCAAGAAACCATGGGGGGCAGTTTCAATTAGAAGGCTTTCTCTGAGCCTTAGCTACCTTTCTACTGGGGAAAAGAGTTTCAATTTACTGGAAGTAATTACTTCATTTATAGAAATAGCTTTCCTTATGAAATAGAGAGAATATCTGATTAGCTGGGTGAGGACAAAAGGTCAGAAGGTGGAGCTTCCCAGCTGCTATTGGCTACAGAAATGGATAGGTCTGTGGGACATTATCAGGTTATCAGGGAGGCAGAAAGTGATCATGGCAATTATGGATGTGAATGCATTTCTGCACGTGGTTTCCTCTTTGTGTTGGGGCAATTTAGCATTGCACATTTGCCTCAGGAAGGGGAGCGATGAGTTGCATTCAGTTGGTGCTGTAGGCATGAAAAAGAGCAAAGAATAGAGCCACACTGTGCTGCAGAATGCATGGCAGCTGATTGCCACATGTAATTCTTTTGTATTGCTCTGATCACGGCTTTTCTTAGCATGCCCAAGGCAAACTGTGGTACCTTGCTTAGGTCTGACTGAGCTCTCTGAAATTTGAACATATTTAGTTTGTGTTAGCAAATTGCCCAGAAAATACAGTCCATCCCCCATAGATTATCAGGACTGTAATCAAGAGAACAATCAAAAGTTCTTATTCCTTGTATGAATAAATTTAAATATGTATCCCAGCAATTCAATGTATATTATTCAGAATCTAACCAAGATCTGCTTTTAGTCCTGCGCTTACTTGGGGAAGGGAATTACTGCATTTGTCATTTAACCTCTCAAATCACTCCTCATCCCTCTTTTTTCTATTTAATCTTCATCTTTTAGTTTTGCTGAAGATATTCAAAACAATCCATTTTGTGCAATGGTGCAGTCATTCAGCTATAATGGCCCACATTTTTTATATTTTATTCAGTTAGAGATAATATTACTTTAAAGTCTTTGTACAAGCAGATAAAGAAATTCTGTATTTAACTCTTTTGCAAGACTAAGAGAGACTATTGAAGTTTAAAGAGCTTAGATCTGCAGTCTTGTCTTTTGATACATTATGAATGTGTCTTCTTGTCTTCCTCGTGAGCTCTAAAGGCACAGTGAGGACAAAGAATACACCCACCACATAGCATATGTGTTGCCATTAATATAGTCGATGGACACTTTTATTTACTGTGCATTCTCATTGCAAGGGCACACTCTTACAAAGACACTATTATAGTTAAGCAATGCTGATTTAATTCTGGCATTGGTCATATTTTGAGCCTTTTTTTCCATATATCAATAAAACTGTCATGGCATGCATGAAACAGCTCAACTAGGTCTCCACACAACATTGCAGTAACCACCATGAAAGACTACAGTAGACATTTTACAGCTCAGTGGAGAGAAAGCCTTGCTTTTATGTGCAAGAGGACACAAATATGAAGAAGCAATATAAAAAAATTTTTAAAAAAAACAGCACATGCAAAACAGGGGAATAGTGACACATACGGTTTTATTTATTATACTAAATTTGTGGTTATTTTATCATCATTTGAAAACTCTGGTCTCATAATTATGTACTGATGTAAGCTGAACATGTAACATTACAGACTCAGATGTAAGGTTTTACGTGTTTTTCATCAAGTGTCTCATCTTGTCCTCATGCGGTTACTATAATATATAAAATCCCAGATGAGTATGCTCAATGAAAAGCCCACAGGAGCCATTAATAGATTAAATACTCCTTGGTGAAAACACATCAGTGTCTTCTGACCTGAACCTTGGGGCACAGCCTATTTATACCATTTGAATAGTTGCCATGGCAGTTAGATCACACTTTGTTTAAACTGATTTTGATCTTGATGCATTAAGAAGGCCATGGGCCTCCTTGTCCATCAGCTAATTAATTAATTATGAGTCAGGAAAAAAGCCAGTGTTCTTGGAGCCAGATGAATCTGCTATCTTTCAAAACATCAGGGATTAGTTTTCATGCAACCCCACTGCATTTACCATAATTTTCATGTCACAATAAAGCGTGAGTTGCTGAGATGTAATTCAGCTCTGTATTTCATTGTAAATCCTGCAATTAAGTTGTGAGTCCATTGCTGATTGTGTGTTTGTGCTCAATGACAATTGTGGCTATGTATGATGTGTTCTGCTCCCAAGTATTGTTATCTTATCCAGAGCTTGTCCGTGTACCCTTGGGGCTTTGTAGTGCTCTACTGCCCTCCATGGGTGTGCACTAATGCTGCCATTTCTGTGGTTGGTGGGCATTTTCACCATTTGAACTGATTAAAATGCCCTTTATAGAGCATGCCCCAGGCAAGGAGAGTGGTAGTTTTTTTTTTTTTTTTTTTTTTTTTTTGTTGCTTTATTTTAAATTATTTATTTATTTATTTACTGCATTTGATGAAGCTACAGGCAGGGCATGTAGAGTAGCCTATACCACCAAAAGGATGTATAACATGAATGTACAGTATGTAAATGTTCCAGAGCTGTACATCTGTTTCAGATCAAAGTAGCAATATGTAGCACTCCCAACAAAAAAATGTATAAGACATGAATAGATCAGGCAAAGACCCTAACAACCTTTTTTTTATTGCCAAAAGGGCAAAAGAAACAAGAGTGGAAGAGCAAGGGGATGTTTAGGGATGAGTGAAATCCATGGAAAATGAGAACAAAAGGGAGAGATAAAGAATTGCTCGTAATGACGCTGCATAGCTGCATAGGAAATTATGCTGGCCAATTATTAGAATGGAAATGATGAAGAATGGAATAGCTTTGAAAATTAATCAAAAGGGATTAAATTAATACAGGTTAAATGGCTAGCTCCCTCTCTGGCTAATATTTAATGAGAGCTTGTTCTGCCAACAGACTCTGTGATTAGGCTGTTGATTGGCAGAGCCTCAAATTCTTTGAGGTATGACAGATTGTCCTCATCGCTCTCTTTATTCCCATCCTTTATTTAGTCTGTCACTATACAACCGATGACATCTGACCTGAACTCTGTGAATGGAATTTTAAAGACTTCAGGAGGTTTACAGCTGCACTGCAAAAGCAGCTGTAGACTGAGATAAAAAAAGAAAAAAAAAGAAAAGATGCTTCAGAATTGAACAAAAAATGTGAAAATGTAACATTTATTGTTAAGTTCTGAAACATTTTTATGTATGTTTTGAAAGCTAAAACTGTATCCCATAGCCCATATAATGTGTAACAAGAATAACTGAGTACTTCATGTTGATTTTGATTTTTATGTCTAAAAGTACAATTATATATAATAAAGTTATAGTATGAAAATAACAGGAACTGGTCAGTTACTCATAAACTTTCAGACTTGCTATCAGTTCATGTCCAATGAGTATAGCGTTCTTTGTGTCTGTTGACTTTTGACAATTATTCATTCAGAATCCTGCACATATTTATTTAATAGCTGTGGTGAGATGCAGGATTATTTTGTGATCATAGCAAAGTTTTGCAATCTTGGGGGCTGGAAGATGAGATGACAATCATTTTCTAAACATTAACCCCCCCCCTAAATAAATTTGCATTATTGCCTCTGCCCTTACCTGTAACTGCCTCTAAAAATAGCATCTTTCTGTTTCATCAGCACTAATTTTAGTTTTTAATATGATATAATGAAAGAAGTAAAAAAAAAAAAAAAAAAAAGTATCTTGGCTTGTTTTCTTCCAAAGTGTATGATTTTGTTTTAAGCATAAATTAAAGGGTGGTGTATTTCTTCTGACTCAAAGTGCATGTTGGTAATGTGTTTACTGTCTCAGCATTCTCTAAGTAATCCGGTTTTTGCATAATGAAATTTTGTAGGCATATTCAGCAGGGACTGTTCAAACTGCAGCCATTGGGAGAATTTTCTGAGATAACCATGTTTTAATTTGGCTTTGTTGTTCAAATAGTGCTGAATTATCTCTTGTGCAATGGCTGCATTGCCACATTTGATTGAAAGTCTATTTAGTCACACATAAAAATGTGCATGATTAAGAAACAACCTGCATTATGCGCTTTTTCATTTGTACCTCCTACATTACAACAAGGCTTTTTTTTTTTTAAAGGAAACTGTCAAAAGAGCCTTGCTTAAATACAGACTCATGGTTAAAGAACAGCTATAGTGAAGTTTAAATCTTTGCTGCCACCCAGTGAATATGGTAAATATTGCATCTATCTAAATGGTGTATTAATGGAAATTGATATCGTAGGTTGTAAAATATAGATTTTCTCACCCACAAGCCTGTTACTGAAACACATTACTATAAAATCCCCATAGTAATATCTAAATATAATCTCAATGTAAAACTGGATGCACATTAAGATCAATAAGTATGTAGGCTGTTGATCCAAATGCTGGGAAATATCAGAGAATATGTGACAGTTAAACTGTACTTATCATCACAACATTATGATATATATTTGCCTTTGGCATTCATTTTCTATATTGATTTAGTTATTGACAATGCCATTGTGAGCACCAAACTGAAGTATGTTTCTGTGTTATACTGTAAGCTATTTAGTCTGTATACACTAAAACATGTTAGATATTGACTCTTAACTGTGCTGCAACAGTCGCCGCCTTACCCCATCTAAAAGCACTGCCATGTGGTGACAACTGCCTGCTGTCGCCACCAGATTCAGTCTCGCTCAGTAACGCCAAACGTCAGCTGCATTAAGACAGCTTTACATTTCCACTGGTCACCACATGAGAGCAGTCTTGCTGCAGAAATAGAATTCAACACTGGCGTAGGAGCCAGCAGGTGAGCTGAAGTGTGCTGACACTTTTTGGATGTAGTACAGAAAGCTGTCCCTTCTCATATCACTTCACAGTACACCCCACGCAGAGGAGCCTATATCACTCACCCAGTGTGACTGACTGGGGAGAGGAGCCCACCCATGGCTGACAAAATGAATAAGTCAGCAGACCTGGAAGAAAGCAAGAAAGGAAGATGACCTGGCTGTTTTGTCTGAGCAAGCCATTCTATCATCATTATGCATGGCTGTTTAGAGCGTAAAATGACACTGCCACTGGCCAAATATCTTGCCAGAAATTGTTGCAAGAGGAGGCCTTCAGCTTCAAGGAGAAACTCGAGATATCCTACAATTTCCATACCCTTTAATATGGCCTATTGCTGTGGAGGTGAGTGGAAAATTCAGGCAGCTATGATTTGGCGACATTTATCCACAGCCACAGAGTTGATCTAGACTTCTGAACATGTCAGATGTCTTCCCAGAAAGGAGCTAAAATCAGTTCTGAGTTCCCAGTCAATGAGGTGAAATGACTTCAGAACAGGCAGAGAAGCAGTTTGTGTGACATTGGATGCTGCCTTACCTGCTGCGACTGAGTTGAAAGTTAAAGCTAGCAGACCATTTTACAGCAGAAGAACAAAAGAGAAACTATAAGTCTTGAAAAATAGCATGTATTCTTCTTTCTCAATGGCAATATGCTATAGACTCCAAAGTCTGATTTGTGGGTTGGTTGAAAGCAGTTACTCTTCAGACCATCATCTTTCATTTATGTCCATTTTAACACACTTATTTACAGTCAGTACAGTGAATATCTATATGATATTTAACTGTAAATGACAATATAATACAATTATGACATGATAAAGACATTATAGAAAATGAATGGATGGAGATACACTTATAGGTCAGGCAGTGACAGTGCAAGCTACAGGTCAAACAAACCTTTGTATTGAAGCAGAATCATAGATGAGCTATCAGAAGCAGCAGTGGGTAGGAGAAACTGGATCTTTTCCATGTCTGTGCCCTGCCAAACCAGCTGCCCATGTCCACTAACAAGACCCTGACCATCCGTCACATCTATCCCAACATATTATCAGTCCTCTACTCTATGCTGACAGCGCAGTGAGACTGCTGGACAGACTGTGCAAAAGATGGCACTCAGGTGCCCCGGGCACTTGCATGTCACATAACATAGAGAACAAATCAGCACTCTGGAATCAGCTTCTTTCGGATCTCCTTGAAAACAAACAAACAAATGTGCACAAACACACACACACACACACACACACACAGACAGACGGACATCAAGATGTGAGTCATAAAAAACAACCAAATGTCAGAGAAATAGAAGGGAGGGAAAAGACTGGATACATGCATACAAAACAAGGCTGGCAAAAACTGAGCAGAGCCTGATAGGGAGGGGATGAGACAGAGAGGTAGCCAATGCGCAGCCTTGCATCTTGAAGAAGAGAGGCGGGAGAGAGAGGAAGTGGGAGGGAGGAATGGGGTGAAGCTGAGACAGTCACTCTGAGAGGGAAGGCTCTCAGTGTGATGCTCCTGGATGTGAGCTGCTCTTCTTTAACTGGTCTTTGCCCATCCCTTTGACCGAGCCAAGGGTTTGCTAATCTGGTAGCTGTGCTTTACCTGTGCTAGACCATCTGCTGCTGGGGCTGAAGCAGAAGCTGAGTGGCTTGTTTCCCTGCCCGGGCTGTCTGGAAGGGCGGGGGGGACGGGGGGGGCAACTGGAGTGGAGGTCTAGGCTAGGGCAGGGCAAGGCTGGCTGTTGGGCCCCGCAGGAAGAAAACATGAGCGTTCCCATGCTTAAGATTGGGGCAGTCCTCAGCACCATGGCCATGGTGACCAACTGGATGTCTCAGACTCTGCCCTCTCTGGTGGGGCTCAATGGGACCACTATCTCCAGAGGGGGTACTTCAGAGAGGATTGTAAGCGTAAGTATGACCAACTGGAATCTGCTTTGTTTCCAAGTGTTCTTGGATTGTTTTTATTCTAGTATGTTTGGATTAATGAAATAATGACAGAAAGAACGATACAGATGAACAAGAGGGACACAGCAGCATGACAAACAAAGTGAAGAAATGGAACAAATGAGGTGTATTGTGCTAGTATGTTTAACAGAGGCATTTCAAAGGAAAGAGTGCATATGAAAGTGGGACTCCATGAATCTGTCTCAAAGGTTACACCATCAAAAAAAGAGACATGATGGAGCTAGATATGCATGTGAGAGCAATGTTTCAACCAGGCATGAATGATGCACAAGCACAATGATGCTGAAATATAGTGGTGTAGTTGTGAGGGATGGCACTTGGACATCAGTGGTAAACTGTAATTTATTTTTGCCAGAGTGATGGTGATGAGAAGTAGAGAACAATCCTGAATGATGTTCAGTCTGATCATATCTGTCAGTCACCTCCAGGGTGAGAAGACTGGTGTTCATATTTAGGGGTGATGGAGATTACAGTTTTACAGTCTTCACTCTACTCTCCCTTCCCTCCTTTGTTTGTTGTAAAATCTTCCTTTTTTTTTTTTTTTTTTTGTTTTTTTCATTTTGCTGATGAAAGAAACCATACATATAGAAACTTCTCTTGGAAAAATCAGTAAGATATTAAGATCTAAATGGTTTAATCTGCAGGTACTGAGTATTTTATCCTGAATCATGAGCATTTTTCAAAGTATCTCAATGCTTAAGCAATTCCCCCGCTCTATTGAAATGACAGAAATCAAATATCCCAAGAGGTGTATGACCATCTGGATAAGTGTTTATGCATGAATTCGTGTACATTTGTGTGCAAGCATTTGTGTGTGTTCAGATATACTCCCATGCTGTCAAGGCATTTTGTCCCAGGGGCAAAGGTCCGACAATTTGATCAGGAGTTTTTGTAATTTATCTCATCCTACCGTTTTTATGTCTCTTTGATATAACTAAAATGTATCAAGCTGTCTGATTTAAAGATTAAGACATCCTGCTGTTATCTTTGTGAAAATGTCAATGCTTGACACATTCTGTCTTATCTTGTCAAGCTGTCCCAGCAGGATTTTTTTGGGGGGGTGCAACAATAAAATGAAATTATCTTTAGACTAAACTTCATGAGCATATAAAACACTGTGTGCTCTGGCCAAAATAATTATTCTTTTTTCTGCCCTATGTTTGGAATCCCAAGGAGACTAAAGCATTGTTATGTTTCATGTCTTTATACTCACTAAAAGCTCGATTCTTTACTGGTAACTTTATCATTTGCATTTCAAAAGACTTAATACAATAAATTATCACACATCGCTGTTACTGCATAATGTTCTTTGAGGAAATTTTCATGCGCATCCAGTTGTGGGAAAAATGATCCTACTGAAGTTCCTTTCATCAAAGTTTCATTAAAAGTGATGAGCCAGTTTGATGTTGCTGGGAATTATTGCATTATAGCAGACTGTTGTGATGGAAAATGGTTTCGATTAGAGACAGGAATAATCCCCCCTCATAAACAATGACAGCAAATAAAACTTTAATGTAAAACCTCGCCTCAAAGTCCCATCACAATTAATGAGACATTTGCCTGTGATGATCTAAGAAGCAGCCATGACTCACAAACTGTTTAGAGCTCTAATCAAAGACAATCTAGCTATGGTCTTGTGGCACTCTTGTGCTTGCATGCCAGTGGCTGATGCATGGCTGTTCCCTACCCTGGCACCCATGCATACAGCCCTCCATTCTCTGCCAGCTCAGAGCTATTTTCAAAGTCTGCTTCGCTTGCTCACTGTGCCCATCTTCTAACCAGCTGATCCAAGAACACATGAGTGAGTTTATATGTGCCTTAACAAAGGCAATGAGCACAACATGGCCTGGATGCTTGTACACATCTGGATAGTGCAAAAGCATGTTTCTTGATGAGCAGAAGGAACACTTTAGATGGAGCTTGTGTTACTATAAAGGATTGTCACGCAAATATAAGCTTTGTTAACCTGCCATGCAGCACAAAAAAGAAATCTTATTTGAGGTCAGTTTGTAAAAGTATTTAGGTAACAATTATCAACAGTGTTTTTAAATCAGCTTTGGTGGAAAAAATGATTAAGAAAGAAAAAAATAAATAAATGGAGTGATAGTAGACCTGGCCCTTATTTTGCTGTTATTTACAGAGTTTTAGGTTGTAAGTTGTACATCTTCAGTCTAGATGCTACTATTAAATGCTTTTTGATGATTTACTGAAAGTTTCGCAGCTGGTTTCCAAGCACTTTTTATTTAAACGCTAACTTAGTGAATTATTTATTGTGGGAAATATAGCTTAGAAAGAAGGAAATCTTTTAGCCAAGCCAACAATTTTGCATCCAAGTACTGAAATAATTGTCAAAAGTTACTGCTCACATAAAATGTTCAGTTGTTACAAGCCTGGGAAAGATTATGAAGTCACAATTCCATCAGGGACACATAGGAACTCCCAAATAACACGGGGAAACTCAACCTATTACCAAAACACATGGATACACACAACTCAGCAAAGGTTTGAACCAGCAGCTCTAACTATGAGACAATGACGGACCACAACACAACCATGTAACAAGCCTAACTGAGAACAGTGAGGACATATTCTTGAAAATGGAGAAAACATGTCCTCCTAGGTTGTTTCATCAAATAAATGATCAGAAAACAGATGACAAAATATAGTACATCTGAAATATTTTAAAGCATTTTATACTATGACTTGTGACAAATTTTTGCTGTTCCACATGATGAAATGTAACTGCCACCACCTACAGACAACTCAGAAGCACGTTTCTAATGTCCAGCCATGATAATTGTAACATGGGTGTCTGTGGTCGCACTGTTCCACTTTCTGGCTGCTACTGCAGTGACAAGGAAATTAGGCTTAAGTTGTTTTTTGTGTTTCTCATACCAGTTTCACTGTGACGTTCAGGTGGATTCCAAAAATGAGAGTTTTCCCCTTTGAAATGTACTTTATTTGTTGTTTTTATAATAAGAACATTGCATGAATTGCGAAGTCACATTGCACACCCAAAAACAAGGCTTCCCTCGAAAGTAATGCGTTACATCACTATATTACTTTTTTGGGTAACAAAGTAAAGTATCATTACAGTAAACGTAAAATATCAGTAACAAAATTACTTCACTATTTTGTAAGAATGTTACTTTTCTTGCCTTACCCAAGCCATGTTTGCCTGTGTACAATTCTGATCTGTTTAAGTAGTGTGTGCATGTGCTGCCTGTGTTTATGTCCTTGACTGGGCACGTTGCCATAGAAATCGATTTAAGTGAGTTAACTGCTCATGTGAAGGAAGGAAAGAGTGAAATGAAAATGGGAATGCACATGGACTTTCAGCCGGGTGCGATATTATCATTCTGTTTAGTTTATTGCTTTAAAAGACAAAAATACAATTTGAAATCCCCAAAATGTGTAGGCAACCAGTGCCTGTCAACTAGAGCCAAGTCAATGAGCAACCAAATTACCAGGTTCTTAGTTTCTCCTGCAGTCCCCCCTCCCTCAGCTACACGTAACCACCTCACTTACTGGCCTATTGTTCTTCAGATCAGGTCATCAGCCAAATTTCCAAAGAGGAGACAGTCAACACAGGCTTTTGACTCTGTACCTCACAGAAATGTGTTGAAATCTGTAGAGATTAAACTATTTTTGTGAGCAATCTTTATTAAGTAATCATTAGATGCAATTCATACAAGAACAGCAAAGCTTGTTATTTTGACTTTTTTAAACGATAAATTAATTTTCAATAACTTTGAAAAATAAAGTAATAAAGCCTTGGTAAAGTAATAAAGACTTTTTCTAAAACTATATACATTTTCATAAAAACAAGTTCTAATATTTATAAAGAACAGAGGAAACATGACATTTTTTTCCTAATTTCAGCCACAGGTGCTCATTTTAACCACACAGGATTTTGTGCTGGTCTATTTTTAGAGTCTCATTGTTATGGATCCGATCAAGTGAAACTTTGCTGTAAAAAGCTGTGTGCAGAGATGGATCCATGCTGGAAATATTCTCGCTGCAACCACAAAGCTCATACATGCAGGGTAATAATATGTTATAATGTCGTGACTATTTAGAAGTCCCAGCCACAGCAGATCAGTTCTCTTACCTCACATTCTGCAGGTGATCATGGGCACTACTGCTGCCTTCACTTTCCAGGCTTTCCCCAGCTCCTCCTTGAACCCTTGGTATTTCTCCACTTTCTATTGTTTCTGTAGCCAGGTAATAAATTACTAATATAATCTCTCACTTTGGCACAGGAAGTCCCTTTTGACTGTTTAGAGATGTTTCAGTGACAATTGTGTTTTGTAATGTTGTGGTTTTTTTCTACTGCAGTTTGTATTATTTGATTGATTACTTGTGACAAAAAGGTAGGTCAAACATGTAGTAAATCTTTGCCATCAGATGGTGATGTCACAGGAGTTGACATCTTTTCGGCCAACACTTGATAAAAGGAAATGCCGGCCCTTTTTCCTATTTGATGCCAGACTTAGCTGGAAATTCACAGAGGTTGCTAATTAAGGAACCATTTTCTGGTGATTGGAGTTTAATTTCTACAGAAAAGGTAAAAATATGCAGCTCTTACTGGTTCCATGCTATCTAAGATGTCTTCTGCCTGTATCTTAATGTGATTGTTTATTAAAGCCTGCATGTGATCTGGTTTGGAGACTGCCATGTCCTCTGGTGAATGACAAAAACTGATTTCCATTGCATGACATTTTATGTTTTATGAATTTTATGTTTAACATTTGTTAAACAGTTTATAGGCTTGTGATGAACTGTAAGTACTTGATATTTTAGTGTGTATTTTTGTGTCAATGTCCACGGTCTACAACTGTATTTCCTTAAATTTTTTCTATCACTATTACTTATTTTCCAAGTCCCTTGCTAGAACTGGGTACAGTTACCTCATCGAACTGTCAGAGACAATAAGCTGCTGCTCAGTCATGACGCCAAAGCTTGGAGTCTGTGTTTGGCAGTTTCCAGAGCCTCAGGGACATCTGGCTAAACTGGTATCCATGTGTGGTTGTACCCTGACAAATGACTAACTTCCCTTTGCGTTGCCTTTATTTTTACTTCCATCTCCCCCTCCATGGTGCCTCCTCCTTGCTTTCCATATTGATGCCATGTCAGCCAAGCATCTCCGGGATCGCTGTTGCTGTACTGTATATCAGCTCACCGATGGTTGCAGTAGGGATTGTTCATATTGCCGCAATCAACATCAACTAGAAGACTTTCTTGTGGTACTTCACTTATTCTTGCCAGCATCAGGGTTGACAGGCTCTTATCTTTGCCTTGATCTTACCTTTCAGGCCAGTTACTCTCTCATTTATCTTTTTACAAACAAAAACTAATGAAGTGTACCAGTAGCTTGTGTTCGTGTGTTAATTTAAGAAATAATAACCTTTTTCCTTACATGATTTGTCAACCATTTACAAGTCACTGAATAATATTTTGAATCTATTATTTTGCAAAAATTTCTGACAATATTCTTTTCTCACAATTCTGACCCCAGAATGACAGAAATATTGTCCAAAAAGTGACCCTTGCTTGAGATAAAGTGCCTGCAGAAAATCTATTGCAGTAGGGAAAAAAGAAAAAAGAAACTTGCTTTATCGTAATATTCATGCCTATTGATTGTGTCAGTATGTTCAGCAGACAGAAATAAAATCAGATTGCTGCAGAATTATAATTCCTTATTTAAATAACTACAAAAGTAATCTGTATGTCTGTTGTGAATGAATCTTAGTCATGTGGTGATTGTATTCCCGTAATGCTGCCATGAGAGGCAAGACAGCAGGATATCTGTGCCGTATGTGTGGTAATACGCCTTTTGATCTTTAAAAAAAAACTTGAAAAGACAGAAAGCTATGAGGTAAGAGGGTGACTTAAATATGCTCAACATGAAAAAGGGGCAAGGATAAAAATAATGGGATGTTACTAAAAGTCGTGGCTCTGACTTGATTGGGGTCACCCAGCATCTGCCAGGATGTGGAACAGTGAACTTTGTAACACCTGCCATGCAGTGCCATAAACCAGATTGTTAAGATTGATCCCCAGCCAAGGATTAAAGCTTGAACACTGCTGCAGATTTTTATTTGTGCACTTTGCTTTTATGTTTATTGGCATGCTTTCAACATTTTATTTTGGTTCACGCTCTGACAGGTATGCCCTTATACCGGACCAATGAGGATCCATGTGCAAAGTCAGAATCTCAGTGAAAGCTGTCTAAGAATTATAAACGGTTTTCATATGTTAACTGATTATGTCATTTCTTGAACAAAGGAAACTCAGGCATTAGGCATTTGATGTAGTAACTTGCCATTATGACAACATAATCCCACCCTGCTTAATTTGGCCACAAAGCATTTAAAAGCTATTTAATTATCAGTTCACACAATTCTGCAGCCCATATTTGCATCAGTGAAAAACTGACTGTGTTTTAACAGTTTATGCAGTGTTTTCTCACACAAGCCCTAACACTCTCTCTCCTCCCTGTTCTGCTCAGCAGCAGATGAGATAAAGCCGTCGTGTTCACATGTAACAGCAGAGTGGATGCCAAATGCTTTTTACCTTGCATGGTGCTTGCAGCCTGCTCCAGAAAGCATCAAGTTATAACTGCTCATTTAAAAATTGCTTAACATTTATTTTATTTTATTTTATTTTATTTTATTTTATTTTATTTTATTTTATTTTATTTTATTTTATTTTATTTTATTTTATTTTATTTTATTTTATTTCATCAGGTGTGGCCTGGTGAGGAACACAACAGGTGAGGATGGAGAGAGAGAAGGAAGCTGTGGATAGGGGTGACAGCCATAGCCGTGATGGAGTGGGGCAGAATGAAAGACAGCAGGAAGTAAAGAGGAGGGTGTGTGTATGTGTGTGTCTGTGTGTGGGGGGTTGGGGTGGGCGATGATGAGTTTATGAGTTATATTATTGACTGGCAACCATGCTGTGCTGATTGTGGTAATCGGTTTTCCCTGGAAGCAGAGGAAACTAGGGTCTCACTGGAACTCTTCATTGAGTTTATTTCAGAAGCCAGCAGCTGGCTTGTGCATTGGGGATTGACTGATGTTCATTCAAAGAGTGTGGGTGTGTATTTGCATGTTTATTTATATGTAGTCATTACAGCAATAGCCAGAAAATTTGATAAATGAGATCCGATTGTTCTGCCATAATATAGATTGAACAGAGTTCTGTGCCGCAAAAAGGGTTGAATCTGCTTCGCTGCCAACAAGCACTGAGAAATGAATGCTTCTCAATTTTTCTGAGAGGAAAATACACGGAGGCTATAGAAGATGAATAAAGAAAGCTGGCCATGAAGGAAAGAAATGAAGAAAGCATCTGATTACATACTTCAGTTAGTAGTTTGTTCAGTTTTATCTTGACTCTGACTGTCCTGTTGAGACCTCCTTCCCAATCAGCCTTTCTATATATAAAACTTAATCTCAATCCTCTTGTTCATAGATTGTCCCTCCTCTGCAGTCTCTCAGATATAATGCATTCTTGTGTCATGGTCAGCTCTTCTCCATATCTCAGAGCTTGTGCATGCTTATGCCATTTGCACCTTCTGCCTGCTGCTTATGAAAGTTATAATAGACTTCCCGTCATGCTCATAAAGTAAAGAGCTGCAGATTTATGATCTCATTTTATACCAGCTTTGCAGCAGTCAGCTCCAGGGTCAGTCTACTGAAACGTCAGAGGAAGTCTATATTGCAAGTTGACAGTGATACCTACGGCTCAGATGTCTAATTGGATTATCCCTCTAACCTTTACTAACCACTGACAAAACAAGGATCCTGGGTTTGTTTCTGAAAATCCTTCTCAGGTGATGTCGCATAGTGGTGAGAGTCAGTTTTCATAATCCCCCCTCGAATATTTACACATAGGTTTTATACATACTCTAAGTTATTGACTGTGTGGAACTGGATTTTTTTCTGCAGCATACAGGAAACAAAAGAAAAGCTGGCATCTGTTCTAAATCTCACTCAGCTCAAATTCACCCTTGGTTGCCATTAAGCGCTGGAGCTGGGCAACATTTGAATTTGGCTAAATGAAATTAGAGCCACTTCTCTAGTCTCTGTCAGCTTTTTTTTTTTTTTTTAAAACCACAACTGATCCGATTCTGCCTATGAATATGTCAGTAACTTCTCCTTTTTTTTTAGTTTTCTCTGGGGAACATGGGAGCCTTTCATACACACAGGCTGTCAAATGTGAAACCTAAAAGGGAACCCCTAAAGGGACAAACCAGAAATCCTTAAGAAAAATTGTAATTTCAGCTTGCAAGCCAAATAGATTTTTTATTTTTCTATTTCTCAGCACTTTTCTGTTGTTTTCATCACTGCTGTCTTCTTTAATGGACTTTGGAAAGCAGCTATAAGACAGCCTCAAATCCAGCACTCAGAAATTCTATGTCATCCCTCACATCTGATAGATGGATTTCTGGGACAGTGAACTAAACGCCTCCTCTCTGCTAAAATTTTTGTCTGTGTCTTGGATGGAAATAATTGCCCTCAAAGCTGATGACGTCATGGTCATCAGAAAATACATGATAATGACACCATAAGTTATATTTGCTATGTTATTACCATTTAACGCACAGTTTGGAATAAGTTAGCAAGCATTATTCACGACTGTTCATGCTGCATATATTGAACACTATTCTGATCAACGTCATATATTGGAGATTTCGTTTTTGCATCATCAGATGGGTTCCAGATAATTTGTATTTGTACATTAAGCGATCATTTAGTTATGGGATTTGATATAAAGATCTGCTTGCAGTAAGCGACAAACCATAAAAGGACAGGGTATATTTGCATTTAAGAATTACTTCCACCATTCCCCCCTGCTTTCTAACTGCCACTATGATGAGAATGGGAAAGTTGGAGCAGAATGGATAGGTGGGTGGTAATGAAATTGGAACTGATTCAAATAAGCTCTTAATTTCAACCCAGCATTTATGAAACATTAATGAAGAGTGGATAAGATGTGTTGCTGTGAAGATAGCTGGGCAGAAGCAGGAAGAGCACATCATGACTTTAAATGAACTAGCAAGCAAGAAACATACAACAAGGAAGCTGGCATGCTTCCAGTTATTACTATGTTGATGTTTTTTAAGTTGTAAACTGTAGCATAGGTCTCAAAAGAAAGGCCAGTGACACAAACTGTGGTGCTCTTTGAAGCTGATAGGCATATAAAAAATTGATGCACACCATTGATGCATCCATTCACTCGGTTCCTTTTAACCACAAAGGAATATCTGGTGTAGGCAGACAACCCCCACATGTATGGGTATATGATTTTACTGAAGGATGCATACATGAGTAACATCAGCGGTTTCTGCGGCTTGTGTGACTAACCTCAGCCTGTTAACACAGCAGGTTACCATCTGCAATGAGGATACATTGTGCTGTTGTGCTTCAAAATCCACTAACTTATAGAAATCAGTATTAAAGCATCGATTTGTAAAAACATTACAAGTATTATAGTTGTGTTCGAAACATACATTAAAAGCTTCTGGAATTTTCAAAGAAATCCCCTTGGTTATTGATCAGTAGTGTTGCTGCATTTTTAATTCATGACAATATGCATGCATAATTGAGCACAAAAACAGCAACAGTACATGGAAGTCACTTACATTATGGCTGCTATTCGTGCATGTATACATCTGACATGTATACATTACATGTCTACTACAGGCATGAAGGAAAAAAGACTAAACAGATGTGAACACACTTAACCTTAATTCAGTAAATTTATGGAGGCTCTGTATTTACGGATGGCATTTTATCCTTCTCTCATTCTCATCTTAAACAATCATAGTTGTTTAAATAACTATAGCCCTTCCATCCATCCATTCAAGTTTTCTGCCACTCATCCGAAATTGCAGGGAAGCCTAGACTTCCCTTTCCTCTGCTCCATTTGCCAGCTTGTCCTGGGGATCCCAAGACATTCCCCGACCAGTCGAGAGATGTATTCCATGCAATGTGTCCTGGGTCTCCTCCCAGAGGGATGTGCCTGGAACACAGGGAGGCATCCTAAGTTGATGCCCGAGCCACCTCATCTGGCTCCTCTCGATGTGGAGGAGCAGCAGCTACTCTGAGCCACTCCTGGATGACCGTGCTTCTCACCCTAATCCATAAAGGAAAAGCCTGGCCATCCTGTGGATGAAAGAAATTTCATCCAATTGTATTCGCAGTCTTGTACTTCTGGTCACTACCCACACCTCGAGACCATAGGTGAGGGTAGGAACACAGATAAACCGGTAGATCGAGGCCCAGCTCTTCCTTCACCACAACAGACCACTGCAGTAAAATCCACCTGTTGACCACATGTTCCATCCTTCCCTCATGCTTTAACTCCTCCACTTGGGACAGGGCCTCATTTCTGTCTTCACCTTTTTCCTGCTGAGGATCAAAAGTATATATAGGTTATATTATTCATAACTTACATTCCATCTGTAAGCTGTGTAAAATACCAAAAAGGTAAACTATTAGGTAACATGGCACATTCTTCTGCCATCAAGAATTGCAAAGATCTCTATGGTTACAGCATGCACATTTAATACTTATGCATTGTAATTCTCATTATATCATATGAATAAAACAAATAACAACCTAGAGATGCATAACCATTCCGCAATTTATTATCATAGATTGCTGTAATACCACTAAATGCTCGACTAGTGGACAGGTTTGTGTTTTTCCTTTTTTTGTAACACTGGGCTGAATACACTTAAAGGGACAAGGAAAAAGCACTGCTGCGCTGCACTGTCTCGCCACAAGGAAAAACTTGGGGTTCAAATATTTTCCCTGGAACATATTGGCAAAGGGCATATCAATTCATTTTATTTCTTATGCATAGATATAAATTAAGTTTATGCTGTTAGTGCTTGTCAGGTTTGGAACATGGGAAAGTGTGCTTCACCTTGCAAAATATGGGTTGCATTCTGTTACTACACCATTATTTTAATAAAAGCAAGACATAGCATTTGCTCTTGTTTAGTTTCATGTTTATCTAAACCCACTTCTTTCTCTGTTAAAGATACACAGATGTCTGAAATATTTTGCAGCACATTTAAAGAAATGTGTTCAGTGTTATAGTCTGCATACTGAGTTTAATCATAAACTCAAAAAGGATTTTATGATAGACATTCTGGATAATTTAATTACAATTCATCCAAGACAGGCCGTGGATTTCACAGTTTCTCAGTTTTTAAGACTTTGAACCCAACAAATATATAAAAGCATATTCATTTGCTACAGAGAATCTGACCTCTGGAGAATGAGTAAGATGCATGTAGAGAATCATGCACAATGAAAAAAGTTCCCCCTCTACTCCCCAGGCACCAGCAGTTAAAACAAAAAAAGTATCAGTAACAACTGGAAGAAATAGGAAGAGATTCTGTTTTGAGAGACTGCGTCTCATCTTGTCTAAACTTCAGCTCTGCTGTAGACCCCTGTTGTTCCTTCACCTAACATATTTCTGCTGTGTGATTGTCTCTTAGGAGGGACAATAATGACAAGAAGGATTCTGACTGACAAAAACAAAAGTTGTTGTAAGACTACGCAATGACTCACAAATATGCATCAACAATAAGAAACACTGGGATGAGATTTTAGCCTTTGTGCCAAAAGTGATGATTTATTTTCATAAACAGCCGACAGTCACTCTAAAATATCACTAATGCATGTATATACCACTGCATGATTAGAATATTACTACTTACTAAGTTTAATTACATTTTAAAGCATTTATTTGAAATGCCACAAGTCTATTTAATATGTATTGGATATAATGAAAGTGATAAAATATGTGCATTTCTGTATTCCTCTTGCTATTGTTCTCGTAGGTGTATATATATATATATATATATATATATAGAGAGAGAGAGAGAGAGAGAGATAGATAGATAGATAGATAGATAGATAGATAGATAGATAGATAGATAGATAGATAGATAGATAGATAGATAGATAGATAGATTTAGATATATGTGGATATATAGATAGATATGGATATATCTATATATCTATATATCTATATAGATATATCTATATAGATATATAGATATAGATATAGATATAGATATAGATATAGATATTGAAGGTTGACTACTGAGAGGATGAAGGAGGAAAAAGGAAAGATGGTGAGAGTAAGAGTGAAAAGAAAGGAAAGAGTGGGTGGAGTGCGGTAGAGTTCCCCAGAATTGGCAGGAGTTACAAGATGTGACAGAGAACTCACTGGCTTGCAGGGTGGTTGCTACTTTACACTCGAATCACACAGCCCCCCTGTCCCCAAGATATTTTAATCTGATCCCCAAACCTGATGAGACGAGAACACAGCTCAACGCTCCCCAAAGGAAAATAGGGGTGAGGCACGGAACAACTGTGGGCTTTTATCAGCTTTTTCTTTTCTTCCACTAATTCAAATGGGTCTTTAATTTCATCAATAAAATGGTTGTCTCTTCTCTCATTACGTTTTGCTTCATTTGTGATGGTGTAACAATGTTCAGTGTGAATGAATGATCAACACGTCCAAGTTTAGAGTAAGCTGCATACTTCATGTGAGCGTTTGCTTGCAAGCATGCAGCACTACAGCTGATTGGATTAGTCAGAGAGAGACATCTATCCTTTTAGCCTCAACCCTCTTCCACTGGTGAGGGGCTGCATTATCGATCCTGAACAGCTCCGTTTCCTCTCTCTGTCCAAACTTATTAAATGCTAAGCTTTCATGCTGCCAGGCCTAAACCATCTGTCTTTTTTTTTTCTTGTTTTCTAATCCTCCCCTTTTCTTCCATTTGTCCTGTCCTTCCACCAGCTCCCATCTCTAACACAGTTGTGTGATTGTATTTTCTATCCTATTGTGTAAATTCTGCCAACATGGTTCTCTTATCTCAATCTATACCTATTTCTGTTTTTTTCCCCTGTCCTTTATCTTCTGCATAACTGCTTTAGCCCCAATCTTTTCCCTCTCTTGTCTTAACTGTAGCAAGCATCACCTCTGTCACTCTCACTTCACTTTCACTCTGTTGCTCTCCAGGTAATGTTAAAATGACACTACAAGGGACTTTGAGTTCATGGGAGGTATCAGTTGCCACTTTATTTTGTTTCCTTTTTTTCCTGTGGAGGTTATTTTTGACCTGTTTTTCAAAATGAAAATGTTCACTGGTTCTTACAGTGACATATGGATGAAATATCCTTTGCAGCAAATAAACACATCTAATCACAATATGGAATTAATCAAAGAGTCTTTTTTTTTTTTTTTCCTGAGAACATTTTCTACAACCCTTTATTGAGTAAATTCATTATCTTGGAAAAGTTTTGTAAGGATGAAAATTTTCTGGACATGTGCTGATGTGAGCTAACAGATGAAATATATTGTGTTTATATTTTGAAAAGCCTGCTTGGTGGCAGCATTGCTAAACAGCCACCAAGTGAAACAACCGTTTTCTGTGCTTGGTGTTAATACTCGTCTCTGTTTTTCTGCAGGCTCTTTACCCTAGTCCAGAAGAAGGCTGGCAGATCTACAGCTCAGCACAGGACGCAGATGGAAAGTGTATCTGTACCGTGGTTGCACCAGCCCAGAACATGTGTAACCGAGACCCACGCAGCAGGCAGCTCCGCCAGCTCATGGAGAAGGTGACAGCTGTCAATAGCACACTCATTCTGAGACTTGACTGTTACCCACACAGACCCACAAACGGCCACACACTGTGTCTGACACCGTCTGACACACACATTTGCTTTGCCCCATAACTGAATAGTCGTGTAGATGAGCATAATACCATTTGCAAGTTTCTGAAGTTTTTGAGAATTTCTGAAACTAAAATAATTGACTGACTCTGAAACAGAAATTACTTCCAAATTTATCCATGAAATTGGATCAAATGAGCCTTAGTTTTTAATGTTCTCTATAAAACAATGAACTCATTAGATGAACATTAGGAAAATTGTTTTTTACAAATAAAAATATGGATGGAATATCCTTTGCAGCGATACTTATAGATGGCAGCAGACAGTCAGACACGTCAAGGCTCACTGTGCTTTCATTCTGTGCAATGGGTTATCTAATTCCTGTTTCTGTGTCCTTATCATGTAAGATCATGTATCTTATCATGTAAGATAAAGAAAAACATGTGATACATGTCATACATGATGTACTGTTTCCAGAAAAAAAAAATCAATATATTATTTGTATGCAGCGGAGGGTTATTGACCTACAGGGCACTATATGCAAATTTAATATCCTGCTTGTTTCTTGCTCCTTCTCGGGCAGATAAATCCAAGGTTAGAGAGTAGGTTGGAAAGGATCTCTATTCACAAGCTACAACAACAGTAGCTTGTTGACTCTCCAGATCTGTAGCCAATACACATACACCTTTTCATTTGTTCCACGCTATCTTTAGACATTAAAAAATAGGAGCTTGAGAAACTGTCTTTAATAGCTCAGCAGTGTTTGATGGGTCATGATTAACCGCATTTTTATCTCTACACCGCCATCAAGCAGAGTTACTGTTGGATGATCAAAATCAGTATTAGTGAAAGAGTAAGTTTACAAAGCAGGAGAAAGGAGGGAATACAAACAGGAAGGACAGAAGGGAAAGCGCTGACACTGATGTGGTCCAGTGAGGAAATGTGGAGGTAAACCGATATGCAAAATAAGCACTAAGGCCCTGATAGCTTTACAAGACACTTAACTTCACATATTGTATTCACACTATTTGAAGTTTCAGGCAGTAGATGCTTATACAAACAAAAATTTTACACACACTTTACAAAAACCATATTCCAACAAAGAAAAAAGCCTGTTTTGGCCCAGAAACAATCTTAATAAATCATTGCAACAACACAGTGCTTTATTCATATTTTTCCCAGTTTTTTTGTGTATGCTCGAAAAATAATAGATAAGGGAAGTGTTTCCAGTTTTACAGAATAAAAATGTCCACATGGAGAATTGGTGGAATAGTAGTATAGTAACAAAGCACAAAAACTGTGATGTTAGAAACGCATACAACTTCTGATTTGATGAGGACTGTAATATATATCTCCTGTATGTGTTGTTTCAAACATGTTATTATTATTAATGAACAGAAAAATCACTCTCACTAGATTACTTATCTTCATCCTCAGAGGCAAATTTTCAAAAAGTTAACAGAAATAAATATATATTATTGAAATTTTCCAATATATGATTTATTCACTGCACTGTAATTGATTGCTGTGTGAGTGCCTATGATAATATGTGTCCTCTGCACACAGTCCATTCTTGCTCATGTGTAATGCTTAATGAGAACACCTGGGGTCAGCGCTGTTTGACCTGCACACAAGTAAAAGCCAAAAGTCAAAAGACGACAAGAGTCTCTTTGTATGTGCACATAATGGATCACTGCCCATCAAGACATTCTCATTTGAGTATGTGGAAGACTTATTTAAGTGATGTGGATCCACAAAAGCACTCCTTTGCATAGAAAGTCAAGGGTAACAATGTCAAAACTGCCCTCTGTTCAGTGAATACAAAGTAGCTTCATTCAAAGCATTTATTTTGGTCTCCAGAAAGTAAAAAAAAACATTTAAAAAAAAAAAAATTCAATATTAAGCGGAGCTGAATTTAAAGGGTGGCTGTGAAAGACGCTTCAACAGACTTCTGAATATTATACCACCCTTTGGCCTCTCTGACTGACTGACTGACTGACTGACTGAGTTAAGATTAGATAAAATGAAAAACTGCGTGTTGGCCATACAGAGGAAAAAAGCCACACTTGATGTTAAATGAGTCATCACATTGGAAATGAAGCAGATACACATACAACTGACTTGAAATGTGGAACGGTGAGGAAAGAAATGAATAAGAACCCTTGGTGACACAGCTCTTGTTTGGATTCAAGGCCACTGCAATGTTTCATCCTTGAACATTTTTTTCCCCTCATAAATGTACTGCAGTAAATACACGTTGAAATGGAAGAGGAGAATATTTTGTTATCAAGTATTTAATGACCAGTTCATGGTGCTTGTGGGAGACAAGCTGGGTGTAGAAAGCTGTGGGCTGGACATGAGCTAATTGAGTGGGTTGTCAGGGTGTAGGCAAGTGCAGCATTTGGTGGAGAAAAGACCGTCAAACTGTGATATTTGAAAGTTGGGTTTGTTTAGCTTTTTTTTCTGTGCCTGGAGTTTTGATGGAACATGTTTTGTATAAATAGTCATCTGTTCACGTGGGCAGTTGGGCATATGCACATGAGCCTCCTATATGCACGACTGCCATGTAACATTTGTTGATGTTTCTAGGATTTCTGGACAGTTTGGTGCAATGTGCAGAAGCTGAGGGGGTGTGTGAAGCAGTAGGTTGGTTATGCAGCAAGAGAGTGGGCAGTCAAAGTATGAATAAGCTCCGCATTAAGCAAACATTAAACACGTGCAAAACTTAATCCTCAGAGAAATGAGATTCAATAAACACCTACCTAGCAGCATTTTCACTCCTTCGTGAGGTTCATTATATTTAATTTTATTCATGCTATAGATTGTATAAATCGAAGTAATTGTACTGGGTCCCTGTTATCTTTGACAACTATGCAATATTGATACACTAAAAGTGTAAAAATAAAAACTAGTAAGTAATTCTATAGAAATGTACTTTTAATGTCCTTGGGGAACAAGACAACAGATATCCTGAATTCATGATAACAACTGAAAGTGTGGGCTGCACAGCAGACTTCGAGATACAAAATCTGGATTCACATCTTATCTGTTGTCATTTTGCCTTTTCTCAGGTTTTGCCCTTGTAGTTTGACTTCCTAACAAAGTCCAAATGCATGCAACGTAGGAAATCTGTAATTATTCTGGTTGTTTCCAGTGTATATATTGCTGTACCAGAACATGGAGATTTATTGTTAGGGGTTCAGCATTGTTATTTTAAAGTTACTGACAAGAACGTGCAAAAGTGTATCATTTTTTTTAGGTACAGTGCTTATTCTGTAGTACACCTGGACCAACAAACGAAATGCTCATTTTGAGAGTCATTTCTGCATCTTAATTTGTTTGTCTGAATGTCTCCATGTTTCTCCATGTGTCCAAGATCATTTAATTTCCAAGAAAGAAAAAAACTTCTTTTAAAAGAATATTTCAAGTTTATTTATATATATTTATATATATTATATATATATATATATATATATATATATATATATATATATATATATATATATATATATATATATATATATATATATATATATATAATTCCAAACAATGTGGTGTTTCCAAATTTCAGTCAATAAAACATCTAAAGTTTGGACCTGCTCACATAGTACATTCATTCATTCATACATTATCCCAACCGCTTAGTCCAATTAAGGGTCACCGGGAAGCTGTAGCCCATCCCAGCAGTCAGAAAGCAGGGTACACCCTGGACAGCTCACCAGTCCATTGCAGGGCTATATAGAACAAATAATTATCAAAGTTATGACACAATTACTCTTGGTTGAATTCAAAAGAATACTGTTAATATCAAAGTATGTTTATTAACTGTGTTATAATCTCAGAAAACCTTTTTTTTTTTTTCTTTAACTAACTGAGATTGAAAAATGTTTGACTGCCATCCACTTGTCAGGAAGGGAGAGATGCAGAAGATGCAATTGTCCTCTATAATTTATGCAACCAGGTAGAAAAGCTCAAGCCAAGCCCCAACTTACAGATTTTTCATCAACTTTCAACATGATGCAGCTGTTTTAACGGATAGGTTGCTCCGTGTTAAATTGCCTGATCAGCTTTAATTATGGATTCAGTTTTCTTGAATGACAGAGATATATGGGTCCTTCAGCCCATTCTGCTTATTGTTCACATATAAGGGTACAAGGGATCTTGGGGGTGCAATTTAGCCAGATGGATTGCTGAGCAATTTCCAATAAGGTCACAATGACTTACTTTCTTAATGTGGTACATCTCGGGAATCATATGTAAAAAATTTTATGTTATTCGTTTCTTTGTGCAACTGAGACACACCCAATGAGTGCAGTGTATAGGTTGCTAAGGAAAGGGTAGAAATGATGTGAACGGAGAGGTTATTATGAAGAAGCAGCACCAAAGAGTTCCTCACCAATAAAATGAAATTCCATTTCTGTCAGTTTCGTCATCCTCTGTCGCTTTTATCAATCTTTCATCAAGTCTCTTAAGTTTTGCTTTTTTCCATCCGCTAGTTTCACAGTCACAAAGTAAAATACAGCTGCTGCAGGAATAGCATTGCTAAAACCTGTTAGAAGATGATTGATGTTTAACAAAGACATTTGGGTTTTCTTTGCTATCCAATAAAATGTCTAGAAAACCAAATGTACATTGAGGCATCACATGATTGTAGTTTCTTACTTTTTGCTTTGAAATCTTGCTGCTTTTCCAAGCTGTTATTCCCTTTGCAGTGCAATTCCTTTTATCATTTTCTCCATACTAATACAGCCTATTAACTGTTTATTCTTAGGAATGTTCTGCATTTTTGTTTACAAGCTGCTCCACACAAATATGGATGTGAATTGATGTTGGATCAATCAAGTTATTTCTACAGTGGTTGAATTTTAAGGTTATATTTTGGTACCCTGAGTGCTGCTGCAGATCACTTAACCAGGGCTTCTTTTGCTGATCCCTCTGTGTACAAAGCAGAAAATAAGAGACACACAACAACCTGCACGATTGCCTTTTAGTGCAACATGAAGACACATTCCAATTTAAAAAATTTGTGTGGGTATCAAAAAAGAAAATCATATGAATTGAAATATAGCCACGCAGGAACTACAATGCCTTGAATCCAATCATCTTTTTTTTCTTTTTCCTGTAGCTGGTTATCTCTGGGGAGCTGCAACTAATTGCAGCTGGCAGTTAAGTGTAAAGTGAAGGACAAACACCAGGAGTAACAAACACACCTCCAAGTGAGGGCACTGAGTTTTATGTTTGGAAAAAAAAAAAACATGGAAGAGCGAGAAATGTATGAAGCTTGAACATCTTGTGATCCATAACAAAAACCACTCAGTGATTAAGAATGGTGAGAATCAGGCTTTTCCAGTTGACGGATCTACAATAACAAGCATGGAAAGGAAACTTGCATTTGTTCTTAAATAATATGACTAGACACTATAAATATAAACTAAAATCTTTAAGATTTAATATTAGAATTAACAATGAATTGCTGTGTGTTGTTTTTCCATGTGACAGGTGCAGAACATTAGCCAGTCAATGGAGGTGCTGGACCTGCGGACCTACAGAGATCTACAATATGTAAGGAACACAGAGAGCATAATGAAAGTGGTGGATGGAAAGCTGAAGGTGGTCTCTGAAAATCCCCGCAGCCTCAATCCAAAGGGCTTTCAGGTAATTGGTTGTGTGTCACCTTCTGCACACTAGAGCGTATATACTAATTGTCAAGCGCATGCAGATACTGCTGATGTGAAATTGATTGCCAAATGTTGCCAGATGTAATGCAATCTCGTTGGGTCTTCACAGACAATAAACCTTGTATGGCTTTTGATAAACTGCCTTATAAACATTGATGCATAAACTCAATTGCAATACTATATCTGAGTTATTGGGTCATGTACCAAGGTAGGCTAATCTAAGTGGATTCACATACTCCTGAATTATTAAAGACCAAGAAGTTTATTTAAATTCTAGTTTACTTTCTGCACTCTGCTTCTTCTAGGACTCTATATACTTAACATTCTGGCATCTGCGTTGAGATAACAGGTGCATACGTATATTCACATTTATCTCTGCCTTATCTTTGTAGCAGCAAAGGCTTAGCTGCCATTATCAGTGAGCCTTTTTGTCTTCCTGTCGGTAGGCTGTCTCGCCAAGGCTTCCTTAACATTTCTCACACTCATGCAGATATTAGATGGGCCATAAAATAGTTTGATTAAAAGATGCCCTGATAAATGCTAAGTGTGCTTTGCCACAGGGCTCATGTTCCAGCGATGAGACAAGCTTGAATGGCCATGTTTTGCTTTCAGTGTTTTATGGAACTCAATGCAGTTAAGGAAATGAAGACGTCTTTGAAATTAGTCAATTCCCCAGTAAAGCTTCAGAAGATCAGACTGTGCAGTGGAGTGTATTATATCGCTGCCTTTATCGAAGTGCACATCTAACATTTTATTCTTATTTTTCAAAACAGAGAAGCAGAATTTGACCAGAGCAGGTTCCCCTGATGTATGTGCAGAGCTTAAAGTTGCCAATGGCAGAGTGTGGGAGATTAACGAGAGAGAATTTTCACAGCTTGAAAAAGTGAAAATTAGATTTATGATGTGGCGCCATGGGGCTGAGAGCTGCTCCATCACCAGATTTACGATAAATCCTAACAAGGAGGAAACAGCCCCTCCTGTGGCGGCCTTTATTGATACACCTATTTCTCTACTGAGCCATTCAGTGTTGCTCCCATGCTGCTTCATATTCTACATACAGACACATTGTTCTTTTCCTCTCATCATTAGTCATTTCATTTAGGATCAAATTCAAGCATCTTTGACATATGACAGGGAAAGGAGCACAAGAGTATCCACTAGTTTATTTCACACAATGATTTTTTAATGAAAATGAATCCAAGAAAATGTTTTATTTTAGTTTAAAAGGAAAAGAAAATATTGCACGGCATAACAGGGAATTTAAAAGAAAATCTAGCACATTAATATTAGGAAACTAAAATATAATTGTTATGAAAAAATGTAATTAATTTTCCATAAATTCACCCGTTCGTAAATACACTCACGAAATTTCATCAAATAAATGAAAAAAGTTCTTGACTTAGTTCGCAGCTAAAGGTGAAATGACAAGATCAACCATTGTGGAACCTGCTTTAATGACTTGCTCTAGCAACCTCATCTTCCATCCTCATTATTCACCATTCTTCTTCTTCACCATGTTTCCTCCTCTAACATATCAATCGTAGGAGCTAAAAGAGAAGATGAGCCAGGTGCTCCCCCTGCTGCCAGTGCTGGAACAGTACAAGGCTGATGCCAAGATGATCCTGCGTCTTCGGGAGGAGGTGAGGAATCTATCGCTGGTTCTTATGGCCATCCAAGAGGAGATGGGAGCTTATGACTATGAGGAGCTGCGCCAGAGAGTTCTGCTACTGGAGACCAGGCTTCACTCCTGCATGCAGAAATTAGGTATGAAATATGATGGAATTAGTGCTGTTTAAAGTTAAGACTATTTTTTTTTTTTTTTTAATCAAATGTTATTACAGCAGTTCAGCAATTAAATGTGGGGAAAGAAAAGAGGAAGAAATTGTAAACTGTAAATTGTATAAACAAAAGTACGGAAGCAGGATAAGCACGTATTTTTCAGGAGGGTGTATACGCTACTTTTTACTAGTCATTCATTTATGCTGCCTACAGTTTAAGCTTTGAGCAAATGAAACGTGATTACAATTCACAATATTCCTTGCTCAAGTATTAAATATAAAAAATCAAATACCAATAAATATAAAGACTGAACTGAAGAGTTTGGTATATAATATGTGCATGTTGTGTATGAATTTTCATTAAAAACAAACAAGAAAAGCTACACTGATCATTTCCAATTTTGCATTTTAATGCTGATATCTGTTGATAATATTGGACATCTCTAAAGAAAACCTTTATCATTAAATGTAATAATCAGTACATGAGCATAGAAAGTAGCAGAGAAGCAGACACACTGCAGCTGGCACAAAGCAAATGCGGCAGGATATTATCTAGTTTTATGGCAACTACTTTTGAAAGTAAGTAGTAAAACTGCTCAAGTTTCAAAATGTAAAAGTGGTTGCAGAAAACAATTTTTTTTTTTTTTTAAACTGGCAGAGCACTTTATATGCAGTCTATCATATATTCTCTTCTGCTTCTTTGTCCGCAGGCTGTGGAAAGCTCACTGGTGTCAGTAATCCCATTACAGTACGTGCATCGGGGTCAAGGTTCGGCTCGTGGATGACAGATACCATGATACCAAGCTCAGACAACAGAGTGAGTCTTTCGATCTTTCCCAGTTCACTTTAAAGCTCAAGAAGCATAGAAGATAAACAAAGTCGACTGAATTCTATCAGCTGCTCAATGAAAAAGAATATCCCTCACAACACTGCTGTCATGGCACGTCAGTGACTGATTGACTGCTTTGTCTGAGTAGGACTTCTGAGCTCTAGAAGAGGAAAGATACTGACAGAATTGGGAATGCAAAGCTGAGTCACTGATGGATTGCATCTCTCTTCCTCCTCCCTGTCTTACAAACTCCAGCTGATTAATTACTTCATCATCAGAGGAGACTTGAATGGGTTGTTTGGTCTAAAGTTGGGTTTTTTTTTATTAATCACCAGGGTAATTACCAAGAGTGTTCAAGTTGCTCTGGACTCGGCATTGAAATGCAAAATTAGAATGGATCAGTATCACTTTTCTTTGTGAGATTGTTGGGCATCTAAAGCCCTCAGGTTCCCCAACATTTGCTCTCTCACCACGACTATTCAAAAAGATCATTTTCACTTTAGAACCATCAGTTCTTGCTGTTACTAACAGCAGCCTGTCCTCAGGTCTGGTTCCTAAAGATTTTAAACATGCTATAGTCCAACCATTGCTCAAAAAACAGAGGCTTGATCCTAATCTTCTGTGTAATTTCCAACCAATTCCCTAGCTTCCTTTTATTTGGAAAATCTTAGAGAGGATTGTTTATGCACAGATAAAAGCATTTTTAGAAATGAATAATGTTTTTGAGGTTTTTCAGTTTGGTTTTAAGTCTCTTCATAGGACAGAGTCAGCTTTGCTAAGGATTTTTAATGATTTTTTTTACTTGCTACAGATCCTGGTGACCATGTGATCCTGGTTTTATTGGATCTGATTGGAGCCTTTGATACAGTGGATCACACCATTTTGATGACACGTCTAGAGCATTGTGTTGGCATTCATGGTACTGACCTGGAATGGTTCATGTCCTATCTGTCTGAGAGGACCTTTTCTGTTAAACTGGGCCATATTAAGTCATCCTCTGCTCCTTTGTCATGTGGGGTCCCACAGGGATCCATTCTGGGGCCTCTGCTTTTTTCATTATACCTCCTTCCCCTTGGGTCAGTCATTGGGAAGCACAATTGTGCTTTCCATCTCTATGCTGACAGTCAGGTTTAAGTACCCCTTTATATGGGCTGTTATTCCCTACAAAAACTTTTAGAGTGTCTTAAAGAGGTCAAAGCCTGGATGGTCTTGAATTTTCTTCATTTTAATGAGCAGAAGACAGAAGTTTTGGTTTTCAGTCCTAGTGCTAGTTGGTCCTCCCCTGCTGATTTGGGCCCTCTTGCACAATATGGCAAACCTGTCACAAATCTGGGTGTAAAACTGGACAGTGATTTTAATCTAGACAGGTAAATCAGTGCAGTGGTTAAATCTAGCTTTTTCCAGCTGAGGCAACTGGCAAAGGCTAAACATATTCTGTCGTGGTAGGATATTGAAACAGTAATTCACGCTTTTAATTAATGCAATTGTCTTTACTGTGGCGTCATACAAAAATGTTTTTCCCGTCTGCAGTTGGTACAAAAAGCTGCAGCACGTCTGCTGATGGGAACACGTAAGACAGAGCACATTTATCCTGTTTTAGCCACACTGCACTGGCTGCCTGTTCTTTTTAGGATTCATTTTAAAATCCTTTTATTTTTTTTTAAGTCTTTAAATGACCTTGCCCCATCTTACCTCACTGAGCTGCTACATTTGTACTCCCCTTCCCGGGTCCTCCGGTCAGCAGATCAGCTGTTCCTGAAGGTCCCGAGAACGCGGAGGAAGCTCAGAAGGGACAGGGCCTTTTCTGTGGAAGTCTTTGCCACTGCAAGTCAGACAGGCTTCGTCACTGTCCAGTTTTAAATCCCTTTTTAAGACCCAGCTATTTTCACTGGCATTTTACTCTAAATGAGTTTGCTTTTATTGCTTTTATTGTTTTTACTTGTTTCAGTGTTTTATATTTTATGGTTTTATATTTCATTGTTTTATTGTTTTATGTTTTAATATGTTAATTAATATTAATATTTAGCACTTTGCTCACCAGTAGCTGTTATGAATAAAGTTGGCTTGGCTTGGCTTGGCTTGGCTTGGCTTGGCTTGACTTGACTAGTAATGGCTTTGGATGATTGGATGTCATGTGAGTATGTAAGGCTAGAAAATATAGTAAGAACTCGAAGGAAAAAGACTCAAGGGAGAACAGTAGGGCCATGAGAAGGAGGTGGAAGTGGGGAAAGAGGGAATATTGGGGGAAAATGAAAGCTAATGAAGTTTAAGAGGAGATATGAGTTTGGCCTTTCTTCTGACAACAATAAATCATGACAGCTAAATAGCTGTTGCAAACAGAAAAGGTCAGTTTCTGTGTGGCTGAATGTACTGATCTTTGTTTTTAATCACCTGACTTGCTGAGATCAAGTTTGACTCTTTCTGTCATTTTCTGACATCAAGATCTGAATCAATTATTACAATAATAATTGAGAATGATTACTGAACAAATAATATAGAATTTTAGTATGTATGGAAAAAAAAACACTTATTGCTCCAGAATCTGCAGCATCCATGATTTAGTTTCTGCACAAGTCCACCTAAGCCCATCCTCTCCCCTCACTGCAGTGCCTAATCTTACATCTCAAAAGGAGCCAAGTACAGGACAAACAAGAAAGACTAAGGAGAGAGAATCAGACAGAAAATTGCATCTTAGCAGAGTTCTCATTGAGATGTTGAGGACAAAATAAATATCTAATCCAACAGTTTAACTGAATCAATTAAAAGCTGAACTGTGCTTCAGTAGGAGCGCTGAGGAAATGAGATGGGAGAGGCAGCCAGTGAGGCACGATGTCAGTGAGATCCGCTGAGAGTGCTTGAGGAAAAAGATAGAGTTGCTAAATGGATTGATTTTCTGTAAATGTGAACTGGAAAGGGCAAGGAGCACAAGCAGTGGTTGCCTGCAAAGCACAGGCAACATCTTCACCCACATGCAAGAGATCAATAGTTCTGCACACACATCTATGTATGCACAACTGCATGAAGGCACATAATTCTATTTAAATAAATAAATTCACCATGCAAACACACATACACACAGGCACACATCAATTTTACTTTACTCCGGGGATTGCTGCTGACAGTAATAAAGCATCATCACAAAGGGCATTTGTGTAGAGACGTGTTTCAGGTGCAATGCATCAATAATCTTCTGTAAGATCTTTTCATTAGCTGCTTCAGGTTGACCTCGCTTTTCAGTTCTATTTATCTTTTGTTTTTTTGTCTGTTTTCTGTTTGTTTTTTATTTTACAGGTGTGGTCCATGGATGGTTACTTCAAGGGGCGCCGTGTCCTGGAATACCGTACAATGAATGATTTCATCAAGGGACAGAATTTTGTGCAACACTTGCTGCCACACCCTTGGGCTGGCACTGGTCATGTGGTCTACAACGGCTCGCTGTACTACAACAAGTACCAGAGCAACATTATCATTAAGTACCACTTCCGTTCTCGAAGTGTGCTGGTGCAGCGCAGTCTGAGCGGGGCTGGCTATAACAACACCTTTCCCTACTCCTGGGGAGGCTCCTCTGACATCGACCTGATGGCAGATGAGAATGGCCTTTGGGCTGTCTACACCACCATCCCCAATGCTGGGAACATTGTCATCAGCCGGCTGGAGCCTCAGAGTTTGGAGGTGCTGCAGACCTGGGACACTGGCTTTCCTAAGCGCAGTGCTGGAGAGTCTTTTATGATTTGTGGCACACTGTATGTCACCAACTCCCACCTCGCTGGTGCTAAGATCTACTTTGCTTACTACACCAACACATCAAGCTATGAGTACACAGACATCCCCTTCCACAATCAGTACTCCCACATCTCCATGATGGACTATAACCCCAGGGAGAGGGTCCTGTACACCTGGAACAACGGACACCAGGTGCTTTACAATGTCACACTCTTTCAGGTTATTAAGACTTCTGGGGACTGAGGCCCAAAGAACTGGCCAACTCAAATAATGCTGTGATCATTGTTCAAGAGGGACAAAGGAGCTGGGTGGAGGTTGGTACATGTAATGGGAGGGGGCTGGGGTTGGGAACATCAATATATGGGGATAGTCTTGGATTTTTTTAAAAAAATTTCAGTCTTCATAGACTTTATATCTTTACTGACAGTAGTCGGTAAAGATATAAAGACTGAGAGCTTCTCTTTTTGTTTATGTGATGAGTAAGCATGGTTCTTTTTATTTGTGATGACAAATAAACATCCTCTTTACCATTTATGATGTTGTATTTTCATTGTTGTTCTGAGGGAAAACTAGGCTTGAATGGCACAGATAGATGGGTTTCTTTTGTAGCCTTTTTTTAATACTATTTCTTTGATTTCTTTAATAAACAGAATACATATGCGGGCATTTATTCTTTGTAGACCATGATACAGAAATATGGATAAATGCATGTGTGGTGGATCAGAAATGTATTTTTCAGCCTATTATCTAAAATCCCTAAAAGCGGAAAATCCCTAAATGGTAATCCTGAAATTATTAGTTATCGCAGATGTGGTGAGTGGTTTTTACTTCTTCAGCCAAATCATAAAATGAAGAGGTGACAGCATGTGAATACTGACAATCTCTTGAGCCGCATTACACCATATCTTTTTGAAACAGCCAATCCATCTGAAGAAGCCAGGGCTGAGGCTTCTGTGCATTCTGGGTAATAAAACTGCATACTTATAATGGACACAGTGTTAAATCCAACAGCAACATCCACCACTTCCATTTCATTTTATTTTACCATGGTGAATTGAAAGTAAAAGCAAAGTCTCTGATAAAAGGTGCACGTGGTGTGGCCAAAGGTTGAAAAGAACACGACGACGAAGATGCAAAATGCAAGAGGTGTTTGCAGCTGATCAAAGTTAGTTGCAGTTGTTTGTCAAATTCCAATCTCTTAATCTTGTCAGTTGCAGTTGTTCCACTGGAACTCTCTGCAGAAGCGCACAGGACCAAAAGTGCACCATTTGTTGCATCTACTTTATTATTTACTACTGTATATAAAATTGTGAAGCCGTTTGGCATTTTCTCTCCAATAGAGGACAGTTTGACAAAAAAAGGGCAGCAGACAAAACTGTCCTTTTACTCTTTTCATGTTTAATGTCGGTGAGGATGCATCCATTCTTTGCAGTGCACCCAGAAGACACAGCAAAATAGGATGTCCTTTTTTTATCCTTTGTAACCATGGTGATCCAATTCATACTAGATGACCTTTCTATCAATAAGGGCAGAGCTGAAGAGAAGTTGATGAGTTCATCCATTGTAGTGGCTGACATTTAAAGCACAATACAAAACAAAGTGATAAACAGCATTTCAACAATATCAGATTAAAAAAAGTGTTGCTTGTAATCTCCACAGTAAAGGGAAAATTAACTTTTAACCCTTTATGGGGCAAGTGACTATTTTTGATCACTTTGTTTTATTTCATATTCAGCATGAAACTGTTTTTTTTTTTTTTGTTGTTGTTGTTGTTGTTATTGTTAATGCAACAGAAGAATGGAGGTCTTAATAACAGAAGGACAATTTTAGGTTAAATTTTATAATTTCAAGGTATGTCATTGAGTGCCCTATAAAGGGTTAAGCACTGAAACATTTTCATACTAAATACTGACACTGAGGAAACCCTTGTTAACAAAGAATGTAAAAATATCCAAATATTCAAATATCTCTGTATTCCCACTGCAAACATTAAATGTGAAATGATCTAACTGCAGCAGCTGTTGAGGAAAAAAGAGAGAAGATGCTAAGTCCATATCATATGTGGAGGCAATTATAAAACTGCGCAAAAGGGGGCTTACTGTAACAAGATGTGCTTAACAAATCTTTTTTTCCGATCAAGATTAAAAGTTACAGTTACAACAGCACAAAAATACGACTGGCTATGGCAATGACACCTCAGTGACAACTATCCACCTTTCCACCTAAATGAGAGCATGGAAGAAGACTTGGCTGCACACTGGTAATGTCAGTTTTGGCATAAACAAATTGAGGGAGGAAAAAGCATCAGACCATCTATTCATTTGCATTCATAATCTCTCTCTCTCTCTCTCTCTCTCTCTTTCTCTCTCTCTCTCTCTCTCTCTCTCTCTCTCTTTCTCTCTCTCTCTCTCTCTCTCTCTCTCTCTCTGTCTCTCTCTCTCTCTCTCTCTCTCTCTCTCTCTCTCTCTCTCTCTCTATATATATATATATATATATATATATATATATATATATATATATATATATATATATATATATATATATATATATATATATATATATATATATATTTATAAAGTTTAGCACTCATCCCTCCTTGCTTCTAAGTTATAATCCTGTGGGTTTGTCCCCAGAATTTTACATACAGTCTCCTCACCACCTTGGATGCCATCATTTTTCAATAGTGTCTCAGTCAGACTTTGTATGTTTTGATTGTATCAGACTCAATCTGATGAATTTCCACTGATTAAACAAAAAAAAAAAAACATTGTGAAAGTGGTCTCACAGTTGCAAAACAGCTGCAAGTAATTTTGTAACCACATAACTTTATGTCCAATTACATTTGTAGCATGAACAAAAGCAGTCTTCTTGAAGTAGCACAATATAAAGTGTGGATTAAAGAAATGATAATAATTCAAAGTATTGCAACACCTGGCATACAAGAAGTTATACTTTAAAAGTCCTTTGTGAAAACAAAAGAAGTGGCTTTAAGGTTCAGGTTTTTTCTTGAAAATGTATGACTAATGTGGACTTTCTACTGGGAGGCAGTACAGACCTAAGGAAAGGTCTTATTGTGAGCAGCCCTCATTAATGCAGAGCAGAAACCCGAAAAGCAACAATGGACTATAGAACGGCTTTGCTAGTTAGATTCATTTGAAATAGTCGTGAAGACACATTTTGACATGGACTTGAACCGACTGAGTGCAGGTGGCAGCAAAAGAACTGCTTTGAGAGAGTGCATAGGTTGAGATTCATAGGCAGGAGGAGAAATGCAGGCAGCAGCTCTAGAATTAAGTAGACGCGGTTCCCACTTTAATCATGCAGCCAGCCTCAGGAAGAAGAGTTTGTTTAGATGGAAATACAATCATCTGTGTGAGTACAGCTGGTCTTGAGACACTTCTCTTTGATTAAACTGCAGTGTACTAGCAAACTACATTTGCTCGTCCCGATTCATGGAGTACTTACACCTGCCTTCTGATTGGAATTTTCACAAACTTTCTTTATGTTTTCATGGCTGAAAACTCATTTTCATTCACTGTACACTTTTGCATCATTTTCCTCATTAATTGTGCCCTGCCAGCATGTACCAGGAAAATTACTTCCTTTCTTTCTGATGCACAATAAACAAACTTTTCCTCAATTCAGTGCTGCCTGAGGTGACACAGCTCTCCGAGATGGGCTTTGAGCATTTGTTTCCTTATGATTAAACATAACTTGTACCCAGGTTTCTCTTCCCCCTTACAGTTTATATTCATGTCTGAGCTCAAAAGGGTTTCAAAAGTGCCAGGATGTAGAAATGAAAAACAGGTTGGCTAGAGAGAAGTAAATTTACTCACCTCCTCAGAGAACCTTGCACATTCACGGGCTCTTTAATTATATTTTGAACTTTTATTGATTTAGCACCGGCATCTCTGGCCTCTTTACTGATTTGTGAGGAGAGTCATTCTTGGCTGCAGTCATGGGTGATTCCATTTTATAACCCTGATGTCAGGACATCGTGCACCTTACCACTGCAGTAAAGGTGTACCATGATGCACTGAACTAAGTGCTCTCTTGGAGCCTTCCTCTCTTATGGTAATTACAGTAAATAGGAAAGTGATGAAAGCTCAGCTCTGTTGTGTTATAAAAGGGAAAGAGGTCAGAATACATAAATGCAAACATCACAGTGAGGCCAGAACCATAAACGAATAGTCAAGTATGTGAATAATCTGAATATAATTTAGAAAAAAGCTTCAAGAATGCTGCAAAGTAAATGAGTATTTTTCCTCTTAATAAATGAGTGAGGGACTTTTTTGTCAGTAATGACTGATGTAAAAAATTTTATGGAACTCTTGTCAGTACTGTAATATACCATATAATACTGGTCATCTTCTAAAGGATTACCAGTCGCATATCTGTCATCTAATTTCTATAAGGTCTTACTTGTCTAATGGTTTCCAGCAATTTGCAAACGTCATTATTTTACCTGCAGCACAAACGAAATCTAGTAAGTTTTATATGACAACAAATAAAAACACAAGCAATCTTCATGTGATTGCATTATTTGACTACTTGTTCAATGGAACCTCCTTGTTACTGAGACCATCACCTGGAAATCATAAACAAAAAAATACCATAAGTATCACAATGGTCAGGGTGGCACGGTGGGGTAGGGGTTCTCTCCAGGTCCAACTTCCTTCCACTGTCCAAAGACATGCATGTTAGGTTGACTGGCTACTCTAAATAGTCCCAATGAATGAGTGGTTGTCTCTTGCTCTTGGCCCTGTGATGTACTGATGATATGCGCAGGGTGTACCCTGCCTCTCACCCAGTGGTTGCTGGGACAGGCTCCAGCTTCCCCGTGACCCTTGACTGGATAAGCGGTTAAAAAAATGACTGACTGACCACAGTGTCCGATTCATGCGAAGCTAAATAGCATGCAAAAAATGCCTTGCCAAGCAGTGGTGTAGCTAATATAGTTTATCTTTCCCTACAGTTTTGACAACACCAACACCACTTTTATCTTTATGGGACCTAAATCAATTTCTGTTAATTGATTTAAGTCCCTGTTGTTAAACTTGATTTTGTCAACAACATGACAATGAAACTTTCTACAACAAGCCTACAGAATGAGTATAAGTAGTAAGAGTAGTCAATACGATGTCTTATTATTATGAAGGAATTGCAGCCATATCGTTCTCCACTGCTGCCACAGTTGAGACTGATATGACTGTGTGGACTATTCCCACACCTGCTGTTACTCCCACGCCTGGGATGACTCACTAAAGATTATAATCACCGCTATCATGTGCAGACAGAATATGTTTATGCTGTATTTAGAACTTAAGTTCTGAGTTTGTGGCTCCCTAAACACTTCACACTCTTAAGAAGTGATTATGACGGCACATGCCAGGAGCTATTATAATTACCGAGCATTATAAACAAAATGAATCATTAAATATTTTCTTCTGTTGTATTACAGGTTAAGCACAGCTTGGCCTACTTAAACCCGAACTTTAATCACTTCAGTGCATGGTGATATTTTGAATAACTGCTTTTTCATAATACCAACTTATTCACAAAGCTAAATCTGTCTTGAAGAACATTAAAAAAACAATTGAGCCAAAATAGCTTCTTTTGGCTGCAGGCCTTTCATTTTTAATCTAGTGTGGTTGTGGACTAGGATCTAAATTTTAAAAAGGACGTTAATAAAAAAGGAGCTTGAGCGTCTTTTCTCAGTGCAGAATTAATTATGTGCTTAAAATTAGAAATGCAAGAACTATTATGACCAGTGATTAAATATAAGTGATATTAAATGCAGCACTGAGAGTTCAGGAAAAAGAAAGGGAAGACTGTGAGGAAGACGCATGACAGACAAAGTGAAATCCAGGCTTGTTGCGAAGGGTTCCACATGACAGCTCCTTTATGTTGCATGTCATTGAGACAAGATGCTGTTCTCTGCACCAGAAAAATCTAATGAAATGAGGAGAGCTCACAGAAGAGGTAGAACCCTTTTTTAAAAAGATAACTTTATTCAGATTTTCAGTCACTAAAGCCTCTATCATGTCTGTTCTGTGGCAAATAAAAAGTGTTCTGTTAGAAAGGAGTAATGTCCATGGAGACAACATCACTGGAGAATCCATTTCACAGATCTGTACTGAGATGGGCCCAAACACAAAACTCAGCGCAGCGAGATTAAAGGACCGGATTCAAAAGACTTTTCTCCCTTTTCTGCGCATGGCTGTGTTGTAGTAAACTGCACAGGTTCAACACTGTAGATTTACTTTAATGTTGCAACAAAACTTATTCAGGGATCTCCATGTGACATATGGTCTTCTTTTTCTTTGGGTTTAATGAGAAGTACATAAGCACTTTAAACTACAACACCTCCAATAAGTAATGAATACATTGACGAGCTGTGTGATAACTCACAGAACCTGTTGTGAATAATTTACACCTGCTTCAGCAGATGTTGGAAGATGTCTTCACCTCAAATCAGCCCATCAGTCGCACAATAAATACACACTGGTTTACAAAAAAACTGCCCGAGATAACAATGACACATAATAAACCATGTCCTTCATAATACAATATTATGTCATTCAAACTATTTTTCTAGTTCAGTCAACAAAACCAAAGGAATAGTTTTACTTTAACACATCTTTTTTGTAAATTGGACTATATGCAGTTATAGATTTAGCCCCATAAAGCCAAATGTATTTGATACATGGTGTATAAGACATTTTGTATCATTTTATGGTTAAAAAAAAAAACTTTGTTCAAAATCCTGTTGAATACAATCTGACTTGTCTTCTGCCTCCTAATAGATACCAAAAGCAGAAGATTGCACAATAGTTTTATAGTGCAATTCTTAAAAAATTAAACCGTAACTGTTTTGTTAAAAGGCCAAAAAGAGACCTCATATGACAAAAATGGACTTTTCTTACCATATTTTTATTAGTCGGGTTTTAAAATATTTATAAATGTGGGCAAGCTGATCGATTGGACATCAGTCAATTGCTTCAAATTGAACTGTGTCTGTTTAAAGTGCCTTAAATTGCCTTGGCTGTGAACTGATAATATTCTAATGAAGATTTAATAAAACTGAAAACCACTTTCACAGACGCTTTTGTTCTTTTTCCAAAAAGTCAGGACTGGTTCGCACACATGGGATAGTTTAATATGAGCACTTCCTGTTGTATTAGCAGCAAAGTTGCGTCTATGGTAGAAATAATTATTCTGTAGTTGAGTATAAGAACACGGAGGATATATAAAACTCTTCTAGTAATGTTGCTTCTGTTAATTCTAGGTGTCATTAGCCTTGTTTTAGTTTTTTAGGTTTATTACAATTGTAATAACGGAATATATGAGCTGATTTTGGCATTAAAAAGGGGGATGATGTTTTACATCCTCAAGCTGATGCTCCCAATTATCAATATACATTATTAAAACAACACTTCATAAAAGTAATTCAGATGCTGTAGATTGTTGTTGTTGTTGGGTTTTTCTTGTTTGCTTGTTTGTTTTTTTAAAAGGATTAAGAGAAAAATTTCGTTTGGTATTCTAAAAAACACATTTCACTGTGAGCGTAAATTCAAACCATGAAGAGTTAATTCATAAAACACTTTTTATTCGGTTTGTTTTTGAATTCTGCTTCTTGTTTGTCCCCGTCTTATCACTTAGCGTTATTCTGATAATGGACACACAAACACCTTTAGCTGTTTGGAAGTTAATGTGGGTTTGTGTGTGACCTTTTGGATCCTTGTATTTTACAGCATACAGGACCATTACCCTAGCTTAATAAATAGAAGAGAAACATTGTGTATTATTTGCTTAATTAGATTCCATTTATTTGCTTTTGGGTTCATATTTATGCAAATAAAGAGAGCCTTTTAAAGGTGCCTAAATGTTGAAACACCCCCGCATGTACTAGTTTTGGCTTTCTTATCATTTATTGGTAATGTTGCGTCTGCTTCCCCGTCCATTTGTATGACTGCTGTTTTGTAACTTTACTGGTGCTACGCTGGAAATAGAGATGTGGGCAAGAGTTCTATTTTCATTTATTTCTTAAGTTTTTGTGACTCAAACTTTATTTATTTAGCTTTTTTCATGACTCAGGAGTCTTTTAAAACAGGTTCAAATATTCCATCTTTCTCACTTATTTGCTGTGTTTTCATTTGTTTCCCTCTTCACCTACAATGTGATTTGAACCTTATTACAAGCTGAGACACGTGAACTCACATTGTACCCTTAAAATGATGTCACCTATAATTAATGCAAAAAGCATATATATTTTACCATTTTGGCATAACCCATGTCAGCATTATGCCAACAAATTTATTAAATCATTTCCTCATGTTGTACACATGCACTGAAACATGCATTGAACTTGTTAGTAATATAGTCAGTGTTATTTATTTATGGATTAAAGCATGAAATGAATTTGCTAAAGATATAAATCCATGGGGGGGTATACTTTGTCATTATAATTTCTCTTCATCATGCATTACACAGAAAATTATCTTTTAACACACGCAAAGCAAAAATAGAGAAATTTCCCAGCTGAAAAATCTATCTTTTTCCATCCTCAAATGCAAAGAGAAAGTCCCAACCCCTGACACTTCTAGGGCAGCACAAAGTAAAGATAATTTAAAAAGAGTTGCCTCAGCCCCACGCGTCCATAAACATTGCAGACTGCACTCACCGTGCTACATTAATATGCAAATTGGAGCAAGTGCTGTGATCAGGAAGCTTTACGGATCCAGTTATTAAATTAATTTCCCTAAAAACAAGCAGCAGGAGCTGCTGAGGTAGTCAATAGGTTTTACCCCTTTCTGCGCATATTAATGAGCCTTTATCAATTTTGAATTCATCACAGCAGGGCGATGGAGAGAAGGTGCATGATGGCAATACCTCCCCTATATCAGGCCACCCCCGCTCTCCAGCTGCAGGGTCATCCATCACCAAAGCAGCGGCTGCACACAGGGGAACCTGGATCTTTAAATCATCTTGTTGCCTTGCAATCACAGCCTAACTGAAGCTTCACACCAAAACATTAATGTCAAGTTCTGCAGTGACAGCAACAGGTGATGTCACGCAACGTCCCAAAGCTGCAGTCTCTGAGGGGCCGCGCTGTCAAGCCACTAAATTTCCTGGTGATAGTCACAGACAGATACACTCTGTGGAGGTTATTCACAGAACACTGTATATGACACGACAGTGACACACACTCAAGAAGAAAAGAGGTCTCAGTGGTTGAAACTCTTTGCAAAAGAAAATGAAAACAAAAGGCTGCTGTTGTAGTTTATTGTTTTTTTCTGGTGAAAACACACAAAGAGACACTCACAACAAGGGCTGGCATCCAAAACATTTTATTATCAATATGAAAACAACTTCATTCCAATGAGATAAGAGCAGGTGAAAAGAAAGTTTCCTTTGGGGTGATGAGTAGGAACAATTGGGTTATTTGTTTTACTTGCCTCCTTTCATTTTTATCTAAAGTGACCTTGGGCACAGACTCAAATCGGAGGGACATTTGCAAACCAGCTAGCATCATTACAGCAATTACTTGGAAATCGAAGGGCCACAGGGAGCAATTATGTGCTTTGTGTTCACAATTGAGCATAGCAGAGACATGAGGGAAGAGATGAGGAGCAGGCACAGAAAAAAATAAGCTGTGGGCAAGTGGAAGGAAGTGAAGCGAGAGTGCAGGATGTGGAGACATTGAGAGAGCAGAGGCAGTAGATGAGGCGAGTGGCAGTCAGGTAAGTGAAAGGAGAGCAGCAACGAAGAGGAATTTCAATTGCAGAGAAGTGGACCCATAAGTGTAATCGAATGAACAATAGCAAATAAATGAAGGAAGAAAATAGCTAGTGGCTCTTAACCAAGTTCATTGTTCATTGTGATGACTTGGATTTGTAATAGGACATCTTGTTCCTCCGGGGCAAACATTCCGCGTGTTTCTACTCCCCCAGTGTGGCTACCCCCACTGGTAGATTCTAGATGGCCTGCCGGCACGTCCAAGCCAAGTCTGGGGCTCAGCTGATAAAAATGAGGTGGAGGAGGTCACTGAGCTCACTGTATTGAGACATAACCGCTGGTCAATTCAATTTCCTTAAGGACACTGATGTCCAAGCCGCAATCAAAACATTTCATATCACTGAAATGCTCCTTTTGCCCTCCTCCAAGACTCACAAGAGGTGAACAGGAGAAAGGTAGAGAAACAAGTGGAAAAAAGCAAAGGAGAGAGGGAAAGTGTCAACAGGAGTGGAAACTACAAAGGTTACTGCAATGGTGCTGAAAATCTTAATTTTCTGACAGTAGTATTGTAACTACTGATTAAATCTCAGTCTGTCTCAAGAGGCAGCGAGGGAAGGAACATCAGAGAGCGAAAGCACATAACAGATTCGGTAAAGCTTTAACGCTCAGACAAACAGGGTAACACTGTTGGGATGTTGGCTCTGTAAAAGAGAAGAATAAGCCTCTCCCTGCCTGGCTCTTTAATTATTCATGTCAGTGTGTGCTTGACTTTCAGCAAAAAGGAGGAGCAGTATACACACAGGCCACCCAGCGGATCAAACATCACTCTGAGAGCAAGCGAGGACCCTGCGACAAAGACACCAAACCTCCCTCTGATGTAGTGAAAGTAAGAGAGGAGGATAGATAGGAAGAGTTGAAAGTAGTACAAAGAGCAAAAAACAAAACTGTCTGGAAGTTTAGGGACGCCTGGAGAGACCCACAGGCCCAGAAGACAATAAAAGATTTAAAGTTAGCGTCCTCAGCTTGATTAGAGAGAGCAAGTTCAGAACGTGGTTTCAACTGTTTCTGCAACTCCTCTTGTAGACTAACTTCACGTTGATGCTGTCGACAATCACAAACGGTTCAGACGCTTCACACAGATTCAGTTTCTTTAATGATCTTTTAGATAACATTAGCTTCTATTTAAAGACGCTCTACATAACTTTTCAACCCTAAAAACTCTGTTTCAGACTTGTTTGATGCCACAGTGATATCTATTATACATTTCTGGAGCCGCCGCTGCTCAGCAGTCTTGAGGCTGAGAAACTGCACTGTAGAACTTTTTTTAACAGAGAGGCTGCATGAACTTCCAGCTGAGTATCGCTTAGCACCAGTGCTATATGTGGGCCGGTATGCAGTGGTACGTAGCGGTACGCAGTCCCGGAACTTTTTAATTTTATCCCTTTGTGTACCGTGACTTTTTTTTTTACAATGTAGTGCATACCGGTACTACTTTTTACAGCGTATAGTGCACACCGGGACTATGACTACGACTTCACCAAATATTACAACTTATATTTGTTGATTTTTATTTTAAAATTTTTTTAAAAAGTCGCCTCAAAAGAAATGTATTGTTAAGACCGGTTTTGTTCCACTTAAAGCACTGCTTAGCACACCACTTCACATGCAAGCAAAATGGAAATAAACACATTGGTCATTTTGAACACACACTGTGGCTTATTTAGCAAATAAATGCCAAATAAAGAAAAACTTTATTAGAGGAAGAGAGGAAGGAAATGGGAGAGCAAGAAATTATAAAAGAGACAAGATAAGACTATCTTGACTGGACAAAGCTCCCAGTATTGGTAAGAAGAAAATGGATGCCAAATTAGTCATGGGTGGGGGTTCATCACTAAGGAAACATTCACATCAGCCTGTTTGACTGGAATCTAGGAAAGTCTGCTTTGTTTGTGGAGCTGTGAAAGCGCCAAACAAATTTTAAATTGGACCAAAGAAGCGGACTCGGTTTGCATACAAACCATAGACTGTATATAAAGAGATGGACGGAGTCTCTGTGACGTCACCCATAGGTTTCTGAAGAGCTGAATTGAAGCTCGGTGGGCGGTTCCTACCGTCGCCATGTTGGCGGTATCATGCGCGTCGTCTTGCCCGGAAAACACAAATATGGGCAAAGAGGTGGAGCTGAGAGGGCAGCCGTGAGCATCATGGTGGATGATTGACATCGAGCGAACTCCGAGTTTTCTGTAGCGAAAAGCTAACCGAGCTAACCCCGAGCTAACGGGAGGTAAAAACAGCGGTTGTTCTACGTTCTTCTTACTTGAAGCCAGAGATTGGTACCTGTCAATCAAAAGGACACGCCCCTAAATTTGCCGAACTTCGAGATTAAATTACTTTAAAATGGGTGAGTTAGAAAAAAATTCACTCCCCCAACAGTTGTCATGAAGGTAAACCTGACCTGTAAACCGAAAATGGATTTTTGAACCAGGCTGTAAACATGTTTATTTCTGCTGTGAAGTTGGTCTTTTTAACATGGGAGTCTATGGGGATTTGCTCTGTTTTGCAGCCAGCCCCTAGCGGATGAAGGGGGAACTGCAGTTTCATGCACTTTTAACCGCCGGAGTTTGCCGCTTGATACAAATGCAGGTCGCGGCCTGAAAAAAGTTGCCTCCTGCATTTGATGTACTATTGCACTGCAGGTAAATATATAGCGATCGCTTTAAGAGTCCTCTGCCTCATCTGTTGTTCATACTGCAGTCATTGTTGCAGTGTATTTCTGCAGAATACTTGCATAAAACAAAAAACCCAAAACAGCAATAGTTTCCTGCTCCATGTTTAACTCACAATAGAATTTTCTTCTTCTTCACGTGGGTCTTGTCCTCTCTTTTGCTAAATACTAGTGCAGCACCACCTTTAGGGGGAATCGGGATGTATTATTGTAAAGGTTTGTCGCGTTGAACCAAAGTGCAGTGTGAACACGATCTCAGTCCGCATGGATACACCCCCCTACAACTGAGCACCCAATCGGACCAAGTCTACAGGACTATTCTGATGTGAATCCACCCTAAGAATTTGCAAAAGTACTATTATGCATCCATAACATTTCAATCATGGCTCAGTTAAGTCAACTCTTTATAGCAGCAGAGATGCAACATGATGGCTACACTAAAACAAAATCTCACAAGCAGATACTGAATGATGCCAAAAACACATTTTGAACAAGGATCTAGATTACTGCTAGCACAGATTGGGTGTCACACTAGTCTGCAAAATGTTTCATGAATTTATCATGAAACTTGTTCAGCTTTAAAATATAGTTGCAAGGGAAAACAAGGCAGATAGCAGACTTGATGTGACCTGCATCACTTTTAAGATGAAGCAAAGGCATGGAGTTTGTTTTTGATTTATCAATTTTCAGTTTATGTATATATATATATGTGCATTCACTTAGAGTAAAATATAGAAAAATAAATACAAGGTCTGATTTAATGTATTTTGTTTCTCCAGGGCACACATGAGAGAATAAAATGCAATCCACCTGGCAAATGTTCTAGAAACAGCTGTCATCTCACTACAAAGGATTTTTATTGAGAATGCAGCCTTGAATTAATCATAAATCATGACACAAAGACTAACACTGGGGTTTAAAAATCAATGCTTTGTGGGATTTTGCCAGGCAGCACAGATGAGGGGATTTCAGGTGGCTGAAATTAAAGTTGCAATAAAGAAGCAAGACGCTGCACAAAGTGTAAACAAATGTTTTGTGTCAGCAGCGAATCATTCAGCAGAGCCCAAGATTACAGAGATGAAGAGGTTGTGATGAGCAGCTGAGGAAAAGAAGTACGTCTGATGAAATGATTAGTGTTTAAAAGGAAAAACCAAAATGTGCATTTATTATCAAGGGCCATGCAGCCAAGTGCACTTACGCTGCGTTTCTGCTTATTTAAATGTCTACAAAAATCTGCCTCTAGTGGCAGAAATCTGCAATGACACCCATCTAAAATATCTGTTTACCTCTATCAATAAATCTTCTTTCAGCCTCCTTTTCTCCATTTCAAACACACATTTTTTTCTGATCAAATGCTGTTGTATCATCTACCACCAACATCATTTTAGTGGAAAACAAAAGAAAACTTTAAGTTGTTATGGAAATGCTTAAAAAGATAAATGCAGGGGGCACAAAGGGAACCGTAATCCAATTCCCAGTGACTTACAGTTCCTCACACTGGCTTGTAATTGTACTTCCAAGTAAGTAGGACACTGAATGAGCGTGATTATGCAGTGCAATGTTTTCCTAGTTTGTGCCAGAGGAAAAAAAACTAAGAGAGAAAGAGATGAAGAAGAAGTGAGACAGCCAAGCAACTCTAATTTTGTCACGATGAGGGGAATCTCTGGAGCTTCATTACTAAACTTCAACAACAACAACTCAGCTGTGTGGAGTCGAACATGCTGCACAGGTTTTCCTTTTCATTCTAAACCACCATCTATCCTGCTCTCGCTCTTGTAAGTAACTCCCTATGTGCTATTTCATTCCTGCTTTGCAAACCTTCTGACTCCCTTATTTCTTCTGTAATGTTGTCAGGAAAGCAGCAACCCCAGCGTGGGTCACTGCTTTGAGGCTGAACTTGTATCTCACTGCCTGACAGAGGGGAAAAGAAGACCAAATTGTGAAGCATAAAAAAGGAGCAGGGCTTTTTCATGCCCAACGGGAGGGAAGGATATAGACACTGAGGGAGAGCAGAAGCAGAGTAAATGGAGACAAGCCAGACGACCTGCCATTTTGAGGTCTTTATGATGAGAAAGCACAGACAGGCACTCGCAGAATACTCATACACTTCCACAGCAGGTTCCCCCGCTCGTTCCCAACCATCCATTGCACTAAAACACCACACCTGACAGCATCTGACAGGTTCTACAGCAGGATGCAGTGCAGAGGAACACAGAGCACATGTTTTCTGTGCATATGTCTTGCATGTGCATATCCATGCATAAAAAAAGGGTTTACTGCTGCTGACGCAACTAAAGCAGTCTGCTAGTGTTATATAATTAAAGTGCTCCTATAATTAAGTTTTGAACTGCATTAAGCACTGTTTAATATAACTTTAAATTAACTAACTGTGTATGCACCCCACAGTAGACCACTTTGTCTTGTTTATGTGTGTGTGCGTGCCTTAAGAGAATCAGGAGCTTTGAGAACTGTATCAGTAACATGTCAGGATGGCATCACACTCCTGTAAGCGTGCATCTGTGGGATGTGGAAGGTTATATGTGGATGGGGAGCCCTCAGGATGAATGAGAGATTGAGGTCATCCTGTATCCTGATCCTTGTTACAGATGGAGGAGCTCTTTTAGATAGATGACAGTTTCAAAAGTGGGGGTAGCTACTTAATCACCATTCATGTTTGAAGAGAAGTGACATTATTAGGACATTTGTCATGGACAACAAAGGCTTTTTGGAATAATACTATAAAGCACAATGACGTGAAAATAATTCTGGATTTTGCCCTAAAATTATTCTTTGGTTTTTCAGACCACTAAGTCATATGTTGTTACACTGGGGAAACTGGAAAACCAAGGACAATTTGATTGGTCTTTCTCCCCGGCTTTCACACCATAACTAAATTTGAGACATCAATACATGAGACAAAATGTTGCAAATATACATAAAGTCTGTGTGCATGGGAGGGGTATCATTGATCTGTTTCTCCTTTTGTGGTTTGACATGATTACGTCCTCTTATTAATTGTAGTTAGTGTTAGGTTGACAAACATTGTGAAACACTCATAAGCTAGATTACACTCTAAACTTTTCTGTACATACATGTTGGCTCTAGATTCAGCATTCACAATATTTTCTTCATTTCTTTTACTTTGGATCATTTCTTCTGAGCTCTCACTTAGTAATGGTTAGTTGGCTTTATAATCATCATGTTACATATATTGATGTGACAAAATAAATGGCTGGAGAATGACTAAAAAAATCTCCATTGTCATAGCTTTTCCATTTTTTATTATTTATGCATTATCATTCACATCATATCACGTGAGCACTGCCACTGGTAAAAAAAAAAAAAAAAAAAAAACATCTCACAGCTACTGATTGTGACACTGGTATGTATTGGACCAGTCGGAAAACATCAGACATTTTCTGATGAGACTGAAAAAACTCTGCATCTCAGCTAAAAACATGAAATGCCAGGAAAACTGCAGAAATGTTTGGGGTGAGTATTTTTCATTTGTTTTAATGCAGCATTTCATAGCGTTAGCAAATTAGCAGGCAAATCAGTCCGATTGCAAGGTGGGCCAGACCTCTGGGAATCCACCAGGGTTCCACCACCAGCTGATAAGAACACGTCACGTTGGATGTTGGGGGACGTTTCTGAGAAAACCTGAAGTGACAGACCAAAAATATTAAATAGTTAAAACCATCTACTTTCGAAAAAATACTCTTAGTCTAAAAAAAATAATAAATTGTATATTTAAATATTTAAACAATTTATTAGTTTTTCCCAGCAGCACTGAAAACACCACACACACACACACACACACACACAACAATTCTCTTTTCAATCTTGAGTGCACCACTGCAATCTCCCATTTCTAATTATAGACTGTTGTGATTAACGTGGCCTCTTTAAATAGGTTTTAGCCTACTTTCTCTACATACATTACTGTGTTTTACATAACAAGTCGGTAGCACACTCATGGAGATAAAAAGAAAAAACAGCTTGGATTAATAGAGATATAGAAGAAAGGTATTAGAAAAATATCTGTGAGCTCCATAAATTTATTTAACTTCCTCTTGGTTTTCTTCACAGGGTTAGATACATTAAAGATGGTCATTTTAACCAGCATTGATAACCATATTACTCTGGACAGATAGTATCACTTTTCATTCAGTTTTCTTACAAACCTTTTGTAATTAAACTGAATTTTAAATGTAGATCTTTCTCTGATGCAGTAAAGGGCAATAAAAAAGAATGGGGAAGTTTGAAATTAGAAGCGTCAAACCTTAATGAATAATGAGTTATACCTCATCTTGCTTTGACCGTAAAACCATGTCGAAAGAATAAAAAGAAGTCTGATTATGTCCTGTCTGGATATTAAAAAAGATTACAGTGGATATTATAAGTGAAGCAGTCCAAAAAACTTTTCATTGAGCTTTCATTCATATCAGTTTCTTAGTTCTATTGCCAAATCATCACTGAAGCAGTTTGTGCTGGCATCAGCAATGATGTCGCCAGGAAACAGAATGATAATGAAGCAAAAACACATTTGAACATTCAAACAAGAACCCCTGCAACTAATATGGATTTGATGTTAAACTTCCGTTATATCTCATCTTATGTAATGTTTGCTTCAGAAGTGTCTACAAGATGATTTGGCAGGCAAATATTGTTTGCTGCCGCACAACGGTGGCTTATTTGAATTTCAATTTGCCATAGAGGAAGGCAATAAGAGGAGAGGTGAGAGAGGGAAATGTAAGGTAGCAAAGAGAAAAGCAGCAACAAGTCCAATCACTCACAGATTAGAGTCATTTGTTTCAGTCTGACAGGCGCTCCTTCAGTTGTTTTGCAACTGTTTGCTTTAAAACAGAGCAATTATTGATTTATTTCTCTTTACAACACATGAAGAGAGCAGGCTAGGACGATAAATAAAATGAACCCACAAAATCCAATCCTTGCAGTGTAATACAAGACGATAAAGATTAATGTTGCTGCATCTCATACAGTCTGTCACAATTGATCAATATTGTTAACACAAAAGTGAGCAACCAGACAAGACATGAAGCTGCGATTTCATCAAAGCTTCAAATGTTTAATGTTAGTCAAGATGGCATGACTGACTCTCACTGAAATGGTGTTACGTGACAAGTGGTCATGCCAAAAATGCACCGTCCACTTGAATTTTATGCAACAGCAGCCATAGTTGTTTGGCACCTCAAAATACATCAGCTTTTGTCCTCTCAGTCTGCATAATGTGAGCAAATATCAGGTAAACACAAGCAGCAAAAAAGGATTTAGGTTCCCAGGAGCAGGCAAAGCTCTGCTGCTACCAGGTTTGTTCTGGAGGATGTGTGTTTCTCTGCAGAATGAGTCACACCATTATGGCTGCTGACGACAAAAAGAACAATGCTTGTATGCTGCTTCCAAATGGCTTTATGACTGTGTGTGTGCTCATTTTGTGTTTGTATAGAGGCACATAACAGATACCGTATGTGTTAGTCAGATGTTGTTTGCTGCTAAAGTGTGGATGCACCTGAGTGAGTGGAAAAAGAGAAACAGCAGGGAAGAAGGCCTGTAAACTGGTAACAATGAGAGCTAGCTAAATTACTGATTCATACACGGAGCCCAGTTATACCATAAGAATGTCTGTCAACCAGTTTCATTTTGCTGCATGTGTGAAAGAACCTGAGCATTGCTCTGCGTGGAGCAGCTATTCATAATGGCCTGTTATTTTACTCCCTACTGTTTTCTTGTGCTTGCATGCTTTCATTTTCCCAAAATATCCCTGCCATTTGTTTACCTCTGGAAAACATGGCACAAACACTTCTTGACCCTTGTTTAAAAACAATAATCCACCGATTATGGACTAACACTGGGTAATGGGAACGAACTGATTTCTTGCAAGATCTGGAATTTTTTTTTTATAGGCAAGTTATTTTATATTAGAATGAGCAGACCAACCCAGTATACCCAGTATATTTCCACCCTGAATTGCACCTCTCCTGCTAACCTACTCAGATTTGCATTACATTTAGTATTACCTTTTGTACAAATGTTTTTTTACTCATTGTCAAGGCAAGACCTGGGCTTTGCTGACTCTGACTAGCTGATGGGTCCATCAGGGTCAGCTCTGAAAGATTTTAATTAGTTAGTTGCAAAGCAGACCAACTAGACTGATAGTTTTTCAAAAAAATGATAATATAAATGGATTGGACTGTAGAATATTTAACTAAGTAGGTTGATAAAAACAGATTAAGGTGTTGTTGTTCTTTTTTAATCTTGCAGAATTACAACATACATAATGACATTATAGCTCGTCAGCTTTTCCAAGGAGTTGTTTCTCACTTCATTTGTGTACTAGTACACAGACAAGGTGAAAGGAAAGTTGTGAATTTTTCATTTGTGCCTGGACTAAGAAATAAGAGCTAATTCACACTATTTACTGCAAAGTTTGCACATTTTTATCATTACCAAGCGTGTACTCAAGTATCATGGCAACACTACACCACAGATGCTCAGAAAATAGTTGTTTGGTACCTGCAGGGACTGCAAGCATGTACAAATTTTCTTCCATAATGATTCCTTAACTGCAGGGTGAACAAGACTGTACAAGTATATAAAGAAGTAAATTACTGTTAAATGTGAAATTATAAATAATTCTAAAAATAGTCTTAATTATTTCCAGCTCCAAGCAAGATGTAATTGGCTTTCAGAAGACGGCATGAGGACAAAAATAGAGGAATTATGTGGTAACAAAATAATAGCTACATTGTTTAGAGGCTCTGCAACATTATTTTTCAAAGTTGAGGGTTGACTGGGGGAAAAAAAGGATATAATATGGAGCCATTTTTGCCCAGACAGCACAATAACCCCAAGCACAAACTCCAAGATGGAGTAAATTGCCAAAGCAACTTTACAAGTCAAGCCATAAAATTGGGAAGCAGCTCCAAATATTGTTAAGTGCAGCCGGAACCCGGGCTGTGTGCAGTCACCTAAGATGGAGAGGAATGTAATCTGTTGAATGAGACAAAGCTTTAAAATAAAACTCATTTCTTTCTCCTTGGCATTCTGCTTTGTCTGCAAAAATGAGGATTTGCAGTCACTTCTCAGATACTCACGGCCACTGTTGAATGAAAAGAATTATTATTCACATCACAGTATAGTCCACACAGACACACACATATACACACATTCACACACTGACTAGCTGACTGTGGTCCCTTTGCTGTACTCGCTCATCCATTGCCATTCTTCTGTCCGGTCTTTTATGATTCCTGGAGCTCATGGGCTGTGTGGTTACAAGAGGTACAACTCTGTTTAACAGCTTCTGCAGTTTCAGGAAACGTGGCAGAAAGAAGGAAGAAGAAAATCTGTCATTATTTTCTGCAACTTATGTTGAACCAGGAGCATAGCGTTACATTTCCTAAAGAAGTTGTCGGACTACTGAAACCCGCAGATTACAATAAATTCAGTATCCCATCCCAAGCACACATGAACCAGTGTGCAAACGGGAAGTCCACTGGCTATGAAGGGAAGGGAAAGTAGTGTTTTTCTTACTATAGTTTCTGTCATTCTTTGAGGCACTTCTTTCATTCAGATTTTATCTTTCTTCCTTCCAGGCAGCCATTGTTTTCTTAATCCCTTTTCTATTTTCTGTTAAACTTAGAAGCAGTAGTGTAGTGGTCCCTCAAGAGGTGGGTATACTCTCAATTTTCTGTCCTTTTTTTTAAAAAGAGAAAAAAGTAGCAAAGAAAAAAAAACACTGTTTCAGAAAAAGTGACATGTAGGTCTCTATTTAGTTTACCCCAAAATGCATCAGTATATTTGCTCATTGACACATAATTACTGCTCTTCGGTTTCATAAGGGAAGAGTTATGAAATAACTAAACCGGTACTGGCACACACACCAGTGAGAGACAGGCTTATACACATATATACATATATTTTTATTATGTTTCAGGCAAAAGTTAACACAGCTGATGGCTACACTCTCAAAAATAGAGGTACAAGATAAGAACATTTCTGTACCTATAGGTACATTTTAAAGAAATGTTCTCTCAAAAGTACAATACTGGTCTTTAAGAGACCAGAAGCACACCTTCAGAGTATGAAAAAGGGTTCAAAGTGACATAAAGTACAAATTTGTACCATTTTGACCATAAGGGTACCTGCAGCATTGAAAAATGTAATGTTAATGGCTGTAATGTTACAAACTAGAGCAGAGTTGAGTGATGACAGTAGTACTACTTAACAGTCATTTACTACACCAGACAATGAAGGTCAGATGCTGCAAACTAAGTGTATGGCTGGTCAGTATTTTGAGTTTTTGAAGATTATTTCTAGATTAAAGATAAGATAATATTGCTAAATTGCATGGACCAGGCCTAATCCTGTGAAAACATAAAAAAAACATAACTTGATAAGGTGAGATTGAACTTGATAAGGTACAGAAATAGACCAGAACTGAAGGGTACAGGAATGTCTCTCAAAAGAGTACACCCCCAGCGACAAGCATTTGTACCTTTTTAGGTACAAGCTGGTTTCCTCTATTTTTGAGTGTGTACCTACACCAGTGTGGTAGATAACCTTAGCTGAGCTGCTGGTTGGTGTAGATACATGTGTAGGAATGTTTATAATTGTAAAAGCAGCATCACAGGAGGTTTAGAAGTGGGTATACTGACTGAAAAGTGGGTTTACTCCGGATATATTCCCTGGACTACACATGCTTATAAGCACTGTTATTCAAAAGTGCTACATACATTTCCTTGTAAATTCTAAATGAACCACAGTGACTTGAAACTAACTTAGTCTACGTAGGATGTAGACTAATCCAAAGTTCCTGATATCTTGTTGTGCAGTGCTTTTTCTGTTTTGTGTCTGCATTTTGCATTATGCTTAGCTGAATTCATGCGTCTGACAAACCTTTGAAAAACAGCTTTAAATGATTTTCATTGAATACTTTACTAAATGTAATCTTTTTGTTAAATAATATTTAACATTTTATTCACTTAATTTGTTTTGATCTATTCAACAAACTATTATAGTCATTTTAAACTTGTCTAATTTCACATTTCTATAATAAAGATATAAAGCTGCATCATTTTCTATTCCTGTTCATCACTGAGACAAACTTATTCATTATATAATATATAATTCTACTGTGAGTAACCATGTACTGGATAACTCATTTATAAATATACTATCTTCACTCAAGCATGTATTAGAAATAAGCTTTTAAATAGGTGTTGACACAATGCATAAAAATGGATAAATCCAGTCATAAATTCTAAGAATACATTGCGTATCAGTCACATGTTTATCTCATGTTTTTCTTATTAATCAAAAGAATGTTTGCCGTTAATCCAATTACTTTCTTCAAGACTCGAACCTTAATAATGGTTCTTAATGGTTAAGATGAGGTGACAAAAAAAACCTCACACAGGCACTTTGGGCAGCTTAAGGGTCTTTGACAGTAAAGAGGAGCAGGCGATGTTTAGCAAACCCGAACAGCCTGCAGTGTACAGTCATGTTGTGCTGATGTGCACCACTCATGTACACCTAAAATTGTCTCTGTGTCTAATCATGCAACACATTTCCAAATCCTCTCCCCTCTAGCTACCCCAACACTTTTAAAAAGCTTCTCTGGTTTCCAAACAGAAATGAGTATTCACAAATTTACCAACCACTTCCCAAAGAGGAAAAAATGACACATTATATTTGATTTGTTTCAGGGGAAAATACATCTTCGTGTGTCTGTGTGTGTGTGTGTGTGTGTGTGTGTGTGTGTGTGTGTGTGTTTGTGTGTGTGTGCCGCTTATCTCAATAGTATAGAATTATTCAGTGTTAAAGTAAGACATAATAAGTATAAGGGTTAGGGCAGAGAAAGCAATGATTGCGGTGAAGGTTAGAGTATGTCTCCAGGAAAATAATGTAAGTTGTGGTAAAGCTCCCAAAGCCATGAATAGATGACTTTGCGTATGCCTGTGCGTGTGTTTGTGTGTGTGTGTGTGTGTGTGTGTGTGTGTGTGTGTGTGTGTGTGTGTGTGTGTGTGTGTGTGTGTGTGTGTGTGTGTGTGTAAGCAAGAGAGAAAGATAGAGAGAGAGAGGAAGACCATTTGGAAAAGAATATGAGAGTAATAAAAGAAAAATGGACCTTGAAGGAAGAGAGTGTGAAAAATAGGAATTTTGATCACCAACTGATATAATCGTGCTCATGCATTATGAATGATGTGGAAAAGGGGTGTGGGTGACTCTCTAAACCATCTGCAAAAGTAGCAACAGTTAAGAAACTGAAGGGATGAAGAAGTGAATTTACATAAGGGTTTATGGTTTAGTTCATGGCATAAGCAGGCATTCCTTTCAGCAGAGGGCTGTTTAATTAACGTCAAGAGGCTTCTCAGATGTGCTACAATAATTCACATAATTTTTAGTTGGGCCATTACGACAGCAGTCCCATCCACTAGGGCTATGCAGTAAACTCAACATTATTATGTATATTTCTGAGCGTGCACATGTGGGAGCAGCATTACAACTGAAACAAAAGTCAGTTCATGGTATGACCATGGAAGCAGACACCTAAATAATTACACAGAGATCTTCTATAATGCTTAGTTAACCAAGCCTTCTATAAAGTATTTTAGTGATTTTTGTTCCACTTTTTTTCATTAATACAATTAACATTACGATTTTATATTTACTTTCATAGGGGCAAATATACAGTCAAGAACAGTAATGCAGAAAATGAAGGAGTTTCTGTGCATATTGCATGTAAAAACGAAATGGTCCACGCTGTTTTCCATAACATGATGGACCTCATTGGAAACACAAACTGACAAGCATATTTAATTTCCTTGCAATAACTGAAGAGTGAAGGTAGCTGATAAACAGTGATGTGGCTTTTCATTAACACTAAGTGATTATGATTAACCATCATAAGGGAAAAAATATATATTTTGCATGCAGTACAGGGATAACACGCCAAATGTTTCAATTCATGAAATATACCACAGCTAATTGTTGTGAACCTCCAACTCTAACTGTCTATTACCAGCGTCATCCTTGGAGCAGAAGGGGGCTAGAAGCTGACATCAAGTATATAGTGGAACATATCCTGGACAATCTGCTTATCCATCATTAAGGCTATGCAAAGAGACAACCATGCATGTTTACATCTAGATACATCTACATACACATCTTTAGACGTGAACAAACCCTCAGACACAAGCATGCTCATGTGAGGTGAACTGGTAACACTAAATTTATCATTAAAATGAGGATGCAGTTGGATGGCGGTATGGTGGTTAGCAATGTCACATCACAGCGAGAAGGATCCTGGTTCAGGTCTCTGCTGGGTGGTTCAGACCTTTCTATGTGGAGTCTGCAGTTCTGTCTATGTATTTGTGTGTTCTCTTAAGGTACTCTGTTTTCCTCCCACTGTGCAATGACATGCATAGTCAAGAATTTAGACATTTTAAATTCTCACTGGAAAAGGAAAGAGTAGATCTTCGTCTAGTGTCCTGTGATGGACACATGACCTGTTCAGGCTGCACCTTGGCTCTTGCCTCTTCCCCCTGGGAAAATTAGGATCTTATCATGTCCCAATGTGAAGAGTTTATTGTTTTGATCATATTTTCTTCTCCTTTCATTGATATTTTTTCGAGTTAATACAACATACACTACATATCTATTGTATTCCTGCAAGAATGTTTTTTGTGGTTTAATTTTTTTTTTATCTTGTTGCAAGAGGAAAACACATATTTTTCAATCATTGTATTGGATTATACTTTGTATGCTTAGTTTGTTTAGTTTTTTTTCTGTAAGGTTCTTTCTTATTTCTGTATAATTTTACAAGGTTTTACGGAATATAATCTCTACAACATGATAAAAGTCAAACAAATCGATGTTTATTATAGCATAAATCTATAATATTTTCCTCCAAACACAGGTGTCATGGTTTAAACTTCTAATAAAAATGTGTTGTAAGAAAATGAGTCTCATCATTAACACCATGCTGTTCACCAATGAGTGATATATTTTCTGAAACTGCAAATACAGATAGATGAAAGTGTTTCAGTTGTTGACACAGAACATTGTGGTAGATGAATATTTATACTGAGAGGTTCATGGGAACATTTCCCTATCACTGCTCAAAGCTAAAATTTCAAACAAATCATTCTCCTTCCTTTTTCTGTCAACTCAAACAGCCCTTAAATCAATTATCTGTTGAAAAGAAAACACTTGCCTCTCACTATTATTTGTATTCGCTGTGTGTCCTACTCATGCATTAGAAGAAGTAGATATATAAAAAAATCCACTCACATTCACTCTTCCTTGAAAACATTCTTTTGGAGAGGCCAAAAAGCCTAATCCATCCACGAGTGCATGTGTGCAAGTACATGTGATCAGAGGAAATCCACAGCTTGCCATTTATCCTCAGACAAAGGCACAGAGTAGAATAGAGGCAAAATTGGAGTGCTTACTGAAGCTGTTGAGGGGGCCCCAAGCTGAGCCACAAATTGCTTTCCTCCGCTTCTCCACACAGCCCTAACATGGCTGATGCCATACATCAATTACCAGCCACCTCAATGGAACATCTCTGCCACTGCAGTACCTTTTCTGGTGTAATGCCAAATGAGTGCAGCATGTACTCTACTTCACAGAAGTCAAGCAGGCAGTGTGGAGAGGGCAGGTGTATTATAAATCTGCTGCCCATCCAGAGGAACTAAATAGCTGCTGACAGGCTGCATCTCACATTGTGACAGAGAAGCTGACAAAGGTGTGTGGACTGGAGTCGGGCGCATCTCACTGATTTCACACAGTGTCCTCTATAGCCATAGATTTTGAGGCATTTTCAGCATCCAGCTTTCCAAGCAGTTTGTGTTTTATGATTGCTCTGTGTGTTCTTTTACACTGAGAAAAAATGCCCACTACCTCCCTTTTGCTTTGAACAAGAGTTGTGCTTTTTACTCCATACCCCCCTCCCAACCCCTGAAATAACTTAGTTCTGGGCAATCGTCCATCAGAGTACAGCCATTTTGTCCAGCTTGCTTCTTCCCAAGCCCTCATCTCTTGCCTGGTTTCCTGCCAGGCAAACCAGCAATCCCAAGACACATGCTGATCTGTCCTCTACAGCTATTAAAAAAAAGTCCAGTAAGTGCACTATGTTTTCTACTTCATCACAACAGCAATATGCATTATCTTTTTGTTTGTTTGTTTGTTTTTATTTTTACTGCTACAACATATGATGGTGTCTAGGCAGGGCAGAAAAAAAAGAAAAAGTCTGTAGATATTAAAAATCTGCAATGTACAAGATGAGACAGTTGGAAGCATGTAGGGAGGTAAATGATTGATGAGTCTCTGCTCGCACATTTATGCTAAGTTGGTTTCACTGAGTTTTGTTTTTTTTTCTCTTTTATCAACAGAGCAGAAATGGTTCTTTGGGCCTCAGGGCAACCACACATCTTGTGCTTGTATGTATTATGCATCCCATCCAAAAAGAATAATAATGGAGCAGCAGCATGTCTGAAGCCATGACCAGAGGTGGAGGTCTGTAGTTCATACAAAAAGGAACGCCAATTAGCAAAACTGTAGTTGCTTGTTGAACCAGCATGGTGCATAAAGCTCATTTTAAATCAAAACACAAACGTGAACTTGCCAAATGCAAAGTGCTTATCAATGAACTTGCAGCTACTTTCCGCACTCTAAAAGACAGCAAGGCATTTAGAAACATTTTTAAAGTTTTTATAAAGGCAGGGGAGGGTTGCGTATTCCTCAAGAGACACCTAAAGTACTTGCCTAAGGTTATAAAAACATAGCACAGTTTAAGTTATCACGTTGTGGGGTTTGATTTGATTTCTCCACAAGAGACTTCTGTTTAATTGCCGTTCACTTGGGAAATCACTCAGCCTCTGGGCGAATAAGCTGTGCTCACTCAATTCACCAATAAACACATACGAGCACACGCTAATTCACACTCTTATACTCTGATGAGCAATCTAGTTCTCTCTTTAAGCTTTTGGATTTCTTTGAAACATAGCCTGAGAGAAAATAAAATCCTGTAATCAAACAGTGTTTAATCTAATTGTCCTTTGTCTTGTTTAAAGCCATTGCGACATGATACTGTGATGGGATCCAAGAACACTGGGAAACATTGTTAAGATGGCCCCAATAACACTAAAACAACATAGTTCAGTTAATGTTTCCAAGAAGGTACAAGAGCCGTTTCCAAGCCTTGATTTACCTCACTGCTTGAATTAATGTTTTATACAGACTCCCTGCAACTTCAAATCCCCTTATGCTGAAATAGGCACATTTCCAGCTGAGCCTGTGTTCATAAACAGCAGGTTTATTACTGATTTTAAGACAGCAGGACATCTGTTTTAAAGGTGTAATTAGCCTGTCATATTTTCCCAATACTAAATCTCCAGTGGAGCAGCTAATAGATAAGCAGAGTAGCTGGTTTTAATGAACAGCCCAAATGCCTTAAGCCAATCTAAACTCATCCATGTAGCTTCATGGCTGACTTGTGACGCTGTCAGCCATCCTGTTTGTTAAATTGTTTTTACATACAAATACATGATGTTGTGCAGAGGATGGAGTCCTGACCTAATTTGTCTGACCTGTTCTCTCATAAATGGATTCACTATCTACTGAACAGGGGGATTTGCTTTTGTGTTGACATCAAATTCATGGCATTTTATCGCCAATACATCCCATGCAAGCAGATGCTACAGCATAGTTTCTGTATTGTCAGAGTAAACCTGTGAGAAAATTAGAGGTGTTATTGTTTTGGTTTGTGGCTTTTTTTTTTTTTACATGTTTGTTGTTTTTGTTTTGTTTGTAAGAGCATGAGTCCTGTTTGTGTTGGGTTATGATCTGAATATGTTCACATTTGAATGAAAAATAGATGATCATGAAGGGAACTTCTGTTTGCACCTTTTTATGGTCGTATGGAAGCCGGCCAAGTTTGCTGTTGTGAAAAATACGATAATGGATCATTTCAACAGCCCGGGGAGGAAAAGAGCATCATAAAGTTTCTTGTGAGAGGCTTATTACTATATTTGCTGCATTGAGAGAATTGTGAATGATCACATGCATAAGGCTGGGGCAGACTTATTCTTTTTTTTTTTTTTTTTTTTTTTTTTATGAAACTTCACATCAAGAAGTCAATTCTTAAATGTGTTCACAAGACTATCTGTCAGACATAATGTTTTATTAAAATCATTGCCAAAAGCATATTCTGCATCTCTTGTGATAATAACACTTTCCCCTAGATTAAACTCAGAAATAAGACATAATCTGAGCAAAATAAAAATTTTGTCTGCGTTTATACACTACTGCAGCAATCATAAAACTGGTACAGCTAATCTTAGCCAGATGGGGGGGAAATATTTGAGTGTTTTTTCAAGTTAAATATGCACATTTAGCTTTTTTTTCCCTTCCTGATCTGATTTCTAACTCCCACTACCAGCTTTTGGCTCCCTGAGGCCCATGACCCATCAGTCCTGCAAAGACCTCCAAGGGGCCATCCATCACCAAAGCATCATTGTAACCTGGGGATAGATTTCCTCTCCCCTTGCCCACTCATCAATCACCAGGGGCTACTGTGCATACCCAAGAAGGCAGCAAAAAGCGAGGAATGGCCAAGCAATGTCATTCCTTTGACTAAGACGCCACTTGCAGAATGGAAAAATAACTTTACATCACTTTGTGAAATTGCATATATATAATCCCTGCGCAGAGTCTCTAGTGAAGAGAAAAAAAGTTAATTCAGTCCTGAAGTTTTATATAACAGGCAAAAGGTAACTGAGACAAAACAATTAAGTTACATGAAACATGTTGGCTTGAGTAGTAAAGCATAATTTTCCGTGAATCACAGCTGGCATTTAGAGTTCATTAGATGACAAATATAAACGAAACTGGGTGAAAATTCCACAACTTCATTGATAAATTCAGGTGCTGCAAGGAGGTTTCACAGTGATGCAAAACAATGCAAAGAGCATTGACAGAGACCCAGCAAAGTTAGGAATAAATGGGCTGCTAATTATTCAAGCTACAGAGAAAATAAATGGTGATGCAACCGAGCAGAAAGAGCAACAAAGGGGGGGGGAGAAACTGAAAAAGAAAAAAGGCAAAGCTACTGTCTGAGAGAGAAGCGTGCCAGTACCTACAGGAAAATGTGTCCCCTGTCAATGACACCTACGCAGAGAAGATTCAGCGATGGTTGAGGCTTTGTCAAGTCAATAGAGCAGAGGCTGAGCCCACTGACTGATGGTGTTGAGTCAGACAGCGCCAGGTGTCCTTTTGACATGTGTACCACTCTGGTAAATGACTGGCTGAAGGAAAAGAGAGCGTACGGTTGCCACCATCACCCTTCCAATTAAAACCTCTAATTAATCAGTGCTATTTAAAGATGCCCATACATCCCCGATGGCAGGAAGCACGCTAACGAGAGAGAAGATTAAGCATGCAATATTGCTCTGATTTACCTTTTCTCTGTGCTACCCTTTGGCATTGCTGCCATCTTTTTCCCAGATACGTTGTGCAGCTGTCACATTCAAACCATAATTATAAAGAGCACTTGCATCTGACACACAGGAAATGTGCAGTTTTTGATGGAGTTGTATTTTCTCCTCATTTGTGGGGCAATGATATCCCAGAACTTTAAACAATGTAAAACTTTAAACAATGCAGAGGAAACAATCATGCACAAATAATTTAAAAGTTTTGTTTGTTAAAATTACTATGAAGACAATGAGTCTGATTCCAATTTTTTTTTTATCTTTACTCTTTGTAAATTTATTGTAAAGAAAACTTTTTTTTTTTTTTTTTTAAAGTGAGGAGAGAAGCAACTTTACTTCTGTGTTGCATCACCTTTTCTTATCAACACCAATGAGAACTAATGAGACAAACTGCTGAATTTCTAAAAGTGAAAGGTATGCTGTTTTTGCTTGATATTGAGTTTGATTGTCAGGTTTTTTGTTTCTTACTGGGCCAATGTCTTCACTGGGTGACAGATCTGGACTGCACACACGTCTTTTCGGTACTTCTATTAATAATAGAGCCATGCTGATTCTGTGTGTGCAGAATGGGGTTTGACATAATCTTGCAGAAAAAAGGCATGTAGTCATTTGCTAATTTGGACTCAGACCAGCAGCTTATTCCAAAGTTTATAATTTCTTCAGTGTGTGTTAATAGTGTCTTATGTGAAAGTTGCATGCAGTGTGTACTAATGCACCCCATGCACTCAGGGTTATTGGCTTCTGAACAGAGTTAATAAGTTGGATCGTCCTCCCTCTTTAGTCTGAAGCACATGTCGTGCTTTCCAAAAAGAAGAATGGATTAAGATTTATTTGACAACAGGACAGTTTTATGATGATCTCAGTTCATCATTAATGAATTGGCACCAGCGAAAACAGCAGAATTTTTAGAGCACATTTGTCATTTGTTTGTTGTTTTATTTGTTTGTTTTGTTGTTGTTTTTGTTGGTTTTATTTTCCTTACAGGATTGTTTACATGTGCAATTCAAGATACAGTTGGAAATTGTGTGTTCTAATGACCATCTTCAGAAGTATCTGAAACCTGTATGGTGATTTTGATTACAGTTGGTGTTTTAAATGCAAATTTCTTGAGAGCCCAAAGAGCACTTCCAGTATTCAGCATCAATTTCAACCTTAGGCAGACTTGATGTAGTTTTCTATATCCCTTCATTGATATAATGGACCATATAGGTGATTACATCCCCAAATACTTTGTATTTTTATTATTTAAAAATGCGCCGTGTCAGGGTGGTAAAATCCCTCCTTCTGACTGAGTCAAACTGTCGGATGTACCATTTTAGTAGATCATTTCAATAATCTGCTGCCAAATCCGTCAATATGTTTCAGTTTTTGTTTTTTGTCTGTCCATTAACCCTTTATCAGGCAAGTGACTATTTTTGATCACTTTGTTTTCTTTCATTTTCAGCAGAAAACTTTTTTTTTTAAAGTAACAACAGAATGGAGGTCTTCGTACATACTAAAAGGACAATTTTAAGTTAAACTTTTTTGTTTCAAGGTATTTCATTGAGTGCCCTATAAAAGGATTAATGTATGATTGTTTACTTATTTGTTTATCATTGCATGTTCTTAACAAACTAAAACAAACTCAGACTAAACAATTAAGTACTTGTTTAATGTTTCTCCCTTATTTTGAACTAAGAATTCAGTCTTCCCATCCTGTTAAATGTGGTTTAAATGTGCAAAGAGAGAGACAAAGCCTTCTAGCAGGCAGAATAATTGTAGTGGGTATGTAAACGTTGACAGGAGAAATGTTGTTACATCATGTTGTAACAACGTCTGTGTGGGTGGAATTGAAAGTGGATGGATGAGTCAACAAAGTCAACAAAGTAGGTTTTTTTTTGTTGTTTTTTTTAAGCATAAGTAATTATTAAATGTCACTTGCGGTTATTTCAAGCATAAAGCAAATTGTCCTACATCTGTTCTACTTCAGATCTCGTTGCTGTTAACATTATTCTACCTGATAGGTCAATCTGGACGTGAGTTTATGCCCATTGCTCCACTTTGGTTTCTGCACTTTTGAGTGGCATGGTTTATGCATCCATCCATTCCAGCTTATTCCATTTAATTGTTGCAGGGAGCCTGAAAACTAAACAGTTTGCCAGTCCATCACAGACACAAAAGACCACAAACAAATATACTGCTTAACATTAAATTCCACAGTTAATTAGGAATTACAGTTAACAACATCCATGTGTATTTTTTATGATGGGAGAAAGCCAAAATAACAAGGGCAAGTGGGGGAGAAAATGCAGACCCCAAAACACACATATCCTAATTAAAATATTGAAAGGTTTTCTCTTAACGTTGCACATTCAGGCTTGCATGTGCCTTTCTGTGTTTGGTTTTTTTGTGTGCATAAGTTTTTTTTTTTTTGTTTGTTTGTTTGTTTGTTTGTTTTTATCATTTTTGCTTGTTTGTGTGTTTGTATGTGCTGCAGTAGCTGAAAAAAATTTGTTATATATAGAGCAGTTGGTTTTCTTTTTAATATTTTGTCAGAATGTGCTTGGCTGTTTTTTAATTCAATAGGCCATAGACAAACACAGCCTCAGCATAATCTGTATTAAACTAACACTATAATGGAAGACAGATTATAAACTGTGTAGTGCTCGCAAAACTAAGTGTCATACAACATGTTGAATATCTTGCAGAATTTTCCAAAGCACACAAAATAAAAGCATGAAAACTTTCAGAAATAGAGTGGGAGGGAGTGCGTTTTGGCAGCCAGCATTTTCTCTCAGTGAAAAGAGCTCATTAGCATCCTTTGCCCTCAATTGAGCTTCCCAGACAGAAACTCCCTTCATGCTGAATACAAATCCCACCTCTTTATTTCAGACTGAGCTCCCAAGACCTAACCATGGCTATTACCCTGTGAATTTCAACCCTTATTCAAAACACAAGCAAATAATTAGTTGAACATTTAGAGAAAACTGCCATGGCATAATGCCTGAGAGGATCAAATTAAGACAGAAGTAAGAATGTTGCATTTCCTTCCATCTGCTGTTCGTCCACTTAGTTTAGATACAAATACAAATGTCTGACACTTCATATATTCAAATGTCTCTGCAGCCAATTTGCTCTCCACAGTTTATCAAACCTTATTTGCATTTAAAGTCTGAACTGTCTACACAGTTATCGTTCAGTTTGACTGAAGACCTATTCGACCAAATCACTTTCATTACACAAATATGGAAAATGTGATGAGCTTCTTTTGTATAATCTGTGATTCATTTAAGGGAGCAACTTATGTAACTCGATGTGTATACATCTAAAAGTTCCCCTAATTTGAAAATATAATCAATTTATTTAAAGAAAGTAAAACACTATTTACCAGAGCCTTGTTTTTCCGAGGTGGTCAACAAAGCAGACAACATAAAATTACTGTTGTAAACGTCTGTTTATAAGATTTTCTCATTGAGGCAATCGTAGCATCTGGTATAAAACTGCAACATAGATATTTTGCATTGATCATTTTACAAAGAACATCATTATATTATGCAGTGAACATGAGAAATGGTCCATCTCTACATAGATGGGGATAATTAACATTTAAGCTACCGGTAATATATAATTATGACATAATGTGCTTACATGTGCACAGTGTGAAGACCATTTTTACTTAATTACCACCAGCTACAATCTCAGATGTAATCGGGTGATAGTATCATGGAATAAAGTTTTGCCTTAGTTTACATTTCTGTAAGATAAATGGTGTCTTTGTAATCCGTCGACATAGTAGTTTACATGCAAACCAGAGGGCTAGTCTAGGAAGGAGGTTTAACAATTGCTGTGATAAAGCTTTTGATGGAAGTTGCTAAATCCTCTGATGTCTTAATCCACAATGTCATTTCCAAACTGCTGGCAATGAATTAACGATCACCACCCCGTGTTGGTTAAACCTACACACGTGTTCATAGAAAACCTGTAAAAAGCATTATTATTTTAATTATTGCAATTATTATTGTATTGCATTGAATTGCATTGTATTGCATTGCATTGTATCGTATCGTATTGTACCGTATCACATTGTATTGCATCATATTGTATTGCATTAATATCAGAGTGAAAAGAACCTAATTTCCATAGATATTGTTGTCGGCTAAATGCAAAAGGGTAGATTTCACAGCCAATAAGAAGAAAACAGAGGGTAGAAGACAGATTCAAGGCAACACACCAGTGGAAGGGGTCCCAATAAGTATCACCAGACCGCCAGATAAAAGAGGTCCATAATCAGACCCAGACCCAGATTACTGCAAATGAACTTTATCAAGTCCACTTCCAGCACCAGATCGACAAGGCAGACTGGAAATGAAACACAACTGAAGAGAGGTAAGAAATATATGCAGACACATACCAATATGAACAGCCAAATTACTTGTCACATATACAGCTGCACTGCAGTTTTATCTTAAAATTTTGCACACATTTACAAATGAAGTGATAGTAAATGTCTATGTGCTTGGCTCTGAATGACCCACTGGATTCTTCGCAATTGGCTTCTTCGTTGTCCCACAGGATCACTGTAAGCATTGCAACAATTCCCAGATCATTCAGTGGTCGGCTCAGCTAGGTGACCTCTTGAGTTGCTTGACTAAGTGCAACACACTTAGCTCCAGCTATTGAAAGTGCAATTGTAGCCCATTTCCTGCTGAGCTAGCTCACTGCTCCTCTACTTAGTAAGAAAATGTTGCCTCTTTTTGAGTAGAGGTCACCAAGACATCCAGCCCAACATCTGAGAAGCCGACCAAAGCTTTTGATCGCTTATACTTCAAACCAATATTCATTTTACCCTTCAAGTTGTGCATAAATATCTTCACAGCCGTCAGATGTGTAGGGTTTGGATTCGCATTGAACTTTGACACGGTACTCACTGCTTGTGCCTGGCCGCGTGGTCTTTGCGGCTTACAGCAGACTTCCCACCATGGACAAATAGGTAACTAAGTTTACACACTCACTTTACACCATCATTCTTTTTAAATTTAACTTCAGCATCAGCAGGGGGTGCAAAAGGATTTGTATTATTACATATTTCCAGAGGTTTGCTTCAGTTTACCGCTTCTAGTGATGAAAGATACAGTTCTTTGTTTTATCTTGGACAGCAGAGATGCCCGCTCACTCATGTCTTTAATCTTGTAGTGCTCCTTGACAGACAGTTTTAGTTTGTTTGTACTTTCCATTGATGTGTGATCAAGGTCAGATTGTTCACATAAACAGCAAGTACCTTCAGCCCCTGCGATGATCTCATAAACACACAAAAGACTGATGTGCTTTGTTTAAATCCAAGGCACTTCAAAAACTCCCATAAAAATGTTTTGTTCCAACAACGAGGAGGAGGAGGTTCTGGTCTATAGATTGATTTTTTTCACTTTCCACACCAGGTGTTCCTTTCCTGGTTTTATGTACCCCTCTGGTTCCAGGTAGATTTCACAATCCAGATCCCAGCTTAGAAAAGCAGTTATGACATCCATCCAGTAGATTATTCTGAATGGTAAAGGACAGTAATGTACAAATTGAGATGAATCACACCACAGGTGAAAAGGTTTCATCGTAGTGAGCTCTATACAACTGTGAGTAGTCCTTGGCGACAAGTCTACACTTGTATCTCTCCACTTGTGCATCACTCTGATGCTTGACTTTGAAGACCCATTTGACCCTATGTCCTCTCTGTCCTTTAGTAAGCCCACTAGGTCCCATGTCTCATTTTCCAGGAGTGACTGATATTGCAAATTCATCTATATCCTGCCATTGCTTTGTATTCGAGCTCATTAAAGCTTCCTTCAAAGTATTTGACTCTGTTACACAACACACAATGGCATAATGATCAACAGTCATCACATCAGCATACCAATCATATCAAGTCTTCTTTGGGACTGTCCTGATTCTGTTCCTCCTTTTTAGCTGTGTTGTTGACAGTAACATCCTCACCTTCTGTGTTCATGGTTACCTCATTCTCTGAAAACCTTCTCTGCTTCCAGTAAAAAGTCTGATTCTTGATGACGACATCCTGACAAATGAGAATTCTTTTCTTCATCCAATAGACAATAGCCTTTTTCATTGGTTAAATATCTCATAAAGCGAATCTTCACAAAAGAAATCAAATTAGAATTATAAAGCAGTTTTCATACAAAAAGTAGCATAAGGTGCTACACATAAGAACATTTTTTTTGTATATTAAAAACTACCTTTTTCACAGACCCAAGTATGAATCCTACGGATTTTTAAAACACACACCTGTTCATGAGCTTATTCTCTTAAATGCACTCTTGCACACTCACTCACACACTCACAACATGCATGCACCAACCCCGCCACTGCCACCCCAAGCACAACCACTCATAACCCCCCCATTCCTATTTTTGCACTCCAATGTCTGGCTTCTGTCTCTGATTTTAATAAGGAAATAAACAACTGGCTCGACGCTGCTGTAAGGAAATAATATTCTGGGAGACTTCTTATAAAAAAAAAAAAACAACCAGGCCAGGGTCCACTCCACAGCCAAAGCGCAGCACTGCAGGACCCCCACAGCCAACCAAACAAGGCCAATCGACAATCTTGCAGACTGAGCAGGCATAGCCTCTGGTATAAAGGATCCCCAGAGAAGAAAATCTATGACAGTAAGACCAAGTACAAGCAACATATGTAAAATTTAAATAAAGGAGTTTATGAAAGCGATGTACCAGGATACAATAAAACCAAAGAGCCACATGAATAATAAATGAAAAGTGTATATATTATATAATAATGAGTAGATAAAAAAGAATAAGTAATTACTAAACTAATTCAAATAAGTTTAACTAAGCTGAACTTTGTCTGGAGCCTCTCTTTACATTCACAGCCTTCTTGTCAGGTTTCTTCCTTTAATGTCTGGGACACACGCATAAAAAAACACAGTCAAACACTCTCATGAGACTCGTATTTGGCTTTCTGCCACACCGTCTCTGTTAGAGTGTCTCGTTCTTCAGGACAGATGAGGGCACCCTGCTCTGTATGTAAACTGCAGTTGTGACAGCCTCAGCCCAGTACATCTTTGGAAACATCGCATGTGACAACATTCTTCTAGCAGCATCAGTCAGTGTCCTCTATTTCCTTCTGTGACATCATTTTGCTGAGGTGAGTGAGGTACAGACATCTCATAGTGAATACCTCGAGCCTTCAAATATTCTTGAAAGTCCTTTAATACAAACTCACCACAATCGTCTGTTCTTTGTTTGCCTGAAACCTCACTTTTCTGTTTTATAAAGCACACCTTGCAGCATTGAGAGTCGTCATCAATGTTAGTTACAAAGGACCTTTGTCCTCCTATAGATTCAGTCTGCATGGCTCTACAGGCATCTCTATGGATCAGGTGCAACTTGTACTTAGAACAGATTTTCTCACTAACTTGTTTCTAGACAGCTTTCTCTGCACAGTCTTCAGAGAAGAGAAGTTCTTTCTCTGCACACTAGTCCACTCCATTCTCCAGATTTTTCTGTTCCCCCAGTTTAGTGGTGTGACCCAGGCTAGCTGCCACAGATGAACTTGATATACCATGACAAACAGGAAAAGCTCATTCAACATCCTGCTGATGTAACCCCTAAGATCTTTGTGCTCCATCTTTATCACGTGTGTGGCACGAGACTTATTGAACTGCACCATATTTCCATTTATTGTAGCTGCTCCTACTGTAAAACAAAAAGTCTTTCAGAAAGTTTGGAACGTATAGTACAACATGCACTGTGATATTTTTTTTTTATCTCTGACTTTAAATGTCACTCTCATCTTGACATTGCCATGTCCCAGGGCATCAGCCACCCTGCTATCACCAAGTTTCACGGACTGTGCTTTTGAAAATTGGTGGTAAGCTTGAAGAAGGTATTTATCACATGTCATGAGCTTTGATGCTCCAGAATCAGTCAGAGCAACAGCATATTGTGACCTTTCAGTTTGCCTCTTCACCAATGAAGACACTCTGAGGTGAGTTTTCTGCATCCAAACACATTTTGATTTTATCTTTGTGGTATTTGTTTTTTCTTTTTTCTGACTTGGACAGTCAAGCTTAATGTGTCCTTTTTTGTCACACTTGACAAACCCATGTCCAAGAGCTAGGTTTTTCAGCTCCCATTGCTTTAGAAGTGGCCTGCATTTCTCGATGAACTTGGTATGGCTGATACATTATCTGAAGCAGGGCGACTGGAGTTATTGTCAGGTTCGACTCACTTGCTCTTCATTTATTAATGCTTGCTAAACAAACAACAAAATGTCAAAATGTCCATCTTTTTTTCAAGCACAATGACCATCGTAGCATAGCATGAAGGCAAAATACCGAGTGTGACAATCTGATTTTAATCTTCAACCACCTATTGCTCCTAACTATGTCAAGCCAGATACAGAGACAGATATCTGAAGGCAGAGTTTTGTTTTCATAGAATGAGGATTAAGGGAAGGATGGGGTGATATGTTTGGCTGCGTGTGTAGGTGTGGATTTGTGTGTGCGTATGTGTGTCATTGTTTTTATAGCGTAAAGCACTTTGCAATGTAACAAAAAGAGCTATGTAAATAGAGATTGATTTGATTTGATTTGATTTGATTTGAACTGATCAGTAATATCCTTCATTTGTTTTAATGGTAGAGTATGTAAGATTTTCAATATTTTCAAATTAAATTAACAAAAAAAATAACTAAAATCATAATTAGATAGTTTTTTTAAAACATGTAGGTTCCAGTCTGTCCATATTTTATGTATTATTAAATTACAAGTTTAGACTGGAACAAGACTGAAACCTACATGTTCAAAAAACTATCTAATTATGATTGTAATTATTTTATTAGTTAATTTATTTAGAAAATATTGAAAATCTTACATACTCCACCTTTAAGGGTTCATTTAACCTTTCTCCTTCCTTCACATCTGAAAATTCTGTCTTAAGAAACAGTTTATTTGCAAAGGTATCTCTTTCAAAATGTCCTTTTAGAGTGTTCTATACCTCTTTTGGGATCTGGCTGGTTGTTATTAGCCTTCTCTTTATATTTCTCAAATTCCTAAGTGTAAGTGCTAGCATTTGCAGCTAATACATCTGTCTCCATTACCATGCCCCACAGCCCTTTAGCTCCTGGCAAATGTTCCATCTGAAATGTTCACATTGCCCAGTTCTCTAATCCGCTCACCTTGTCAATAAACAGCTTATCTTCCATGGTGAATCTCACAATACTGTTTATCTAACACACACACACACACACACACAAAAGAAGAGAAAAAACATGTACATAGCTTTGTTACTATTATCTGAGCCCATAATCTGTACACGTTTTTTATTCAGCAAGTCAAAAACAGGGACTACAGGTAGACAGTAGGCTGCAGCACTGCATGCTTTTTCAACTCTCTTGTAATATTACTGCATTCACAACAGTTGACTTTTTTTTTTTTTTTATCCCAGATTCCTGCTGAGGTGGCACCTAGACAAAGAGGAGAAAAGTCAATCTGGGGATTAAAAACTGTGCCACTGGTTTCTCAATTATCCCAGCTACCTCTGTGAAAGTTTTTATAAGTGCAAATTGAAAAAGTGAGGACAAGGCTGGTAGTTACCCTTGATCCCTGATTTGCTTTAGCTCTGCACAAAATGAACCCACTAAGAGTCCTTATACTTCCCTAGGTTTGGACTTTTGAGGTACATAGTCCCCTGACTTGTTTTCTTTTCAGTGTGTTACTTACACGTGGTGTGTGTGGGAGTTACTTTTACATTAACTTAGCCCTTCAATCCGTTCATCTTAAATTAGATTTTTTTTTTGTGCTGGTTAGCCACATAGACATCTGCTGTGCTTTGTCCCAACTTTACTCTTCAGAAAGTAAATTAAATTCTTTGTCAATGAGTTTTTCTCTGCAATTTCAATAGACAGTCAAAGTTCTGCCAACACAGCTTTCAAAGAAGGGTGCATTTCTGTTTTGAAAGTTATATAGAAAGATGTCAGATACACAGCAGTCAAAGTGGCTACTACAAAGCTAATGCACGGAAAGGGCTATTTATAATATTACAATGTCGAAACAGAACCAGCTTTTGCTACAGCTACTCCATTCTGCTACTCCATGAACCCTTATAAGCATAACTGTTAACTCTCAGTCTTCCTATACTTATAACAAAATTATATGAATAAGGAAATATACCTCTGTCAAATGTTAGTGAAAAGCAGCAGCAGTGTGTGGGACTCGACGATGATTCATCATTCTGTCATCTGTATGTGAGCTATATGTCATGTCATCAGAGGGTCAGCCATAGCTTGGAGAATGTCTGGTCTCCGATAAGCAAATAATCAAATTTGTCTAAAAGCATTGCAGATTATGTCATTCAACATTTTATGGACATTATTTAAAATTAACACAACATTGGGATATCTCAGTTGAAAACAACAAGCCTTTTATGCTTCTATGATGGAAGATGAATCTGTTTGTTTTCCTCAGCGTTCCTGTGGAATAAATGTTATTCTCTCCTTAAGAATCTGGGTTACAGCTTAAAGCTCCCATCTTCACTGTCTACCTTTCACTTGCTGCCAAAGGCCAAAGCTTTGCCAATGTTCCTTTAACCACATGAAAATCCTGCTGCTCATCCACATCGAGAACAGTCAGACAAGGTGCTTCAGACGTCTGGTTAGAAAGCTGTGCTACTGAGGTATTCAGAACACATACCATCCAGAGGAGGCCCAGGGCAAAACCTGGGACACGCTGGAGGGAGTACGTCTCTTGGCTGGCCAGGAGGAGCCTCAGGATCCCCCAAACTGGAAGTACTGGGAAGAAATGGCCTATGAAAGGGACGTCTGGACTTCCCTGCTTAGTGGAAACGATCTACAACTAATCCTGCTTTTGATAAGCCATAGAATATGTATGAATGGATGGATGGATGGACGGATGGATGGATATAAAATTCAAACTTACGTACTTGTTTAAACTATTTGTCTAAACTAGACATACACACAATTTCTACAAAAATAAGCACTTCTTGTTATATTTCATCCCCTTTTTTCTTTCCTGACATCAAGAAAATTGGAATTTAATAAATCATCTGAAATCTATCACAAAAAAGTGATTTCTATTTAAATTACTTTTTCATAAAGGACAGAAGTTTGGCTCGAGGCATTCTCCATATTGGTATACGTTGCATGTGAAACCAAGTAGGAAATTGTTGCTTTATAGATTTGAAGCAAACGTAGCTAAAAGTTTTAAAAACAGAGCTAGTTGCATATGTTTGCATGTTTCATAAAGTGACCTGGATAAAAACATCTAAATAACGGTTTCTTTACATGCACTTCAGAGATTAAATGACTCAGTCTTACTCTGATTATTACATACTGGTAAAATGGGATTCACCTTCAAGTTAATGACTTGTTGTGCGTAACAACGCTTAATGGTGAGTTGTAGCAGTTCTGCATTTGCCCTGGTTTTGCTGGAACTGAATAACAGATTGGTGGTAAAATACTTTGGCTGCTTATTAAAGGCTCTTTGGATCCACATATGCAGGATGCCACCAGTGTGACAAGACTAAGCTTAAACAAAATGATTGCGTTCAGACAGAAGTCGTAAACCAGCAGAAAATTGAACTCAAGCTGTGCTACAGGAACCAACATGAGGCAGTGATTAATCTTAGAGTCTTTTATTTATACAGCTGCTGTGTAACAACAATTACAGATTCTTACCTTGGTTGTTTAATCAAGTTTTTTTTGTGTGTTTTTTTTTTTACCATTTAGGATGCACGAAACTCTGAAACCAAAATATTAATTATTTAGAGGTTGCTCAACAAATCCTTTAAATTGAGTTCTTCTTTACTGAGAAGAACAGCCATGCAGTATTACACTCCACAGAGGTGCTGAAAAGCTTAAAGGTTTTCCTTCATCTCTGTCTATTTTCTTCCTGCAGCAACTGCTGGAAGATTGATTTCTTAGATCTTTAATCACCTGTGGTGCAGAGGGCAAAGAAATGATTGCTTATTTGGTAATAGCACCCTTTATGATAAAAAAAAAAAAAAAAAACTCTTTATTGCTACACAGTTTGGACATATATGTTGTAAATTCCCATCAAAACATGATTGTTTACAGTGGCTTTCTTATTGTCTACATTGGCATTGTATTTCCGTCCTCTTAAATGATTGTTAATAATGATCACAATGTTATTCCATAATTTATCAGCCTTCCGAGTCTTGAAATTAGATGGAAGGTGTGTACTGTCAGTCAGCTATTTTTGATATGACCATAAGCAGACAACACTGGCAGTTCCTGAAGCTGTGACACCACATCTGCATTAGTGACCTCCTTAAAATCCTACAGTCAGACTCTTGTTTGCTGCTGGAGATGTCAAAGGCCCAGATAATCCACCAGCAAACGTTTACCATCACCTTAGTTCATTGTTGCATTTCGCAGTGTGATCCTCTGGCTCTGCAGTGATAGCATGTCCTTCTCTTTTTCATTCAAGAAGAAAATTCTTTTATTTACTAAAGGGTAATAACAAAATAATATAAATCATAAATAACCACCAATTCAGTAAGGCATAAGGGCATAAAACTTGCATGTTTTTATCATTTGTTGTTTATTGTAGATTACTGAAACATAGATTATGAAGTGATATATTAAGTAAGGCCGTCACTAAGCATGTGAGACATTCGACACTTATGGTCCATGTACTGTGGTACCGACATAGTTAAAATAAGTTAGGTAGATAATGAAAGTAAATATCTAATAAATCTCAAAGGGCAAAAATAAAGGCAATGCAACACTTAAAATAGCCGTTTTTATAGCTGACTCTGGTATTACGAGGAAGGCAAAATGGATTTGAAAAATGAAACTACAACCGTGTTGTTATTCTTCACTGTATGTTCTGTGTGCATTTCCCATTAATATTCCCACCAGAATGGGTTGAGGTACCAGGCTGCAGTGTTACCTCCCAGCTGTAGGCAGGCACAAGACATTGGCTGAATCCAGTAGTTTCATTGAAAAGCTGACCTTTAAAGCATCTAGAGAATTACAGTTTTGCATACAAATGATGATCTGATTCCTCAGCCATCTGATCAGTCAGTCATTGTCACAGCATGCCACTGTTGGAGGCTCCCTTCGTTGTGTAGACCTGTATCATTTCTCCTCGTGATTTTTAATTCCCTTTGAAATTATGACTGAATAATTCATTTGAACCATGTTATATTAAATCTGTGTTCATCGTCTTGCTCTTCTTGACTGTTTTTGTGAATAGGGTGAGAGAGGTAGGGGAGGCGGGCATTTCCAATTTTGGGTTATTTAATTAGTCATTACAAACCTCATGGTTTTGAAGTCGGTGCAATTTACCCAGGTATGCAAATGGCTGGCCTATATTGAAAACATAATTATGCAGGGAGGAGCTGGCCAAGAAGAGAATGATGCAACAGTGCCATCTACTGGGGATAAGTGGTACATACTCAGTTCAGAGCTGGAGACCGCTCTGTTCTTATGCCCTGAGCACTAAATACTGCAGTTTCGTCTGCTCCAACCTAATGGATGCAAAAGGTTGCTCGTCTTGCAAAACAGATTTTTTTTTATAGTTTATAGTTTTGTTTTATTTGGTTCTTGTTTAAATACTCCAATCCTAAAGCAGTCCAGATGCTGTGTAAAATGTAAATAAGTCAGAATGCAATGATTAGTAAATATCTTAAATCCACATTTTATTTTCAATAGAACATCAACATATAAAATTATGTAACAGAGATTTTCTTTTTGCATGGAAAGGTTAGTTCATTCTTAATTTGATGGGAACAACTAATCTCAAAAGCATTATGGCAGGTTGATGTTAACCATTGTGTTGCATCACCTCTTCTTTTAACAACTGCCTGCAACCGACTGAGATGACCAGATGCTGAGGATTGTTGTCCCTCTCTTGTCTGATACTTTAGCACAGGGGTGCCCAAGTCCAGTCACCAAGATCTATGACTGTGCATTTTTTAGACACATCCCTTCTCTAACACATCCTAAATAAATATCTTAATTCCATCAACCCCATGTCATGCAGCTCTGCAGAGTAATGAGCTATTTAGTTGATTCAGCTGTACTGGAGAAGAGTTGCATCTAAAACCTCCAGGATAGCAGATGTCAAGGACGAGACTTGGAAACCCTTGCTTAATGCAACCCCATACCATCAGAGATGCCAGCATTTTAGATATCTGCTAATAAGCTGGATGGTCTCTTTCACTCTTTAGTCTACAGGAAACATTATCCATGGTTTCCAAAAAGAATTATGTTGACTAATCTGACCATATTCTTTTTTTTCACTTTGTTACCAACCATTTTAAATGGGATTTGACCCAGAGAAGATGGGAACATATCTGAATCATGTTCACATATGGCTTCTTCTTTGCATGACAGAGCTTTAATCGGCATTGTGGTGGATTGCCTGGCATGTGTTCACAAACAGTGATGCCTGGTAGTGTTTTTGAGCGCATACAGTGATTTTCAGTAGAGAATCATGCCCATTTTAATGCAGTGCTGTTGTTGAGTAAATATTTGCAAATCATTACATTCTTTTTTTTTAATTAATGTTTTACAGTGTTTCAACCTCTTAGGCACTACCTCAAGAGAATAAGCTTTACTGAAAACACATGATTTCTTTGCATGTAAAGGCACACAAACATTTAAACTTGATAATTACACTTTGGCTGTAGAAATAATACCAAATTTTTGTTCAGTTATTCCAGATCCCACACTCTTAAAATTTGTCATATTAGTGAGGAAAGACGCAACCTTTATTGGATAAAAATATGCTTCAATAGTTTATTTCTCCAAGTCCAGAGATGACATAACTATTTCTAACACTGACTTGTGCTTTTACATTTATTGAGTCTTGAAAAAACAAAGGAGACAATATCTTATATGCAAAATGGCAAAAACACAATCTTTTAACCAGGAAGGCACCAAAGACACATTAGCATAAAGTCATAAAGTGGAAAGATAATGATAGTTGCTGGCTCCATAATAACATAAAAAACAGGACAAAGAACAACTTCTGAACTTATTCGGGTTATTCCAAATAAAACATTAACAAAACCATCTTAAGTTTCCTCTTGCAAAGAAAATAATCTTTATTTGAATAGCTAAAAGCTAATAAGACAATAGTGGTATTATGACAGCTAAAATATATATTATATATTATAAATACAATAGACTTCATGGATCATTTTCTACGTGTGCATGTTTTTTTTTACTCCCTTTTGTGGCTAAGGACTGTCCACTCTGTGTGCAAGGAGAAAAGAGCAACATCAGAACGTCCTTAATACAAAGTACAATTTTTGTCAAGGATGATTTTTTTTTAATACACTTGTAATAAATTATTTTAGTAAAATATTCAGTCTGTGACTGTTAGAAAATAACAGTTACTTGTTGCAATTGTTAAAGGTTTTAAATTACATGATGATATGTCTGTGATTGTCAGGATATTAATGATTTGTACATGGTGGTGTTTTTGTGCTTTACCACAGCAGGAGAGCTGTCCACACCTCTCAAACTTCTGAAAATGAAAAAGAAATATGTTCTTCTTCAACAAACCTCACCCAAAGTTCAAATGCTAAAAGTAGAAAGTGGCACACTTGAGAAATATGAGAACTGAAACAGGTCACATATTCTGGTTTTCTGCAGTGGAGTGGGGTGTGGTGGGCCAGAAACTGGTCAGTTTCTAACTGAATGTAAACAGGTGTTGTTTTGTTCCAAAGTATTACAGGCGTTAAGAGTCAGTGTAAAAATGGCAGCATCACTAATTCTCTTCCTCTAGGACTACTACTTCCTCTTAGAAGCTAAAGCCTCATTAGGCTGTGGAAGGAGGCAAACACTTGCACTGCAAAGGTGCCTAAAATGTGAGAAAGACTTTTTACCGAAACCAAAAAAAAAAAACAGAAGTATGGTGAGATTATGGCAGGAAGTTAAACATCCTTGTGATATTGGTATTGCGCAACTACAATTTCATACAATGCAAGCCATAAGAGACCAAATATTAGCACCAATCCTCTGGACGCCTCTAAAGAAATCTAAGCACTTCATTTGGGTCTTTCTGGTTGCCATGGCAGTCCTGCCCATTAGTGGGATGCCTTCCTCAAGCCTGGTCCAAGTGGAACAGTTTTGCAAAGTTTTAATCTTTCTTTTTTCTTGTTCCTCATTTGTTCAGGGTGATGGTGACGTAAGATGTAGGTATGTAGCCCTCGTCGCCATTGTTCCTTCGGACACGGGTCCACCCATCCCCTTTGTCCTCCTCTACTACAGCCAGTACCTCCCCTTCCTGCATGGAAATGGTCCCTTCACTGGCACCTGAGAGGGAAGGACAGGCTGCTTGAGACACATATCACTTTAATAGTTTACAAATTAAAAAATTTGCACCCTCAAAATGAAGCCAAAACACCTCATGACCCTAGATGGAAGATTTTTGTAGTTCTGTATGTGAAACAAGAAAACTAATCTTCATTGCATAAAAAACTGAACAGAAATTTAACATGTAAATGTAAAACAGCATATGCTCTTAATCCCACTCTTCGACTACAGTTCATGAGTTTGTCAGCTGGCTAAAATACCCTGTGACATACCAGGGAAGTTATACATAGCTGTGCATTTTCCAATAGGAGCTGCTAGCTCCTCATCCTCAAAGTCATCATCAAACTCGGCATAAATGGCTTGCGAGGGGTCCGGGGTGCTTTCATCGGAGTGAGCTCCATCAGGGCTGAAAAGGAAATACAGAAGGTTTCCAGTTCAAAGAGGACACAAACATGTTTCAAACATATCATGGTGAAATGTGATTTTACCTGTGTGCATCATGAGCTCCGTTATTGTTAAATGTATGGGTTTTATAGCGCAGTGTGTCGCCTCGTCCACCCGCTTCAGCCAGCCAACTCTGGATAAAGACAATGAAGGATCAGGGTTATCCATATATGTTTTTTTTTTTTTTTTAGAGTGAAACAGGACAAAAAAAGCCTAAAAATATATTAGAATTAAGAAATAAAGATGTGAAATACTATTAATAAACAACTGAAGTGAGGATTACCTCATACTTGCTCAGCTCTCCTCTGAGCCGCTCCATATTCTGGGACGTCTGGCTGATTTGTGATGCAAGACAAGCTGGATCTCCCATTTGAGGATTTTTCTCATAAACATCTTTCATCTTTCCAAGTGCTTCACTGAAAAGAGAAAGGAGAAGAGAGATGGGAGAGGGAAGGGGAAAAAGGGAAAGTTACTCGGGGCGAATTTTGTTCCCTGCAGAGCTCAGAGGTAGGTAAACAATTCCAACACACACAAACAGCAAAGAGTTGTTTACGAAGCATAAACAGTGTATCCACACATCCAGCTGGAAAGTTACAACAGAGAATGTTATTAATGCACAGGATTCTCACATACACACACACACCTTTGATCTAATTCCTTCTGCAATTCTTTGCAAATTTCGTCTAATTTCTGCTGTAGCCTCTTCCTGCGCTGCTCTGGAGGGAGATGAGAAAAGTCCTCTGTCACCGTTGGCTGCAAGAGGTCACAGGAAGGGTGGGTTAACACTGCACTTAGGCTGACATTTGACAATTTCATGAACATATTCACCGTAACCACAGAAACACACATCCAAATGATAACACCAGCCTTGTGGTTTGAAGTCAGCCCATGAAATAATGATCAACCCTTTCCAGTCACAGGTTGGACGGTTTTAGACTAACCACAAAAGCAACAATGTGTAGTTTGTTAGTGAGCTGAAAACAAAACCACCACCCATGGGTATTAAAAGCCAATTCAAAATTAGTTTACACATCTCTGTTTTTCCTCCTTTCCCCCCCACCACCAGATGGCCACCTCTTCAATACAAACTCATTAGTACAAGAACTCTGCTCTTGTGCACTGACGTTCGCACACACACTTGTAAAAGGAAATAAATAGAAGTTTGCTGGTTGTAAAGGAAAGGTGGTCTTCTTTTTTTTTTTTTTTTGGATCAGACAGTGTAACCCTGCACCAGTATTTCCATCCATATTACCGTGGTTCTTTCTTGGTTAAATTTCTGATGGGGAAAAAAAAACAGTTTGTGTATATAGATAAAACATCTGATAAGCCTTAAGTGTTTCTTGCTTTAAAAATACATTCTGGTTACATGTTTTTAACCCATTAAAAATATAAACTGTTTGTACTGAATAGCTGCAGTAGGAAATGTAAACTGTTTTCTTCATCTGAGGAACTCGGCGGCTCCTGCGGAGCCATGAGAACGGGATGATGGATGAGATCTCCTGGCACCCGAATCACCTCCTCTTGTCACTCACCGATCTCCTGAGTGTCCGGAAGGAAGAGATTCTGGGTTTGACTGTCTTATTGATCTCCTTCAAACAGTACGACAGGGGGTCCCGGCCAAACTTGGGGGAAGGGAGTCCGTTAGGGGGTGAAGGGGTGGGGGGTGTAGAGAAAGGAGCGAGTGTGGAGGAAGAGAGCTGAGGTTGGGCAAGACCAAAAGTACCAGCACCCAACAATGAGGTATGCAGGCAAAGGATGGTACAAGAGGGAGGGAGGGGAGAGGATAACAGAAATGGAAGAGACAGGAAGACAAAAACAAGATGACAAGGGAAAGAAAAAGACAACGTCAACAACTTAAAGCACACCACAATGCCTGGAAGACAATACTGGAGCAAACCCAGCACACGAGCCCAAAGAGCATGAAAGAACAAACATACATCTTTGGCCCCAAAACACACAAGTTTTAAAGGAAATAAAAAGGGTCATTTTATGGAAACTCACCCAATCTTCCCAGTATATTGCAATTTTTATAACAACAATGCATTTTTCATGTTATGCCAGCTGGGCTGTTTTTATTCAGTCACTGAAATTTTCCTATATCCTGTCAATCGCTCGGTTTTCATAGTAACATGGTCACCATTTCCTCCTAAGTTTTTAGTCAGGCCCAAAGTTAAGAAGCATTAAAACTTTTTTTTTTGTGCTGACATCTAGCTTTAGTCAGTTTTGGCGAGATGCTGCACCGAGATGTGAGCATTTTACTGTATGCTTGTGTTTAATGCGTGTATATAATTTCTTTACAGGTAGAATAATAAGGGGGTTTTTTTGTTAGGACAATTCAACAGAACACTCTCAGGTTTCTAGGAAAAATCAGATGCCTGACCTGGAAGAGTTGTGTGTGAATTTGCATGGAATGACCAGAAACAACACTAGAAAGTAAGCGACCAGCCATAGCTTCCCCACTGGTGCCACACCTGCCCAACGCCTGCAGCCAAACTCAAGCATAGTTAAAAGGCAGAGTGCGACTCCCACTGAGGACCCATGGGGCAAACCAGCAAAGCTAAATCACAAATGTATAGCTTCCATAGTTCCACAAGCTGTCATACCAGATATTTTTCTTCAACACCATTATTGCCAGTTGCTTTGTTTTGCTATTCCCCTGATTAAGTTTTTCACAACAATAATAAAACATATCCTCCCGAATAAAGCTGTTGTTATCACTTTATAAAGCTGTGAGTCTTTTAAATTTGTTCTCAGTATCGCCAAGTGTCTGCAGTGAAGATTGCCATTGTTGGCTACTGTCAATTATTCTGTATTAAATGAAAAATGTCATTTCTCAAACTCTGAAAGTAATGTTGTGAAAGAAAAGTAACCACCATGTTCACATTTGCAGCACAACTATCCACACTCTGACCCATATACAGCAGACAGCATATCAGTTCATGAACCAGTACAGCTGTTATAAATAGTATTCATAATTTTCCACAGTGGGAAAGTGCTTATGGATTTTTAGGGCTTGGTGAATGCCCTGCATTAGAAAGAGACTTGCCAACATGCCAAAAGGGAACTACATAAATCTGTATTTATGGGAAAAGGTGGCGGTGGGATCTATTAGCTAAATTACACAGGAGGCTGATGACATCTAGTCTTCAATGATGGCGACTTAAAACAAGGTCTACAACAGGGTCCTAGGCCTAATTACTGAGAGCTTGAAGCACAACACTGTTATTATGTGAACATCTACTGCTTTTGGTGCGACTTTTCTTTCGAGTTATGGGGGATCTAAGTAAAGGGGAGCTGTTAATGGGAATGGCTCAAGTAAACTTAGGGTTTACTCAAGTCAGTACAGCCAGCTTCCTATTCACGCTCTTTAGACCTAATTGGGAGAGCATGACTGATGACACAGAGCTCCGTGCCACACACATACATAGAACAGGAAGCGTGCACAACACAGCACAGCCAGTACAGCCAGTAATACATGCAGAAAGAAGAGAGCTGAGCAAGCAAACACTGCAAGGACGAAAGAAGGGATCATTTAGGTTTTGGGACTGGAGGAGGGGACCATTAGCTGGTTAGTGGTCAGTCACTCATAACACCAGTTTCATGTAGGAGTTGAGAGTGCTTACAGATCCGTTAAAGTCACGTGAGTCTTCCACATCACATACATACTAAAGAGCAAACACAAACATATCCGTGTTAACAATGATCAAGATTTTCTGGCTTGGCAAACCTGGTGTAGTTCTGATAATGGTACAAAGATTTTTATTGTGATGTGACACATAATGCCAGGTTCTGGGCGGAATAATGGAGGCAGTGTGTTTGTGGATGCCTGGAGAAGAAAATTCAATGTTGTTTTGGTCCTGTGCCGATAAAAGCGCAAGCACAGCAGAATGCTGACTGCCAGTTGACCCAGTGGAAAGCATTCTGCAGAGATAGGGTTGTGTTCGGGGGGTTGTGGGGTGGTGGAGCCAAGGTTTATTCACTCACAGCCAGGAACAGAGCCATGCAAAGGGACTTTTTCAGGAAATGATATGGTGTGTGTGAGATCATTCATAATGAAATGAAAGTGGCCCATGCATTATTACACTGAGCTGTAGCAACTAGGTCTTAACACTGCATGTTGTGTGTGTGTGTAGCCGTCACTTCAGGTTCACCGTGAGCACTCTCTGTATGGAAATTCTTGGCTCTGCAACGCAAAGAGTCACCTCCTAATCTAAATGCCAACTTGTGGACCCTAAAACATTAATACATGGGAGTCGCTAACCCATTCACTGGACACTTACCAGAAATCAAATATAACATTGAGGCATGTCTGAAATAAATGTCCTACCTTATTTCTTTTGCTGAAAAGCCAAAAGTTTTTGCTCTTGTTCTTTCCCAGAAGGTCTAAGGGGCCTTTAGGTGTTCCCAAGCTGCTGTCAGATGAGGCTCGATTGATACCCTGACTGTAGTCTTCAAACTCCAAATCTCCAGGACGTTCAAAGCCGGACTTATTCTGCTCTATTACAACCATGGAGTCCTGCATTTAATGCAGTTATGGATGAGAGCAAAAGTTATTACAAACAGATGCACATTTTATAAAACCAGGGTTGCATTAAGTCATGCTGTTTATAAAATGTTAGTTTTTAAAAGAGCAACTCACGTTCTTCTCATTAACATTAGTGCCGGCTTTAGTTATGCCTTCCAGACACTTGCCAATGATGGGCATCACATGTTTTTCTGTGTCTGAAAACAATATATAACCTTGTGCCAACTTCCGTACTCGCCTCTCATCCAGATCCTGCAATTTCTAGAGAAGACGCAAAACAGCAGATTACTATCGACTAATAGAAGGATGCAGCACACGAACGATTCATGACATATTAATCATAAAATATTTCTTCATGGTCATTTTCAAACATTTATAGCAAATAAAAAGTGAAAGAACATAATCTTTTGCTGGGTTTAAATCAGAATAACTCATTTAGGTGAAATTAAATCTGAACATTCAGTACTTTTTATGTATTTCTAACACTATTCCTTATGAATACACATACATTTTCCAAATATAGATAAAAAAAAAAAAAAGTAAATTTGGTGAGGTAACCGTAATACAGTATTGATGGTCTCACCTGCACTCAGTGGCATCCACTATTTTAGCATCCTGTGAAACACTACTTCAAAATTTCTGCACTAGTGATGCAGAATAGCAGCTGGAGAGTCGGGTATTTTCCAGTAGGACACATCCTTAAGTCTCTGTTTATATCATAAACTGAACATAGAATATAAAAGTACCCACCAGGACTTGACCTATTTGTCTGTGGACTCCTAATTTAAATCTTCTTGTTCACATTTTGATTATCATTTGTCCTTTAAAAGTGGATTTCATGACAGAGCAGTGATAAAACCTAACCACAGTAATCTTACTTTACGTTTAATAGGACCCTAATTTACTAACTAAACATTGCAGCCTGTTAAAGATCATGCTGTTGTTAGAAAAATGTTTAGTATGATGATAAATTAAGTGAGAAGTAAAGTAATTTTCTCATATTTTCTGCAACAACAGACCTTCCTTCCAGAGCCACCAGTAATCTGTCAGCCATTTAACAGAACACAGGTTCAAGGTATCGGCTGGGATGCTATATTAATTTTCAATACTGCAATTATAACCATTCCGGAAATTGGTGGTGCACTTACATTGAATATGAGCGGCATGTCATTAAAATAGAACTGGCTCTGCTCTTTGTTGTATTTCTGGAGCTGGGCTGCATAGTCATTCTTACACTCCTCTGCTATGTGCGCTCTCATATGAGCCTGCTGTTTGGCCTGCAACCACACATAAAGCACACAGGTTAATAACCGCTTCTGATCTTACTATGTTGTGTATGCAAATACTTCTCCTGTCTTACTTTTTCAACATCAGCTTTTGTGGCGTTGATGTCCTGATCCGTCTTCTCTGCATATTGTGCTGACCGCTCTGCTTCTCTCCATTCCCTCTCAAAGCGTTTTTTACTCTGTTGCAGAGGGAAAGAAAAAAAAATTAAAGTTCAGCTCTGGTAAATTAGAGAAGCCAGTGTCTGAATCAAACATGAAGAGGATCCACTATTCAAAGCAAAGTTGCTTTACTGTCTAGGAGAGGAGACAGGGGAAGTTTTAGCCTCTGGGAGCAGAAAACTAAAATAATCACCATGTATGTCCTGGACCAATGATGTCGGAGGAGTTTGAAATGAGACAGCTTCCTACTCTGTTCACCTGTTTTTACTATAGACAAATAAAGCAACCTGCATGACTACAGAGTCTGCAACAACCCTCTTGCAGAGTGCTTTGAATACATTTTATTCTGAACTCGAAACACGCCCCAATTATATTCTGATTAATCTTTAAATGTCGAGGTTAGACTTACACTGTCAAGCTGCTTGTAGGTGCTCTCCAAACTCTGCTGGGCCTTCTTGGCATCCATCAGATACTGCAAACATTCACAAAAATAGACAGAGTGCGATGAGGGTCAGATGACAGAGGGAGACATACGGCTATGTGTAGGAGCAGACAGAATAAACAATGACCTCCAAAAGCCACACGGCAAAACAGACAAGAAAACAAATACCAGAGTGTCTGTTTGAGACATAACGTCTTCAGCGAGTGGCTGCACACAGCTGCATTAGTCTGCAATCCAACATGACAAAGACGGAGCATTCCTCATGGAGAAATGGAACACCACTGCACAGACCGTGCCTCCCTCAGGAGACACTAAGCAAGACTCCTTTCCTGCCACAGAAGTGAGATTTCATCTCCACTCTAAATCAGTTTATCTTCCCCGTCCTCCTAAACTTTACACCCCTCCTTTGCAGATTATGCTGCACAAAGAAATTAAAAAGAAAAAAAAAAACATTTGGCATTTTGTCAGACTGCTTCTTAATATGTTGCTGTGGGGACACAACAGTACACTAGTGTATACACAACTCAGTGTTTTCTTTTTAAGATAACGTAGACTGCAGATATGAATCAAACCCTTAAGTCAACAAAGCTTGTAAAACTGTAAAAGAAAAGTGGCCCAGAAAAGCGCACTGGAACAAAAAGTAACAAGCTTCAGCATCAGAGCTGTGAGAAGATGACCTGAAAAACATCCTTTCCCAGCTAAAAATCAAAAAGCAAAAATAAACATGTCCCATATCATTAACTGGACTACAGTGGTTGCTACCATGATGGGTTTTAAGATGGACAACCCGGTGTGTTCCTGGTTCTTCGCATGTCACGCTCACCGTCTTTCGTTCCTGCTTGAGCTCCTGCAGGTACTTGGTAAGGTCGATGCAGATGTTCATCATCAAGTTCTCAGCAATTAGCTCTCTTTGCCCCGCATAGTCGTTCATCTCATTCAGGATGTCCAAAAACGACTGATAGCTGGACAACCTATCATTTAAGAGGAGGAGAAAGGAAAGGGTGGAGAGTACTGATGGGACCAGCGATAGCATGATACAAGACACAAAGCTCAGCAGTGATAAGAAGATCAGGACTTCCTTATTCCTGCCTCCGTCTGAGGGCATTTAATGTCACCAACATCAGACTGCAACAACTACATGGATCACGCCGGCAAAAAGGTTATTTCTCACAGTTTAAAACTGGATACCATATGTAGTTTGGTCTGTTTTTACTTTTAGTAGTTCCCTCAGTGAGTGCTTGAAATGTTATGATGGGTGTAAGTAAAAGGGGAATAATGAGCCAAACTAGGTTTACTGTTTTTTGGAAGACAGACTTTGTAAGAGAAGCTACAGACTAAGACTCACCTGCACTCTGGTTCATCTTTGCTGCTTCGTTTTTGGTTATATTTCTTTGAGAGATTCCTGTGGGAAATGATATGTGATCAAATTTAACAAGTTCACAGGGAAGTTACTGAAAAGATGAATGACATCGCTGTGCAACAACCAGTGTTTTGGGTTTTTTTTTTTCACAGCTGTATTTTAAAAACAAATCCACAATGAACATATTCAAATATCTGTTCTTCCTCTTTATACTCTTCCATTCACCACATCCCGTCTATCATGCGCCAGTCTGCTCCCACTTCCTCTCCTCTCCAGCAAACTCTGCACTACAACAGATGTGGGTCTGCACACTGGGAAACAACTGTGAGAGGAAGCAGTAGGGATGAAGAGAGAGAGAGAGGAGGGGGGGGGGGGCACAGAGGGCCAGCGAGCACACTGCAACTGGAGAAGGAGAATTGGGCTAGTGTTTCAGAGACAAGCTAGATCTCTGTCCCAGAGCAGTCATAAGACCAACAAACATTTCATAAACAACCTTTTAATATGCTCACATTCAAACACACACAAACACAGCCGCAAGCTGCTGTAAGCAACACACTTGCACAAAAGTATTTCACACAGTCAGCACAGGAAAAAAGAAAGAAAGAAAAAAAAAAACAGGACAAGAGTGAGGCCTACCTCAGTTGTTTGGCATAGTTTTGCTCAATCTCTGTCCTCTCCTTCACGAATTTCACATACTTCTCCACCAGCTCCAGGCCGGACTGTGTGTGCTTCTCTATGATGTCATATTGATCCTAAAAAAAAAAAAAAAGAGCAAGTGAGACATATAAGGAAAAGACAAGCTGACTTGCAGTTAGGGCGTGTGTTTACTTTTAGGCTAAGGATGGGATGTTCCTCTGGTTGAGTTTGAGGACATCTAGAAGGGTTTAGAACGGAAGGCAGTAAACAAAGCACAGCAAACTTTTTTTTCCCCTACACATCAGAATCCAAGAAAGCACTTCACATGTGCAAAATGCATGGATGATGTCCTTAAACATCTACCTAACTCTAGGTTATGGAGCACGTATGAAGATGGATTGCAGGAAGAGGATTAAATTGCATTGAGTAAACTATTCTGTAGTAATGATATTGAAAGAAATGGCTGCCGGTACATAAAGTCATTAATGTGACATATTTCATGTCTTCATTCAGAGCAGAAACAGCTGACTTTGCTTTGTTCACTTCCTCATGCAAGAGACTTTATGACAACTTCAAGCTCCGACAAGTCTGTTAGGAGGTGATGGGTGGAAACAAAGCTTGTCCTTCTGACTTGAAAAAGAATTGTTCCCCCAAGCCGTGTTTTGGGAGAAGGGGGTCGACTTTTGAATTTGGATGGGGGTATTTTGAAAGAGGATTCCTGGCATGTTGGGCCTTGTTTGTTCCTTAGATAACTTTCATGGTACTTAGGGAAAACAAAAGAAGCAGATCTTAAATGAATGAGACAAGATGAAAGAATACAGTTAAAATCCATCAATAACTCCAAACAATCAATCAATCAATCAATCAATCAATAAATAAATAAATAAATAAATAAATCATAATCCCAAACAAAAACAGCCACATCTAGACGTTCAGCTTCAAGTTAATGGTAGAAGACATGATGTTTAAAACAGCTGATGGTCTTAAAAACTGATTTTGTTTTTCTCAGATGTAAAAATGATGGGAAATAGTGAACTAAACAAACTGCAGGATTTCAATGCATTTCTTCAGATATGGTAAATTGAGCATTATCTTACTGAATTACCAAATTTAAAAAACTAAACATTAGTGGTTTTTTTGCAGAACAAAGCCAACTAAGGCTATAAAGATCCAAAGGACCCATAAAACAAAACAAAAAAAAAAAAACAAAAAAAAAAAAAAACAGCAAGAAAGAGTTCAACTGCAGCAAAAAAAAAAAAAAAAAAACACTTTTGTGCTGTATTGCCAAACTGTATCAAAATACAATTGATACAAATCGGAGCAGCAACAACATTCTAAATCCAAAGTGGATCTTACCAAATATATTTGCTTAAATTGCAAAATGTCACTTATTCCAAAACCCATATTATTCATCCACTCCATTCACACTCTGTGGTGGTAAGCTACATGTGTTGCCATGACTACCCTGGGGCAGACTGACAGAAACATGGTAAGCAATCCACACCGATGGGCTCTCAAACCACCAACAAACATGCATGCACTCTGATACACCAGCAATGTTGACACTGGACACAAGGTGGGTGAGGTGTCTTGCCCAAACACACAAGGAGAGCTTGACTGGGGGAGCGTGCACCTTCCAGTTACCTGCTAAACCTGCTAAAAGTACTGAGGCTGTCCTAAGTAATAGATGAATGACTGAATGGATGAGAGCAGAATTTTCAGTTTATTGCTCTGACCCATCTCCTGCATATCAGTGGTAGGTACACAGATGTCAATATCAAAGAGAAGCCCACAAACCTGTGACATGGTGGCTACATCTGTCTTTTACTTTCATTACTGTTACCTTTAAATGCCTCATCTTGTTAAATCTGAGACCAGTCAGATCCATTACCTCTATCTGATTCTGATGCGTACGTAATTCACTGATCAGAATTCAGACGTTCAAGTAAATGTTCAAATGACGTTCAAGGAAACGTTCAAGACTTGTTTCCACAAATGGAAACAAGTCAGGTAGCAACTTGTGTGTACAGCCAAAGTTCTGAATGACTGAAGTCATGACTTACACAACAAAAAACAACCACTGCATCTATGTATAGTTTTCAGCACTTCTCTATAAATTTGTGTGTGTTAAAGTCTATAAGCGTCTCACTTTCAGCTGCTCCTTGTGCAGAAGTAACCCAAATTGAGCAGATGGGTAACTGTTGAGCAGCCCTGCTTATCGGCTTAGAGGAACTTAACTCATTCCTCTTCACAGGACATTATCAATTTCAAGTCTTCCCAATTTCTTTTAAATTAATATCAACACTTTGATTAGGTCTTAGTAAACATTAACATCACTATAAAACACATTAGGCAAAATGACTTTTGTGCAAAACTTACTGTCTGGGTTACTAAAACTCACTGATACTGTATAAATTCACTGTTCAGTTGATGATGATTTAAATGCACCAAAATGAGCCCAAACTAAACATCTACCATGTTTCGCAGACGGGATAACATTCTCATGCTGGAGTAAAGTGTGATTTATTTTTCAAAACATCACTCTTGTTTATATCAAAAGGGTTTATTTTGGTCCCACCTTACCATCAAACTGACCACTAATTTCCTACCCACAGATATGTATTATTGGCTCCCTTTCCTCAACAGATAACTGACTGATATGTTGAGGATAGTTTGGGTCATATTTAGGTTGAAATATAGCACACTGTAAAGGTTCACAAACTCTCAAGCACCAAAATAACAGCATGAACAGAAAGCTGTGTTTTATCTTTAGCTCTTAATACAAGCACTTTGCATAGATCCAAATGTGATTTGCAAATTCAGTATTTTGACTCTTGCTGAGTAAAGTAAAAAAAGAAGGTAAACTGGAGTTGAGATTGGTTGCGAGGGGGGGAATTAAATGCAAAATATTTGAGTTATTCCATGACAGAAGAGATATCCAGATCTGTAGGGTGACAAGACAAGAAAGTTGATACAAGAAAATAATGCAGAAAAAGTTATTAGTTTGAGGAAACCTGTCCATGATCTTTAAAATCTTTTAGGTTTTAGATAAACCTGGGATACTTGAAGGGTTTCAGTTATTTTCTCACGCTGATACATGTACGTACAGAATCCTGCAAGCTTCCTCTAGGGCCTAGAGTCTAGGCCTTCACCCTGCTCAGCATATCTGTCAAAGTACAATTTAAAGCTGTGTCATTCTAAATACATCCTGCCTAAACAAGTTATACCATCAGAAATATTGTGAGAAAGCTGGTTCCGGTGTAGAAGAAAGAACCATTTTCCTCATTCTGGATTCTACATGTTGGATAAGATAACAGTTTCACTGGAAAGTTTTTTCTACTTTTTTTAATCTGTAACAATATAACATTATTTTTAAAACATGTAAAAGGTTTGCACATACTGTCAGTAGCTCTCTTATCTGCCTTACTCAAGTTTTGTTTGTTCATCTTAAAACTGTTGGAGGCTACATGAAACTATCTTTCCCTACACACCAAAAGGATAAACGTAATCTCCAGGGGAAAAATAAACAAGATCACACTCAGTTTATCGAATACTAATGAAACTTTACTGCAAAAAAAGACCAGGTTATATACAATTGAAAGCTTATACTTAAACAAAATGAAAACTAAAGCTTTAAAGACTTTTAAATCAACCGGTTACATCGTAAAAACAACTTCAACATTTCAGCAATTACCTCTTTATAAATGGATACTCATCTTAAAAGAAAATACCACAGCATAGAAAGAAATAAAATACATTTGCTTTAAAGTCATGATGTTCTTGAAAAATGTGGCATCAACCATCCAGCCGGATTTAAACAGTTGAAATGAATGTCAAGTGGAACAAGTCAGTATTACAGAGAAGCAGAGAAGAGCAGTTTGTTTTATCCAAACACTGAAATGGTCTAAATGTAATGTAATCTTATCTACTGGTCCAAAGGAAAAAGAAAATAAATTATATCAAATTTAATCTCCGAGCCAACCTTACGTCATCATGCTTTCACATGTTTGATGGTGTTCACTTACTTAAAAATACAAATCCTATGCAAATATAAAACTTTTCCAAGCGCTTGTTAACTCATTTAAGAAGCCACAGGTTATCAGCAAAACATGTAGTAGACTGTTTCACTGCAAATGCAAGTGCAATATGCTTCAAATGTATTATTTAAGATGTTAAAATATGTGGTTAATCTCAAGGCTGCATTCTATTCCTGCATCCATACGTGTTGCTTACTGGAGAGCACGCTCAAGGACGGAACATCCTGCAACTGGAACGCAGTTTTCATTAATACACCTGTGCTGATCCTTTTTTCCTCCTATTTTTAGTCAAAATGCTTTTGAAATATTAATGTTATTCGTGCCAATATTGGACCGATTAGTTTTAATATGTTGTGCAGCCCTTCTCTCCTTGGAAAAGAAAGTGGATGATCTGAAGTTTTTTTAGGACATGTTATGGAACGTTGGGTCATGGTAGTTACAGACGTGTAATATTAGCCGGTTCCAGTTGGAAAAAGGGGCAGACACCAGCTGAGTTTAAAGGATTTAACAGACAACTGCTTAGTGGAAACGCTAAACTTTTTGTTTTTGGCTTTGCTGGAGGCAGCTGTTTCTCTGTTCTCATCTGTGCCGTACATTGCCACGAAGTCGGTTTTTAACCACAACAGTGCACCCACACTGATCGCTTTACATGGTCGTCTTTTCTTCAGTGTGAATTTCGTTGTGTACTGGTTGTGCTTTAGTTTAATTGTTTCACTCACTACTGACACTCACGCATTTTATTCACTGTGAGGCTGACTTCTTAACCTCTGGGCACTTGGTGGCTAATATTAGTTAGCTGGTGTGTGAAATGTTGAGTGGCCGCTGCTGTTACAGTAGACTGTAACAAGTCTGATATTCCCACTCACTCACTATCACAGCAACTTCGACCATATTTCACTGGAACCATTTCAGCTTTAGCCTCTTTTAAATCCAAGCTGCATCATGAAACATAAAAATGCTAATCAGACTATTGAATAAACAGTTGAACAATTCAGCACAACATAATTCTTTGTCCTGTAATGCGTTTTAAGCAACTATTACATGTTTTCATGCAAATCTGATTCTGTATTATTCTGACTTTAAAACTGCTATAAGATGCGTTACATTTACTTACAAAAACATAATGAGTAAAACCTTAGCAACAAACTACTTTTCATCACACCCCAAAGCCAAGATAAAAAATTATGTTTGTAGGATTTAAAGGCTGATTTTCAGAAATCAGATATAGTTTGTATAAAGCAAACTTTCCAAGGTCATTTTTGGTTTAAAGTAAAAAAAAACTAAAATAAAAATCATTTGTGCTGTGAAACAATTCTTTGCATGCCTGATATTTCACTAACAGATCTGCACTTGTGCAATAAGAATGCTTGGTAGCGACAGTCCTGAAAGTTTATTAGCTGTCTCAATGGGTACACTAACTCTACTAACTTTTCCCTTAATTGAAAAAAACTGCTAAATATGAAAAACATACCATAATGTTACTACACAGATTTGGACAGGGAAGCAACTGAACAACATGATCATATACATTGTACATCTAAAGTTTTAATAAATAAAATTAAAGAGAAAAAAAAAAAAAAAAAGGCTGTTACAATATCCCAACATCCATGTTGCAATAAAAACTATAGAAAGCTAAAAAACTATTCAACTCAAATCAGACTGAATCATTTTTGTATTTTGAGTTGTTTTTTATAACTTTCACACACTAAAAAAAAAAAGAAGTCTGCAATGAAGTCAGTAATGTGCTGATTTTATCAGATGAGATCAAATTATGACGTTGTCTTCTGTGGTATTAATATCGCATCAATATTTCATTCTCTCCATTAATACCAATTATTTTTAAAGAAGTGTCTACTACACCTCACCTTTCAATGCTTCTAATAAAACCACGTGCATAAAATGAAACATCTATAGGAATCACCTCAAAAAATCCTCCATGTAACAAAGCTTCTGTAAATGTCTCAGGCCTGCGGCCCCTTGTCTTGAAGGAAATTCAGCACACCTGCCTCACAAGAATGTCTCTCACTATCACAGCTAAAGCCACCACACTGATCTTTCACGCTACAAACTGGTGGCTTAAAATAGCCACCGGATTAACAACAATCAGGGGACAGATGTCAGAGAGCTGACTTGGCTCAGAGGTTGACTATGGAGCCAAACACCAACAAGACCAATTATGTCTGGGAAGTTTTTGTCAAACCTGACAGACAAAGTCCTTACCAAACACAAACACTTAGTCAAATATTGTTATATTTACACTAAATACATTTATATTAAACAAGGGACTAAAGGAATCATACCATAATGTCAAACAGGAGCTTCAAGCAGAGGAACAGGAAAAACTCTTGCAGAAAGTCTGATTAATACTGGAGTGCGGATGTTTCTCTGTATCAATCAAAGTAGGGCAAAACTAATCAGGCTGTTGCATCAGCACATAGGATGAAAAAAGGGACAGGGAAAAGAGGCCGGGGGGGGGGGGGGGGGGGGGGGGGGCTGTAATGAGGTCACAAACTCCCTATCCTCATCTTTGCAATGCTCCATTTTACACATCCAGGTTCCCTGAAAGCATGCATGGGTGACAACAAGCTTTGTTTAGGTTCTGGATCATGTCACCCCTTTTAACTGCTGCTTCCAGGAAGTGGTTTAGTTAGCAGCAAGAAAACGGTTTAACCTTGTAAATGGGCCTTATGTTTAAGTTTTGTCTCTTGGGACAGGTCATCTGAATACTATGCAGGTCAATATAGCCTCATAAAACGTGTGTTGTGGCAAATCAGTGCACGGTTTGCTGAACATGTAATCTTGCCTCTCAGGTAGATAAATGAAGCATCTTATCAGTGATGGTTGTTGCCAAGCAGCTGATTTCATCTCTGTGGGGGGGGGGGGAGCGTGGCACAATGTAAACACAGCAAACAAGCCACAAAAAACAGCTCCTGAACTTTAAAGTACCTAAATGCAGAACGAATTACATTTCCTTTGCCTAAAATCAATTTGCATACCGTCATATGGACAGTGCTGACAACCTGGAAAAGAAAACGACCCGATTTGTTGGTGTCATATGATATCTGCTTGTTGTTAATGTTGGGATTTTATCTGATAGCCGTTCAACGAAAAGTCCTCAGATGGAAGACAGCGGTCGTGAATATACGTGTGCAAACACGAACTTTTCACCAACGCTTTCACTTTTTCAGACTTTTTCCCAACTTTTCCTGCGCGCGCTGCATGAAGGATTAGGCTTTTATTCTTCTTATCCTGACGGTGTTGCTCTTGAAGAGACAGAAGACAGACTCACCCAAAGCTCAGTGCCCCAATCCATGTTTAGCTTGTTTGCCAAGCTGGCCCACGAAAACAAAGAACTTCTCCAAAGTTATCCCAGCAGTTCCGAGGACGGCCCAAGTAGAAAATCCCGACGTGGTTAGAAAAAAAAAAACAATTACAAAAGAAAAAAAAAAGACAGAAAAAAAGGAAAACGATAAGAAACACCACGCGCTGCAGTGTTTGCTTCGTTAACAAATTATGAAAATCCAAAATTGTGATTAACCAATCACCTTGTGCTGGCAGTCGTAATTTAGTTAGTTCAAATATTTTTCATTGCGAAGGAAACAGGGACAAACGAGCTCTCGTATCCGCGTCACTCCCAAATCCTAAGTCTTAAAGGGGCAGCGCACGAGCCTTGCCACAGCCTGGAGAGACTGCGACATCCTCATGGCTTGGATAGGTCAAAGTCACAGTTCTTCCCATCCACATCTTCCTCTTCCTGGTTAATTACAAACGACCCATCATTTGGCTGAATTCTTCTGGAGATCCAGGGATTTTGTGCTGATCAGCCATCACTCATCTGACACTAAACACAACGTGCAGGAGGATACACACTTCTAAAGTCATCCTATTTAGGACGCAAAAGTTTTCACATTTCTTACAAATGAGATTAAACCTATAGCACTGCAAATAATTTAAGGGAATACTGTGTGTGTGTTTGTGTGGAGGGGGTGTAATGTACTATAAAAATGGTTTCTAAATGAAATACAAAATATGATTGTGGGCTTTTTATTCGGCTTCCATACACCTGTTTTGTCAGCTGCAAGCCAAACGCCCAACACCACTCAAAGCATTCAATTTAGTACCATTTACAGTCCATTTAATATGTATGAAGGTGATATTGTTTCATACAAGCAGAGGAATGCTCGTTTACAACCTACTCTTGCCATCCAGTTCCTTTTTTTTTTCAGCACCCATTCAATCCAAGCGTTCCCTTCAGCAGTGTGTATTCACATGTGAGACATGGGTACGTTGTTTGCAACCAAATTATAAATCCCATGCTTTTTCTTGTAGTTGCGCCACAACACAAGTAAAATAAGCAAGCCAAGCAACGCCGCCGAAATGGCAACGGGAAGCATCCATCCATGGATGACGGATGCATGACGTCTGGCGTAATCTGTAAGAGAAGAAAATTAAAATATCAGTTTAATCATTACTGCTTATTTATTGACATCATTCATGTTTTTTCTTCCATAAGAAAAGCTATGTTTGGCAACATCTTCTCCGACTGCATTGTTCTTTTTTTTTTTTTAAGCATGTCTATTTTGTGCGCAGACTCGGTAATCATACCTATTTCCACCAGTTCGACGAATCTTCTCACTGTCCCAACTACATTCTTGGCAACACAATGGTAAAGGCCAGCATTGACAGACGTGGCTTCTGTGATGGTGATGACGCTGTAGTGCCCCCTAGTGTCCACAATCACATTGGCTGAGTTGGTGTAAATCCAGTGGATTTCAGGGCTCGGGTTGCCCTCGGCACTACAGTTAAAAGTCACATTTTGACCAACAGTTATCTCAATAGTGGTATTTTTATCCTCAAACACAGGAGTATCTGTGGGAGAAAACAGGGAGGGTAAAAAAAAAAAAAAAGGTGTCCTGTGAAAATAATCTCAAATGACTAAAATACAATAAAATAAAAAGACTGAATGTGATTTTATGTCAAATATCATCTTAAAACACAAAACATACACCAAACTTGAAGATTGAACTTGTGTTCGACTGCTCCGTGTTTGTTGATTGCTTTAAGTAAGTACTTTCCACCGTCGTACTTTGTCCAGTGTGTTTGGGAAATCCGCTCTTTCTCATGTTTGAACCAGGTAATGGAGGGTGAAGGTAATCCATCTAGTTTACATAGGTTTTCTATCTCACTCTTCTCTACTACTTCATACTGGTTCTCACAGGTTAAACTGGGCATATCTGTGAACATGGAATAATACATTGTTCAGGACAAGGAATGGCAGAGTGATATGTGTTTATACTATAAAGACAAGTGGAAGATATCTGCAGTACTCACATTCAACTGTGATAAGAAAAGAGATGTTAGTTGTGCCAATAATATTGCCAGCTTCAAATGTGTACTTTCCAGAGTCATTCCTTTTGAGCCGCTCAAGTAGATTGATATGTGCACCCTGATGATACCATTTAACACTGGGTGGTGGATTCCCATCAATTTCAAATGGCAGTTCGTTCAAAGTTAAGTTTCCTTCCACAACAATGTAATGGTTTGAAAACGTTTTAAAGAGAGGTTTATCTACAAAACAAAACCAAAATGGGTTCATTTGAAGTTGAATAGGAGTTTGGTGTACTGAAAAGGAATGAGTAATGTGAAGGACTCTTACAGTAAACAACGGCACTGAAAGGATCTGAGGATACAGCAGGGAGGGATTCTGGTCCTTTGGGTCCTAGCTGAAGCTCAGCTTCACATTTAAAAACTGATCCATTGTCACCTCGTTCAGGAGTGAATTTGTAGTAAGTTGACACATTGGTTGGGGTTGTGTCGTGTTTTTGTATTTCATCAGAGAACACAGTTTCATTTCCATGGTACCACGTCACTTTGAGCCATGCAGGAGCCACACTAATAATGTCACACCTCAGCTGATACTCCCTGCCCTCGATCATTGGACCCTGATCCATTGCAGACACTGACACAACATCTGGAGTCTCTGTAAACAACATACAAAGTATTAAAAATGACAGTAAAAATATATGTTGTTGTTTACAGCTGAACCTATTTTCTTTTCTGCATAAAAATATCAGCATTTGGCTTAATCTATACTAAGCCCTGATATCTAGCATATTTGTGCCTTTCATTATTAATTAATTCATAAAGTAGCATTGTAAATCTGCTGTGAAAAGCAATGCAATTATCAAACATCTTGGAAGAGAAGACTTGGCTTGTACTTACTGTAGAGAGTGATGTTTGGCCCTGCTGAACACTGAACTCCATTTATCAGATTAACATAGCAGAGAGGTTTTATATTCCATTCTGTCAAGCTTTCAACTCTCCAGGTAAGAGCAGTAACTTCTTCTAAAGATTTGCCTCCAACTGAAGCCTCCCAACCGATTCCTGTAACTTTTGTGTTTGAAGTGCAGTTAACTTCAACTGGGTCTCCAAATCCCACCATAATTTCAGGGGGTGTCAGGATTATAGAGCAACCTGTTATTCAAGAGCAAACATATTCAATCAGAACTTTGATTTGGTGCACAATGAGAAATGAGTTGACTGCTGTCTACGGCATGGTCAAAATGTGTTCAAGTGAGCCAGGATGCATACCTGGTTCATGGGTGGTCCTGGCAGTAAGAGGAGCACTTGTGGTCACTTTGATCACAGTAACATTGATTTCTGGAGATATGCTTCCCAGATCATTGGTTGGTGTGCTGGTGTATATTGCACTGTCATTTACTTCAGTTATTTTGTGTTGGCTCGTGTTTCCTGTCAAATTTTTGCCATCAATAACCGACTGAAAGTAAGGGGGAACGGTTCTTTCAGCCTCACTCATCAGGGTAAGATTCTCACTCTGGGAGAGACTGATGTTATTCCTAAAACCGTTGGTGTGCTCGGGAGCATCTAAAGAAGAAGAAAAAAGGTTTTTATTTCATTAACAAGCTTAAAAAAATCTGTACAAAATTAGAAAAATTCTGATGCTGCTGAATCAGGACGTTTACTCACAAAGAACTGAGACATTGTGCGCTTGAGAAAAAACAGGAACCAGTGGTCGGTGTGTCTTCAAGTCCAGCTGAGCTTTGCATCTAAACTGCACAACCTTCTCTGTTCTGTTGACGTCTGCTACCAGAGCAAAGGTCTCATTTACTGGTTCTTTGGTTAATTTAGCAGAATGGTTTGTGGCAAGGACTTCGTTATCTCTGTACCATGTGACAACAAGGTTTTGAGCTGGAGCAAAATTGGTGATGTCACACTGCAGTTTATACTGCGTCCCAACTATTTTCTCAATAGAGAGAGTGACTTCTGGAATCTCTGTAAAAAACAAAGTGAATGATGAATGAATATTGAATAATTATTGATTTTGGCTTTTGTATTGACTGTTTTGTGCTCATGAAAATGCACTTACTGTATGCAGTTATTTCAGCCCTTTCAATCCATTTAGTGGAATCATTCAGCTGTATTTTGCACACCGCCATCATATTCCAGGCATTTAGTTGTATATGTCCGTAGACAAAATGTTGACCATATGTATTTGTAAAGGTTTTGTTTCCAATCAACAGGGTTATTTCTTTTTCATCCCACATTGCACTGGTGCAATTTACTGAGATATTTCTTCCATATTCTTCTATCAGTGGATCCAGGATGACAGGGTTCAGCCCTGGGGGACATGAGACACTGCCTGCACCTGGGAAATGACAAACAGTAAAATTTGCCTTTGCTGCACTCTTGTGGCATAGATCATCAACACTTAGATTTTTCCCTGTCATGTTAGTCAAGATTCCAGTAAAAAGTTGCTACTTACAAAGATATGTGAAATAAAAAGAGCCTGCAATAAAAATGCACATTCTTTTACTTTAATATTCGTGAAACATGAAAAATTGCCATATATTTTTCTTTTTATATTTGTATTTTTTGAAGCCTATTGCAACCACTTAGCACCCCCAAAAAATAAAGTGTGTGTGTGTGTGTGTGTGTGAAGAAAAACTTGCTGCGGTGTGGTTAAGTCATATTGAAGTTGAGCATAAGTCAGATCAAAGTACTTCCAGTGCATAATTCTGTTGAAGCATCTGTGCCATGATGTCAAAAAAACATATTTGTCCAGATATAGACTGTCCACTAAAAGTGTCTAATAAATTTTATTCTTTTAAAGACTATTGGACACACCCAGTTTATGTTGCCAACACAATATGCACATGCAGCCTTTGAACGAAGGATATTTTTTTTCTTCACCACAAAACTTGACACTTACTCCTCCTTCTTAGTTTCATTTCTTTATTCCTTTTCATGCTTTTTACGTGCCTCGCTAGGGTTTCATACACAATCATTTCCATCCTTCTTTAAGATATTGCTGTCATAAAAACCCTATCTTTCATTGATTTTAATGGGTAAGTGTATTATTGGTAACATTGCAACAAGTGTCGATGACTGAACAAAAGCAAGCAAAAACCTTTTTTTTCTTCACTATGAAATAAACATTTAACATTTATGAGCTGTAGAATATTACAGAGCATCAACACTTACCATGTAGTAGCAAGAGCACGAGAAGGCCCACCATTCTTAGAGGCATTTTGTCAGACTACCATGCAGGAGGGTGGAAGGGGATGGAGATGGTAAGGTGTGTTTCAGGATGATCCAGAGGATGTTGAGTTTTAATAACTGCAGATGGTTTTTGGCTCAGAGTTGTCCTTCCAGGTGATGATATAGCTGAAAGTTATTCGCGAATAGGTAGATAATGAAAGCATGCTGCACAGGAATTTCAACACCCTGATAAAACAGGAAACAGGAAACCGTGTGGCCCAACTGACAATCATTTCTCCACCCATATTCTGGGTAGTGGTTATAGTGCCTTTTCAAATCCCGCTTTCAAATTGTAACAAATGAGCTTATTATACTTCTGTCATAAAAAATAAATAGATAACTCTTGCTAACGTGATTGGCTGTTGCTGCTGCTGTTAAAGAAGCTGGTGAGTTCATAGAGAGTCGTAATCATTTGGTTGAGTCTTCAGTCAGAATGACAGGAGCAAAGATGAGTTATTTTAAGGCAAGTCAACCTCAAAGTTTAAGTGACAAAGAAATTACTTAAACTGATACTGAGTCAGTAATAATTTGAAAAAAATCCCAAGCAAACAAAATAAGACTTGTTTCCCACTGTCAGAATCAAAGCTGCCAGGCAGTGCAGAGAAAGGAGGGGGTGCAGAGACAGGTGAACAGGAAGAGTCACAGCAAGAGAGGTTTATTCAGATATATTTAAACATAATTCATTCCAATTTAATCAGCGTGTAAGGGGCAAGTGACAACAGAAACAGTTTTAATTGATTTAACAGATGCACAATGATGATCAGGAACTGAGAATGCTGGCAGTGTTGGCTGGAATGTGATTCTCAGAAGATCTCAGTAGTCTTCAATCGGATTAGAGTTTCCGTTTAACTCTGTGGGACTGGCATGGAGAGATGTGCTGTGAAGAGTCAGGTATAGATTACAGGATGCTTCAGCAACGTGGGCAGAGATATTTGAAGCCAGAGCAGGTAAGAAGTTAAGCCAGAGTCCAAGGGTGAGTATGCACATGGGTGATGTTCAGTCTGATGGCAGTGAGAACTGTGGGATTTAAGCTTGCAGAGATTTATCAAGTTATTGGTTGATGTAGGTGTGATGGGTGAATAGAGTCAACAGTATCCAAGAAATAAGAGAATTCTAAAATCTTTTTGAGTAAAATTAAAATAGCAATAATGCAAAAATAAGTATTTCCCCTTACAATTTCTGTATAATTGCAATGAGACAAAATTATCACATAAAGTTTTATTTCTAAGTTATCACAACAATAAAGATGACAATGCACTGTGTCACAAAGGTTTATCACTGTTTGCCATTAAAACCTTTAATGGTCGTATTTTTTTAAAATTAAATCATTACATTAAAAAAAAAAACATTGAATTGTAGAATCCTGTATCGTGTGCAAAACACGTTGGTGTCAGTCACCAAACGGAATAAACTTTTGCCGTCTTAGATTTTATATCTTCTCTGAATTTTATGATTCTGTAAATAAACATATATCACAAGTGCAGAACAAGCACTTGTCTTCCATGGACCTCTCTGGGCCACTTTTATCTCTCTACTAATCTCAAAATAAAATCCATGTCCTTGCATTGAAATATTTTATTTATCATACATACAATGTAAAAACTGTTTCAGTTCTATATTTATCTCTGCGATCCACAACAGACAGGATGTTTCCTTCCACATGGTGATGCAGCTATGTGGGTTTGATCATCATGGAAACTCGTTTGAGGGAGTAGGATCCTCCATGGAATTCTGCCCAGTAGACCCCATCCTGGTACCGGCTTCTATAGTGTCCACCCCGATACCACACGCCATTCAGGTTGGAGTGGGCACACATGTGATACCACCATCCTCCTTTCTGGAAATGAGCACAGTTACCTGATGACACAACAAAAGAAAAGAGACTATTATTAAGTGAAAATGTTATGTCAGAACAGAGAACTATTGAGCTGGGGCAGACCCGTGTAGCTGTCCTTGTCTCGATCCAGTGTGGTGAAGGCTTTGTTGTTGTGCCATGACAGGGAGTCTCCTGCATTGCCGTGGTACTGGCCTAGGCGCAAGCGGTACCAGTCACTCTCTGGTTCCAGGTGGAAGCTGTCATACTCAGCAAACACCTGACGACCCTGCCAGTCCTCCAGGGCCACTCGCAGTTTATACTGAGCCTGTTTAGTCAGCCAGTAGAGGTGTTCCAGGCCAAGCCAGTATTCTCCATCCAGGTTCCCAAAGCCTTGCTGTAACATACCAATACACTGCTTTAGTCTGGATTTGCATGAGTCCCTCTCATTTAGTCTTCAGAGACAAAATGTGAGGTGACTAAGAAGTGTTAAATGCTCCCACAAATGGTCATTAAGGCTTTACACTTTTGCAGCTGTGGCGGTGATGTCAGAAAATAGCCCAAGCGGCATGACAAGCTTTGGCGTTAGACCAAATACCCAAAAGTATGTTTGCATTCTTGTTTCAGCTGTTTTAACAATAATCATTCCCAATGTGTTGTTTTAACTTTAAAAGCTGCATGAAGTCACCTTGTACTGCTCCCAAGTCCTGAAGAAATTGACCGAGCCATCTTGTCTCCTCTGGATGACTGTCCAGCCTCCCTGAGCATGACTCTGTTCACACCAGGCCTGCAGGAGTCGGTTGGCACTCCGTGGACGAAGTAGATAAATACCACTGGTGGTTTCACCTGAGTCCAGTACGTGTTGACAGTCCCGCCATGGCCCTGAGGCAGGAGATATGTGGAGATATTAAGCACATAAGCTGTATGTTTTACAGTAAAATGTAAGTATTTTGTTAATCCTTTACTGTTAACAGTGATGCCATGCACATGTTAAAAGGACTGGGAGCATTAGAGTTTTTGAAATAGAAAACTGAAACTTAGTCACTGAAATCCAACTTGCTCTTCAAAATAAAAAGATCTTTTCAGTGTTGTCTATTTGAATAGAGGGCTTTGTTATGCTGCTTTAACGTCAGGAAGATTAAAGATGCAGTGCAGTTTATCCGTTTGAAGCTGGAGAATTCTTTCTCAAGCACATGTTCAGTGTCAATGTGATAAGATGAATGTAGGAATCTGCACAAACAAGATGTATAGAGAAAATCTCCCTCACTGAGTGATAATAACTAATGATGTGTCACAGCGAGCATGTTTGCATTAACTAGATGTGGCATCCTGCATTCTTTCACTAGACATTTTAGGATCTGTGGAGTTACTGATTCTGGACAGTTTAGTTCTGTTAAAATATGGAAAATACTGATAAAAATCCTCTCCTTTGTCAATTCAAACATCCTAGCTAAACACTGAATCCTAAAAGTGTTTTTTAAAGGCTGAAGCTACGAGTACATATTTGTTATAAAGCCTGCACTCGGATACGAGCTGCTAGCTGTCTTTGACATTGTTTAGGCTTTCCCAGGGAGATAAGACTTCTCCCAGAAGGTCACTGACTCCATCAGCTTCTGCTGCTTATCTAAGCTGTTAAATAGCTCTGACAGAAGACTGACACATTTACACACACTCTTCTGAGTCTAATCAGGTGTTGCTGACATGTTTTAGTCTGATGTACCTGGAGACTTCGTGACAGGGAAGCTCACAAAGGGTGCATCAGTGGACGTGCTGGTGGTAGTGGAGGGGAGGGAAGGAACGCCCCGTGTTTTTGCTTGCTGTGATGGAAAAGCACTTTGGTCTCTTTGAACATCCTTGGTTATTTTGTTGGTCTCAGAGCTGTTATTATGATTCACATCAAACTGGCCTCCTGGTTTTTCAGTCAATGCCTGTTCAGAGCAAGAAGAAAACAACACAGAAATCTCAGTTCTTGTGAAGAAAACCAGCTTACAGCTGCAGCATGCATGGGCAGTGTGTTCCTATACCTGAAAAGACTTGCCAGAGTCCCTGCACTGGCACTGCTTCTCCAGTTGGGTGATAAACTGATTCTGGGCGCTCATCATGGAGGTGAGGGCTCCATATTTCTTCTCCAGTTCTCTATAATCACTGGACACCTGCAGTGCCTGACATGTGCCACCACCCACATCAAATAGATATTAAAAGCATTAAAATGAAATAGTTGTCTGTGTAGTTCGCTGCTCACCTGTGTTGTAGCATTTAGTAGGAGGCTCTCCACCTTTTGCTGCTCCAAAACCTGGTCTTTCTTATGGATGACTTCCTGTAGCAGCTGGGCATAGAGCTGGGCGATGCGAGTATTCATGCTGTTGCTCTCTTTGCGCAAGGCTCTTACTTCCATGGCAAGAGACCCCTCCTGCTCCAGTTGGTGCTGAAGCTTCTCAAGCTGCTCCTGCTGCAGTTTGAGCTCTGCTTGCAGCGATGCCACCTCTGAGTGGTTAGTTGCTGCAGGCTGTGTGTGCACACATAGAGCCCCTGTCAGTTTCTGCTGTGGAACAATGAAAGTATAGGAGCAACGGCTTGGTTTTGTATCAGAAGAACGTGGTGAGCGCTTGCTTTCGCCATCACCCGCCTCTCTCCATCCTCCAGCTTCTGGTATGCCCATACAAAATATGAGGAAAAGAGCCAGACCTCCTATCAGAGTCCTGTCCATGAATCTGTTCAACAACCAGGACAATCTGGTCGTAGAGAAGGAGACATTACTGGAATACATCTGTAGAAAACAAGTAATCCTTCAGAAACATTTTTGACATTTTTTTACACAAAATATGAATTCTGTATTCAAGAAAAGAGTCTTTTTGTGGACCTTGCCAGTCCACTAGATGTTTCTTTGAAAAGGTCTAAGTACACACATTCCCACATCACTGGAACTTGGCATGTCAACACTCAAGAAGAAACAGCAAACAAAAACCAGCCAGAATCAACAAACCTCCACCTCATCCCACAGAATAGTTTGCCCCACAAAAACATCATAAACAAGGCAAACAAGCCATTACTGACATGTGAATTAAAAAATGCACAAGTTTGCCATTGAAACAATATACTTTTCCACATGTCAAAGATCTCCTAAACTAATTTTGCTTCCCATTTACTGTGTGCAATATTGAGAAGTCATATGCATCATAAATATTTAACCAGCTGAATATTGGTTATACATAAAAAAGAAGCAATAATCATAACTTACTGTGGCAGTTGAAAGTGTCTTCTTTGCTCTGTTCCAATGTGTAGCACAGCAGCACAAATTACATATTCAAATATAAAGAGACATTGAAATAAGCGGTTTCCTCCAGATTTAGATTTATAAGTAGCCTTCTCTGAATACTGAACTGAATATAAAGCAAAGCAGTTTGGGTAGCCAGGTTTTGTCAGAAGCTAAACTTGCTCTTCATCTGCAGAGTCGCTGTCTCAGAATCTGTAAGGAACAAGACAGCTAATTACAAACTTCCAATGGCACCGCCTCCTGAAGCTTGTTGTTTAGTTGGGTGTTCAATGCAGGAATCTGGATGTCTCCTCCCTTCACCATCAACCTGTGATGTGACAGACTCTACCAGACTCTATCCACAAAGATCTGAAGGAATATGGTAGTGCTGTGCTAGTAGTTTTAATCTTCAACCTATCACTGACACATCTTTTGATTCACAACCTTTAAATTTTCTCTGGTGTGCACTTGTCATTTGTTACCTGTTCATGCTGCAGACTGTGAAAATCTGTCATATGTAAGTGAAGCATCTAAAAGACACACAGTGACAGTACATTGCACAAGTATGAGAACCTTTTAAAGTGTTATATATCATGCTGTGTCAGTAACTACACTGCATTTTAAGAATTTTCCATAATTATTGAGGTAAATCTCCAGTAGTTGGTGCCACTGTTAAAGATTTCTTCTGTATCTGATAGGTTTGGGTATCTGAGAAACACACACACACTTACACTTTCCTTTCCGATCCTTTGCTTTTACAGTTTACTCTCCAAAATCTCTGTATTAGATGATACCCATTTATTGTTTATAATAATATAATCAACAAACACTTTGGTATTACATCATCTGTCATAAAGCAACAGGCACGGACTGATCTGTAGCCTATGCAAAGCGAGGTCGAATGTGTGGCCACACCTAAATATTTTTTTAGAATAAGTGTGTCTGAGTGTGTATACATGTGTGTGTGGTGTCAAACTACTGGCAGAGATGCACTTTTCCCATGATATTTACAACTTGCCATTTAGCTCAGCTCTGCATTTTAAAATGACACAAGCATTTTTCTTATATCATTTCCATTTTCTCAGGGTACTGACAAACTAGAATTTAGCTTCTTTAGAAAAATGCCCTTGTCTCTTATTTACTGGATTGCGCAATGGTTTTTAATCTCAGTTTACCAACTTTCAGTTACCAAGTACTTCATATAGGTCTGTGTTGTCTGTTTGAACAAAACCCATGATAGTTATAATTATTTAATATTTTGGCCTTTTGTTTTGTTTGATTTATCTTTTTCCCCTTTCAAAACATTTCTGGTTGGGTTTTCAGCTGACGTTATATTTTTAAATTAATTCATTTGTTTGTTTGTCCATCATAATTTAATCACAATTTAATTTGATCACATATTTACTTTATTTAAAGAAAGAATGCAGAAGTGTTTTGTTTCTATTTTAATCTACGTATAACCGGCATATTGTAGTTATGTTTGTGTATGTTTGCCTCCCCCCCATCGACCAAGACGATTAACTGCGATAGGAAAATCGCCGAAAGCGTAACTAGGAACTAGTAAACGTTTCAGAAACACACGGACCTATTACTGTGTGACACAGTAGGAGAACCATGTGGAAGGAGTTTTACCGACTTAGAAATTGAGATATATAACAGTTGTTATTGATATTTTCAGCAATAATGGTATTGTGTTTTCAATTAGCGTCAGTATACTTTAGCAATTGCTGTTAAGGCATTTTACGATATTTATCTGGACCGCATCGAGTTATAATATGGGGAAATCTAAGGTAAGCGTCAGGCCTGTGGTTGCTTGTTAGCTAGAAAGGTTAGCCAGTGTGAAATTAAGTGTATGCATTTTGCATGATTCATTCTTAGGTTATGATAGTTTATTTCCAAACACCATTCTGCGGTTGTTCTGCAGTTTGTATTGTTCAAGGCAAGATTCCACCGTGTAATCTTACAAAAAAGAAAGTTTATTTGGACTTTGACATGTGCTGTGTTAACCAAAAATCTGTTTATTTTTTTATATCTGTGAACACGATTGATTTCGTAAATTTTGTTCTTATCAGACCAAAAATCAGAAGAAATCCAGGGCTGAAGCAAACCATGCGGCCGAGGAGGCTTATGGAGCTGTACCGCACTCGTTTGTGTTTCAACGGGGTCAGGTTGGGAAAAACGTGGGCCAGCTCATCCTGGACATGCGGCGGGTGATGGAACCCTTTACTGCAGAGTCCCTGAAGGTCCGTCTGTAGGCAGGACAGTTGTCACGTCTTGGTTTAATGTTCCATATACTACTTCTGTAAATACCTTAATAAGAATAAATATTATTTGGATTTAGTTTGGCATATTTTCAATTACCAGCCTTTTCAGCAAAGCACACTAAAGTATTTGTTGTTCTTATTATTAAACCAGGTTCGGAAAAAGAATGTTTTGAAGGACTTTGTGACCATAGCAGGACCACTTGGAGTGACACACTTCATGATTTTCAGAAAAACGCCCACCAGCATCAACATGGTGAGAAGCCAAACCAGCAGACTGAGCTTTGCCTTGTTAGACGTTGTGCTAATTTCAGTTTAACTCTTCTCCTGTCCCTGCAGAGACTTGCTCGACTTCCAAAAGGGCCTATGCTTCACTTCAGAGTCCTCAAGGTAAGTCTCTTTAAATCCTCAAAAACAGGAAAAAAACAAATGGGTTCAGATGATGACATGTTTTAACATTTGACTGTACAGTGATTTTCCAAAGTAAACGCACTGATGAGCCAGAGCAGCTAGTCATATTTACTTCGGGTTTTGTTTTATTTTATATCAGACTTTTCCTTTTTTTTTTCTCCTTATTTTCCCAGTATTCTCTTATCAAAGATGTAGTTTCATCTCTAAAGAAGCACAGGATGCACAATCAGCAGTTCACGCATCATCCACTACTCATCCTCAGTAATTTTGGCCTGGATGGCATGCATGTGAAATTGATGGCTACCATGTTTCAAAACATGTTTCCTTCCATAAATGTGCAAAAGGTACGTAAATTAAAACAGGTACATTTTTATCACTTCGTTTTGACTCGAGGTGTAAAGCCTTGCTGACATGATGAAAGTATAGTCTTCTGAGTACATACGAAGATTATTCACAAGTAAACGCTTTCTGATTTCTCTGTCGACGAGATATTCATCACATTGTCATTTAATCCTAAAGTGTACTGAAAGATGATGTTTTACAGGTAAACCTTAACAACATCAAGCGCTGTGTCCTCATCAGTTACAATCCAACGTCCCAGGAAATCCAGTTTCGACACTAGTAAGTATGATTATCCAATTTCAATATTGTGGTGTTTCCATAAGTTCAACAGTTGATGCGCTTTGCAAGAATATGCAGGAACTTGGAGGTGAAGCTGCTTTATTTTGTAAGCAGGCTGCATAAGATTACACCAGACATGGATTTAATTTGAAGAAATAATCTTGAGATATTTGGGCTCAGATGAAGACAGATTATGACTTGACTGTTCAGTGATGTATGTCCAAAGTAAACGCACTGATGAGCCCTCACACAGTGAAACACACTTTAATGCGTTGATTAGCCGCCAGGCTAAAGAGAACATTTTGTTCCAAACCTGCAGCAGCCTGAAGGTTGTCCCTGTGGGCATGAGTCGTGGAGTGAAGAAGCTGATGCAGGAGAAATTCCCAAATATGACCAAGTTTGAGGACATCAGTGAACTGCTGATCAAGTAAGGTTCCTACGTAGGTATAATTCTGAAAACCTGAAGCCATAAGGTTTGAGATGAGCCTGTTGGGGGTTTTTTTTTCTTTTCTAATCTGGCTAAAATATTGTTCCATTCTTCAACAACTCAGAGGAGCAAACCTTTCAGAGAGTGAAGCTGAACAGGATGGGGAGGAGAACATAACTGAGCTGCCACAGGCCTATTCTGGAAGAGGCAACATGCCATCCCAACAGAGCGCTGTCCGTCTGACCGAAGTGCGTGAGCAGAAGTAGTTTACTGATACTTATAAAAACTGCTACGATGACTGTTGGCTTAATATGGCATGATGTCTTCAGATTGGTCCTCGCATGACTCTGCAGCTGATCAAGATAGAGGAGGGGATGGGTGAAGGAAACGTCCTTTACCACTCTATGAGTGAGTCTTTACTTTTTCTAGTTTTTCTGCTTCATAAATAGAGACTTACAGGATGACCAAAGTGTTATGACTTCTATGATTTCTCTCAAAGTAAACGCTTACTGAATCGTCTCGTCATTTGCTTTGTGTTATGCATTGTTGGCGCAAACTACTTTCAGTGGGAATGTTTTTGTATATCGTGTTTACAGTCTCCAAGACGGAGGATGAAATACAAGCAATCCTGGAAAGGAAGGAAGCCCAGATGAAAGAGAAGGAAGAACGCCGGAAAAAACAGGAGCGGAACATTGCTCAGAAGAAAGAGAAACGGGAAGAGAACAAGTAATTTGGCTTTAAAGTTATCTGCCCCTTTGTCATGTTTTTTAGTTTAAAGTTTGAAGCCAATGTTTTGGGTTGGGTTTTTTTTTTTTTTCTCTTTCAACAGAAAAAGGAGCATCGAAGGCATGAAGAAAAAGCAAACGGAATCTGAGGAAGACGATGAAGTTGAGGATCCAGGAATGCAGGATGAACCGACGGCTGGTGTTGAATCTGATGATGATGCAGAGTATTACAGACAGGCTGTCGGGGAGGAACCAGATGAAGGTGAGTGTAACTAATGCACTGTTTACATCAAGTTTACAGCAATGTCCAAATAATTTGTATTGACGAAGATGTTTTTATGTGCAGACATGTTCCTGAGTGGAAAAAAGAGGCGGAAGACAGAAAAGTCTAATGTTCCAGCCAAGAAGAGGAAGTTGTCCCCTGGAAAATCCCCAAAAGAAAGAGATTCCAAAATGTCACAAAGGAAAGGTCCAGGAGGACAGCACAGAGACAAAATGGGAAAAGATAAACGGGGAAAACGATGGAAGAAATCTGAGAATGGGGGAACCGTATCTGGAATGAAAATGGGGCCTCAAAGAAAAGCATTTAGCTCAAAGAAACCTGGCAACAGTGAAAATAAATTTGGTGAGAAAAAGAAGTTTGATGGAAAGAAAAATAAGGACAAATCATTCAAACCTAAAGGTCAAAAAGGCAAGTTAGGCTTCAAGAAGAAGGGTGCAGGAGCAAAGCAAGACTTCAAAAAGAGGAAAGGAAAAGGTTGAGCTTTTCACCTTTCCTTTAAGCTGGACTTTGGCTGCAGTACCATGCTGATGCAGCAGATGGCAGCAAGCGTTTGCTTGGTCAGCTGGTGAAGAGTTGAGTAGAAGATTGGGAAGCTATTTGAAGTGACCTGGTTCACAGAAGATTCACGGGTTGTACATGTATATGTTTTATCTTTATATAAGCATTTTTGCTTGTAAATCTAAAAAACAAAAAACATTTTTATAATTCATTGCTGAAGTTCCTGTTTTGTTTTTTTCCATTTAAATGCTAATATGCAATGGTCATACATGTAAAGTTCTAACCCATAAATAAAATGGATGGTGGCTTGTCAGAATTTATAAGTTGTTTGTTCCTCTTTCTTTCCTTAGCCCACCTCCCCACCCCCACTCTCTTCCGTTCAGGAAGTATGACATTCACTTATGACTTGTAGGTTGGCTGATGCAACTGGTAACATATAAACACAAGGATATATTTTATTCTGACCATGTTGTGGTTTGAACCTCCCCAGTGGCTGCAACAAATAATCAGTCAGCATTATATTGTAAGTAGCAACTGATTATGATAAATGCTTAGTTTTTTTGTGAAAATTGAATGAAAACTCACCAGATCTGTTAAATTCGGTTGTGATTGTGCAACTTATTTAATGTTTTCCCGTATTTATTCAGTTATGCCTTCTATTAAAACTGCATAAACTATTTCTCCTATGAAAATACATACTTTAAAAAATTATGCACTTTAAGCAAAGCTTTTAAATGCTATTTGTGCATCAAGATGCTGAAATCATCTCAAATACTTTGTTTGGGTGAATATATCTAAGAGAACTTGTAATATTAAAAAGTTCCAAAAAATGCATCAAGAAGAAGGTTAATCTATGCAACAACATACATAAAAAAAAATAAATATCAGCGAGATACCAAATTCCTCTATAAAATCATGGTGAGATCTTCTATTTCACTTAATGTCACACAATGCTTGACTTGATATACAATATATATTTTTGTGTGAAACTGATGGGCAGTAAAGAGGTTTTACAAGTTGTGTCTGCCTAATCACGTCGTCGTATTTAGCCATTTTTGCCTTCATGCCCAAACACTGGTGGTGGAAATTAGCTTTGTAAATTCTGTGCTGCTTCTTATCCTGCTTTGTCCCTGACAAATAAACATGCTTAAAAATCTATATTTAACACCCTGCAGTAGTCCGTTCATTACCTGTTTTGCAACTGCAAGGCATTGATGTTGTAGGAGTTTTGCTTCTTCAAATTACAATGTGTTGCATGGGTAGGAGGGCCTGAGGAAGTGAGAATGTTATGTAAGCTCCTTCACGTCTCTTTATTTACTCAGTGTCTCGTGTTTCCATCAGTTTTAACGCAGGAAATCATCTTTCATCTTCACACCACAGCAAACCTGGTGTAAGTGGGAGATTTTTTTTTATTTCCTCTTTTCAACTTTATAAACATTTTCAAACATTTTAATGTTCACTTAAGGGCCTTGGGGGGAAAAAAAGGAAAATCTATGCCACTTCAAGAGAAGACAGAACCTGATAATCTTTCTTCCATTTTTTCAGGTATTGTCTGCAACAATTTCTGTTCATAAAAATAACTGTGTGGAAAACAGGATGGAGCTGAATTTCTCTAAATGTGAGAAGTTTCAGATTGGCGTGCTCCCTACCATTTATGGGATTGAGTTTATTGTGGCCCTGACAGGAAATCTGTTTGCTCTGTGGCTGCTTCTGGTCCGAGAAAGAGGGAACTGGCACACTGGAGTTGTCCTGTCCTTCAACTTGGCCATCAGTGACCTGCTTTATGTCCTCACCCTGCCTTTGCTGATTGTCTACTACTCCCTTGGGAAACACTGGATGTTTGGTGATGCTGTGTGCAAAATTGAGAGGTTTCTCTTCACCTCCAACTTATATGTGAGCATATTTTTCATCATGGCGATAAGTGTCAACCGATGTGTGGCTTTTGTGTGGCCTTTTTTCACTCGCTCTCACGTGGAACCTGTTCACATCAAGGTCATCAGTGTTGTCATATGGATTGTTGTTGGCGTCATCTCCTGCCCTGTGTTGAAATTTGCCTCAGTTTGCCATCATACCTACAACAACAAGACATTGTGTGTATCCTTCTGTGACCAGATTTCTGAGTCTGCAATTCCTCACTTCACTTACAAATTATTTCTGGCCATTTTTGGGTGTTTTGTTCCTTTCCTGGTTACTTTCATTGCTTACTGTGCTGTGTTTAGGGTGGTGTGGAAAAATGTCAGTATAACAACACTTGAAAAACGAAAGGTTGCACTGCTAGTCTCCTCGGTGATCGTGCTATATGCAATTTCCTTTCTGCCTTATCACATCTTTCAAACCTATCACCTGTATCTAAGAATTCACAATCCTAACAATTCAGTCTGCTGGGTTTATAACATGTACCAAGTATCCAAGGGACTTGCAACACTGAACATGTGCATCCATCCGATCCTCTACATGGCTGTGTTTGACAGTATAAGAGTAGCATGCTGTGGAAAGAGTACAGAGGACAACGTAAGGGAAAAGTGAGGAGGTAGAACTCCTTTTTATGGCTTTTGTGTGAAATAAATCCTTGTTTCAGACTGAAAACTGTCAGTTAATTATAATTCTGCAGAGACATTACTTACACTGTTAAAGTGACTGCTATATATTGTCAACTGAGATAGAATGATCTGTGATTAATATTTCTCTATTCCTCTTTCATATGTGTAAAAACTAAAATAAAGTATTTTTGTGGGGGAAAAAAGCTATAGATGTTTGTCTTTCTATATATAAAAATTCTATTTTTAGTGGCTGATCAGGAGTTAATTCAGTTTGACACTGCCACCACAGTGAAACTCTGCCTTTATATTGCCATTTATTTTTAAAATGACAAAAGTTCAATTAATATAATCTTTGTAAAGTATAAAAGTAAAAAAATATATATGTGTCAAATTATTTTTTTTATTAAGATTATGTTTTTTGGAAATAATTCTCACTGCAGTGAAGTCCCCTGCTCTCACCCAGTGAATGCTGGGATAGGCTGCATCTTCCCTGTGATCCTTAATTGGACCAAGCAGTTAAAAAAAATTAATGAATGAACAAAGGGAAGTCTGTTTATCTCCATTTTAAATGGTGTCACATTTGTAAGGAAAATGCATTTGTGTCACAAACATCAGAGTTGAGTATGTGGGTTGTACCCATGAAAAACTTGACAGATTTTCTTTGCCAGTGCCAAAAACTTTATTTTGTTGTTATTTGGCATTCTTATTAGATTGAATGGTTGAAGTTTGAAAAAACAAGACACACTAGCAACTTAAATCTTTATTCATCAACAAAGCATGGGTGTCAGTCGTGTAGAAGAACCCTATTCAACCACAATAACCAGGCACATCTTGCATGCTAATCACCAGTTTGGTCACACTGGCACCCATTCTTTTATCACCCTACTATCTGTCCAGGTTGCTCCTGCAAGTGTTTAATGGTTGAGGTTTCTAATAAACCTCCTCTTCACTCTGTAAAGGTGAGCATTGTCAACTTGGTTGATGAAATTGGCAGTGATTTTAACATCTCAACTCGGCATCTCTCGGCTTTGAGATCGCTTTAAACTTTTGTTTTTTGAGGGAGATGTCATCCCGACCCCAGGGGCCACTACAGCATGTTTGAGCTCTTATTGTGAAGAAACGGGTTAAACCCACGTCTTCCTTTATTATGGAAGTTTAGTTCCGGAAGTGTGTCGTCCTACTCGGCGCCGGCGCTCATGCTGTTCCTGCAGCTAAGCTAGCCCGGAGGATGCCGTCGATGGAATACGACGAGTGAGTGCCATTAAACTTTTTTTTTATTTTTATGTTTGTACTGTATCAGTATTTGATTGTATTAATTTAACATTGAGTATATCTCTCTGTCCGTCAGCTCAAAGCCTAGCTGGGCTGACCAAGTCGAGGAAGAAGGAGATGAAGGTAATGAGCTTGTTAGCATTTGAGCTAAAGCCAGTGCTGATGTCGGTCGGTACCCGGAGGAGGAGGCCAGCTAGGCGGCTTCCTCTTCCACGTGGTTGTTCGGCATTAAATGCGAGCTGTATATTTATTTACCAAGTACATATCTAGGATGTCAATTCTTCAACTGGTATATGCTATACCCTTCAATTACTGACGTGGATGGGAGTTTTGTTGACTTATTCTTTTATTGATATGCTTCGTGCCATTTTCGCGTTTAGCGTCACTCTGCATTTCAGAAGCTAACAGTTAATATGATGTTACTTATGCTGACGTTAAACCCACTTATATTACAAAATTCTATGCTGGCCATAACACGTTTCTTTACAACTTTAAAAACTTTATTTTAAGTTTATAGTAAGTCCTAGGGGAATAGCTGGTGTTGGAGATCTCCAAATAGATAAGAAATTGGGGCATTTTTAGTCCCGCTACTGTAGTTATGGATTGACTGACGGTATAAGTTATGTGATAAAATGTGTATCCAAACTTTGTACTGTATCAGTATTTGATTGTATTAATTTGGAGTTCAAGTACTCTTGTCACTAAAAATGAACTAAAAAAATGTATTTTTCTCTACAGGTACACTACCATCCCCAAAGGAAACCATAAAAGGAAACATTAAAACAGTCACAGAATATAAAATTGATGACGATGGAAAGAAGTACAAGGTAAGTGTTTATTTTAGGGTTTATGTTGCATTAGTAAAGGAGGTTCACAGTGGTAGGGACATTTGAGTCCATTTCCTGGTTGCAGCCCTTGTTGATGTTTGTAATCCGTTTTTTGTTTTTTTTGTTTGTTTTGTTTTTTTGCTTTATCGTTGAACCTTCCCCACCTTTTTTAAATTAAGTTTATTTATTTGTTGTTTGTTTTTTTGTTGTGTTTTTTTTTAACTAAACACTTCTGGTTGTTGTTGAAGCTGTCGCATCCAAAGGAAGTCAAACTTGTCTTTTCAAATTAGACTTATTTTGAGTTTTGCTTTAATCTTCCAGATTGTACGGACTTTCAAAATTGAGACAAGGAAAGCCTCAAAAGCAGTTGCTAGAAGAAAGGTCTGTCCACATTAAATGAAGTTGAAGCAACAACATTAGCTTCATGATCAAGTCAGCTTATGTAACTCATTTGGCTCTTATTCCAGAACTGGAAGAAATTCGGCAACTCTGAGTTTGATGCACCAGGTCCCAATGTTGCTACGACCACAGTCAGTGATGATGTTTTCATGACTTTCATTTCCAGCAAAGAGGTGAGAATCATAGTCAGCTTTCGTTTTTATTTGTTTTCTTTGTTTGTCTTAAACCTTTCCCCTATAAACTTGTTTTAAATATGTCATTTTTCTGTATTTTAATTTGTGCAACTAGTGTTTGAGTTTCTAATCTTACTTTTTGCAGGATCTGAATGCCCAAGACCAGGATGAAGATCCCATGAATAAATTGAAAGGACAGAAGATTGTGTCTTGTCGTATTTGCAAAGGCGACCACTGGACTACCCGCTGTCCCTACAAAGACACCCTGGGCCCCATGCAGAAGGAGCTGGCTGAACAGCTTGGACTTTCCACTGGAGACAAGGAGAAGCCAGCTGGTACCATTAGCTTACTGTTCTTATAATTCGAAATTTAGCAGTTTAACAATCTGTTATGCTGAGCTGTAATTTTTTCTTGAATAATTTAGTTTGCTCTTTATTTTCTTTCACCAGCAGAACCAGAGCCTGTGCAGCCAGCACAGAGCAAGACTGGAAAGTATGTGCCTCCAAGCCTGAGGGACGGAGGCACGAGGAGAGGAGAGTCTATGCAGCCTAATCGCAGAGGTAAGTGTGTGTTCATGTTGGTGGGGACACTGTTGTAGCTATTCCATAAGTGAGAAGTATTGCTCATTATAAACTATGTATGATTTCACCTGACAGCTGATGACAATGCTACCATTCGTGTGACCAACTTGTCTGAGGACACTCGTGAGACAGACTTGCAGGAGCTCTTTAGACCATTTGGGTCCATCTCAAGGATCTACCTGGCCAAAGACAAGAACACGGGACAGTCAAAGGTTAGTGCTCATCTTGCAAAGACCTGCTGAGGGGAATTTTCTAAACTGGAGTTTCTCCTAATCAGAAGTTATTGATCTTAGATTTTTTTTCTCAGTTGCTTTAATTGCATTGTTTTATTTACTGCTGAGTAACTGACCTGCTGATGCTGCCAAGATTTTTGATTTGGCTGAAGATGAGCAAACACCTAGTTGTCCATGACGGCTCGCCTTGTTGTTTGTAGGGATTTGCCTTCATCAGTTTCCATCGCCGGGAAGATGCAGCCAGAGCCATTGCAGGAGTGTCAGGATTTGGATACGACCATCTTATTCTTAATGTTGAATGGGCCAAGTAAGTTCAGTGTCAGCTTTGTAAACAAAGTGATCAATATTTTTATGTCAACCTAACATAATTTTATTATCTTCTTTACAGGCCATCAAACAACTGAAGAACTTAGGAAAACATTTCCAGAAAAATGTGGCTTTCACTTAAATAAAGAGTATAAACTGTCAGTTTACTTGTTTTTTTCCTCTGCGTGTTTTTATATTGATTAAAACCATTTTGTTCTGTGATTTATCTAATGCAATACTTATTACTAGAAGGGTCTTGTTGAAGATTATCCAAGAATCAGCTGATACCTGAAATCAAAGCGCCAAGTCAGATTTGACTCTGCAAACTTGGAAAAGCTTTAAGGCCTCATGACTTTTGCTCATCTGTATATCACTACATCAGCATTTGGACATTAATGGTAATTGATCATGCTTATTGAATTAAGTTCTATATTGTTACGAAGCTGCTACAGTCTACAAGGATCTGTATTAAATTCCAACACAAAGATAGTTGCTTGGTCTGCATATTTATGAGAAAAGCATCTGAAATTTTTACTCATGCTGTGTATTTTTGACAAGTCATCTTGGCAAGGACAAATGAAAACCAGCTATTAAAAAAAAAAAAGGCAAACATTTAAATTTTTTTTCAAAACCAGTGTGGATTTTTAACGTTGAAACTGTTTAGCCCAACACGAGCAACATTAAAATAGTCATTGAAATTTCCATTTTAACCATTACTATCTTGCTAAACACTAACTTGCTCAAAACAGGGTTTAGTTCTACAAAGGGCTCAAACTTGCAGGTTTTTAATGTCAATGTGCAGAATCTTTTGCATCTCTTTGTTCTGGAGCTGGGACACACTGAAACGCTCCAGGACAAGTCCTCTCTTTGGAGGATGGAATAGAGTAGTTGTAGTTCTGACCTCATCAGTTTCATGTGTAAATCTATCTGTACTTAATGATTTAGGCCTGGGTACGCTACTAACCTCATCACTTAACTGCAGAGTTAGACTGAATTACAAATGGTATTTCATAAGAGCTTTATTTGAAATATTACATATAAAAACTACATACAGTTTGTCCCACAAACAATAACAGCATGATTAAAAGCACAGTTAAAACAACATGGAATGGTTACTACACAAAATGTCCATAGGGGCCACTTAGTGACACAGATGAAGCCATCTTATTTAGAAGAATCATCCCAACATCAGGATTTATAGAACATTTTTGCTGGAACTTGAACATGGACCTAATTGATGACCTCCATCTTCTCTGGTTTGATGTTTTCTGTGGAGAGAAGAGCATATATTTATGAAAGTACTTAGTAAGGTGCTAGATGTCCTGAACAAGTACAGTTCAGAATACAATAAATAAAGATACCTTCTGCTTGCTCTTTCATTCGTTCCACAACACACTTCTTAATTTCCAACCCAATGGCTCTGGAGAGTGGAGGAGGAACAGCATTCCCAACCTGGAAGGCAGCCACAAAAAAACAAGTAGGATTGGCTCTTGGATAATATTTTTGCCCAGCAGGAGCATTTAGAAGCAATGTTTAAGAATCAATCATTGAATGGATAAATGGCGTATAACCAACAAAACAAAAACTCTCCCACTCTTATAGTAGGAGTGGGCTTTATTTACAACCAGCTGGTACCTGTCTGTGTTTGTCCAAGATGTTTCCAAAGAAGCGGTAGGTGTCAGGGAATCCCTGAGAGCGTGCACATTCCCTCACACTAACCACTCTGTGCTGCTCAGGATGCAGAACACGGCCCTGGAATTAAACACTCGGGTTAATGTCAAAAAGTAAACCTTGAAAGTTGACATAAATTCAGAGCATTTGTTGAACTCATTCGACGAAGTACGACAAACCAGCATTTCCTACATGGCGACTGTGTCCAGGTCAATATGAGATCAAAACACCTTTAAGGTAGTTTTGAAACAAATCAAACTAAAAAGAAAGTTAAAGTACCTGTTTGCCCATGGGCTCAGGGTTGGTGACAGTTGTGCTGAAGAATCCGTCCCACTCCAATCGACCGTACAGTCCAGCCCAGTGATTATGGCGGTTACCAGTGTGGGGCAGACACCACGGGATCAGGGTGTTAAACTGTCTGTCTGCAGGATCGCAGGGCTTCCCTAAAAATGATGTGGCACAATTAAAGAGAAAATGTCACCACTGTGGATGTTCAAGAGCTCCCGTTTTACTATACAAACATGCATACCTCCTGAACAGGTGCAAACACCTCTGAGTGCACCAGTGCTGCTGCGTCCATTCTTTTTATCGTGGTGTGTGTAGCGAAGCTTCTTAGTCATGGTTCCGTCTTTCAGTCGAACTTCAATGTTGGGTAGATCTCTCCAGTCAGAGCCTGGTGCCAAGGGAATGTGACGCATTCGACCCTCCACTAGAGCACTCATGTCCTGAGTGTATAGATCATTTTTTTCCCATTTAAAATGAATTCTTACTTTGCAAATGGGGTGCAAACTTTGCTTCTGCCACACTAATATTACAACTCACCTTGCAGATATGGTCTTTGAGGATAGGCTGATACTGTGTGCCTCTGATCTGCCTCTGGAACCAAGACTGCGGTTCCCCATTGTAGGAAATCTCCAGTGCAGCTGCACCATTCCGAATCTCTGGCAGATCAGACATTGTGTCCCTGACGGTGATGGTTCTGTAGATCCCACCATTGCCTCTGTTGGAAGGCAAAATAATGAAGTCTAACATACTCAATATGGCTTTTGAGGCTGTAAAGGTTTGTGATGTAGCATTACAGAGTCAATCGTGAAAGGACTGGGTTAACTGTACCGTGTGACATTACTGACGTATTTCTTCTCATCCACCGCTACGCTCAGTGAGCAAGCTCTGGGAGCAAACACGTGCAGAGGTTCAGGATAGCGAGGCAGCTTTTCTCCTGGAGCAGCAGCTAGGATGATTGCTCTGCGGCGGGTCTGGGCAACACCATACTGACCAGCCTGATAAGCACACCAGAAGGACTTACTAAGTTATTTTGTTTAGCTTTACTGGGAGAGCTTTAAACATGAAGGAAAAGAAAAAAAAAAAATTTATAAGAATCCTCCAGCTAAACTCAAGACAAAAAGTTCAGTAGATCATGTACTCAGACCAACCTGAAGAACTCCAAAAGTGCACTGGTAACCCATTCGCACAAGGCAGCGTAAAGTCAGCTTCAGCACCATGGAGTTTTTGAATGATACAAAATTCCTCACGTTCTCAAGCAGGAAGAACTTGGGTCTGTAATAATCACAGTAGCTAAAAGAAAGAAAAAGTGTCATTTCAACCGCATGTTTAGAGAAGCAGGAGTATGTAGAGTTAGGAGGTGATGACAATTCCTCCTTGCAAACACTTACCTGAGATAAGACACCACAAGTGAGTTCTTGAATTTGGAGTAAGTGCGAGAGTTGAAGCGGTTCATCCCACTGAAACCTTGACAGGGGGGTCCTCCACAGAGCATCTCCACATCCCCCTTCTGAGGCAGTTTCTGGCCAAGAGAATTGGTCTTCTCTCCAGACATGACTAACTTCAGCAAGACGTTGCAGTCCTCTGTGAACACTGTGGTGCCAGGGTTGTTGAGCCTGAAGGCCTGTGCTGCAGGCTCCCACATCTCTATAGCCCAGAGAGTCTCAGAGATACCTGAAACAACAGAAATAACCATTTTGAGCAATACAATGACAAATAAACATGCATTGGTCCGTTTTTACTCTAGTTAGAAGAATCAAAGAACATTTACCAGCCTGGTGGAAGCCTTCAGAAAGTCCACCGCAGCCAGAGAATACATCAAGCGTGCGGTATTTGGGCACTTTGGGCATCTGCATCTCCACTTGAGAGTCCTGCAGTTCTTGTGCAACCTTTCCTTTGCCCTTACCTGTTGGTAAGTATTGATCAGGTTTCATTGAAGCTAAAAGCAATGATAAAATGCTTCTGCATGTATGAATTTTTAAAGAAAATATAAAAAAATAAAAAATAAAAATAGAATACCTTTTCCTTTCCCCTTTCCTTTTCCTTTATGAACAGTAGAGCGGGCATGATTTGGAGGATCTTCAAAGCTTTTTGATTTTGCATTATAAGCCTGTGGAGATATAATATGCCAAAAACTAATTTACGGCATTGGGAATATGTTCAAGTGTGAGACTTATGCTACTCAAGTTCCAAAAGTGACTACATCTTAAGTCGGTCATTGTGTACACTGCTCATACAATTTGGTTTATGAGCTGAATACCAGATTCTGAATGACAACAGAAACTGAAATATTGACTACTGTACCTCCAGGAAATAGAAGCGGTCTGGTCCACCGCTGGAATAATCCTGGACAGATTCATTCAGGTCTTCTGCATATTCCACTTGGCAGCGACCAAGTACCACAGACATGCTGACAGTTGCTTCTTCATCACTCCAGTAGAGCTGATTGATGTCTGTGTGGTAACTAGCTTTCACACCTTTGTGAGTGTTTTCAGGCCTAGTAAATGAGACATTTAATTAACTTATTGAACAGCAGTTGTGGCACAAAGAAAAAAGGGGAGAAAAACTATTAATACCTGTAGAACTTGTAGAGTCTGATTTTAACCTCTGAAGTATCTGGTTTCCCATTACTACGCCGGTGACAAAATATCTCCTTGATGCGGCCAACACGGAAAGGCTCTGGAGCATCCAGGTTCGAGCCCTTAATGTAGTCTGAGGACTTCCTGTAATACTCCGGATACAAATCTTCATCCACATCCTCTTTCCTATGGGAGCGTTTTACTGGACTGGCTGGTTTCACACTGACATCAGAAACAAGATATGGTGATGATTCTGATGGCCACAGTGTGTAAATAGGGGAAAAAAAAAGAAAAAAAAAGAATCAAACTTTTTACTTACCTAAAATTAAAAGCGTCAGGAGGAAGATAGACACTGTCTCCCACTTTGAATTGTTCTCCTTTGTAACAAGCGATAGCATAAAGTACTTTTGTGTCACTGTTCTCATTTTCCACGGGTTCAAACGCACAAGGCTCTTCCTGATCTTCTCTCTCTTTATTACGAACACAGCTGCCACAGAATCTGAAAAATAAAATGGCAAAGTAGCCATTAGACTGCATACTTCCTAAGGCTGAAAACATTGTTGACCCAGAGCAATATAAAATAAGGAGTTCATAAAGAGAACATCCCAGACTACAGATTCGGGTTACTGGTGCTTACTTGAACTTGCTTTCATCGGATGGAGAAGTCTTAGGAGGAGTCTCAAATCTGGCAAACTCTCCATCATACCAGAACTGATAAAAGAAACTCTTTCCATCATCATCGATCACCTTGAGGTCAACGTCCATCCCGCCCTAAAATAAAATGTGACCATTAAAAATCTAAAATGAAAAACATAAAAGGCTACTTTAAACTTTTCAGGTTGTAAATTACCTCCATAGACCAGTTGTTAGATGGGGCTTTGTACATGACATTCACTTTTCCATGAACATAACTGAGCACCATGTCCTCACATTCATCCACAATGACAAGCTCCAGTGGATCAGAGGACTCCCCAAGGACTGTGTGGATTCCACGAAGGAACCAGTGGGCGTGGAACATCTTTACATTTCCCTCCTCCCACAATGAAGTGATCCTTTGAGAAAATACTTCATTAGATCCCTGCATTTTTAAAAACATATCACAATGTTGCCAAGAAGCTATTTTTTCAATGTCATACCTTGCTAGATACAAAGGAATGGATGGATCTTCTGATGAAACAGAGACACAGTCTCCCACCTCCAGCTCTTCATCATTAACAGAGACCTTCTTATAGTACTGCTTCTTCCCATGAGACTGAAGGGGGTCAGAGAAAAATATTTTTATTGCAGTTCCTTTAGTGGCTGCAGATGAATAAAGAGAACAAAGAGAGAAGAGGAAAAAAAAAGAGAGAAAATACCCCAATAGGCTCTCCAATCCATGCAAGTTTGGACATGGTTTGCTTCTTCCTCTTTGTTGGGGCAACTTTTTTGGACTTCTCCACGGAAACCTCCTCCTCCTCAACATTTTCATCATCTTCAGCTTCTTTTACAGCTAGATTTGGGCATCTAAAAACAAATTTGTACTTGTTCAGAGACTATTCAACATCCTTCATGCTTGCATTATTCACATTCTTTAAAAAAAAAAAAATCAAAAAAAAAAAAATCACATGAATTGAAACAAAACCACATTTTTAACAGAAATGTAGAAGTATGAAGACATGCTCACCTTCTCTGCTTACAAGCTTGCTTGCTTTTGCCACTTCCTCCAAATTTGATCATGTCTTTGCAGGCTGTGCACTTGCCACAGTCAGGAGATTGGCAAACCTATAGAAGGATGTAGAAGTTTGTATATTGAAAATGTTTAACATGAAGACATCAGTGAGCACACTTAAGAGGTATTCTACTCACCTCACAGACACCACAGCGTTGTCTTTTGACTCCACCGTCTTTATCATTCTGCTCTATCTGATCGGAAAAGAAGGCATCAAAGATCTGATAAACCAGCTGGGTGGTGGTGGCTTTAGTTGGTCCCTTACTGTCCTTTTCTATCTTCGTTGGGTGGCGGATGGCCTGTCTTCTGGCTGCCCTCCTGTCAACAGAATAGATTTTTTTTTCTTCTTCATTAGAATCGAAGTAATTTGGTTTGTCACAAATGTGTGATCATATTTGAAGCGATGGCATTATGAAGCCCCTGGCCATCAACACACCACAGCATGAGGCCATGCAACAAAACAAGCAAACAAAAACAGACAGTCAAGATTTAAAACGCAGCTTGTATTCAAAGTAACTGGCAAGTTAAGCTGGTGAGTTCTTCCTAAACTGGCCTTTATGGAAAACACCAACATAAACAAAAGTTCCTATAAGGTTTAGAAAATGCTAAAAGAGCTTTAAATCTTCCTGTTCAGCTATTTATAAAACTTGCCATAAAATTTGTATTAAATTTATAAACTTATATAAATTTGTTTAAACATCAAAAGGACTGTTTTTTCTTTTCTGAAAAAGCTTTTAATCCAAATAAAGGAGAAAGAGCCAATTTCCCGTGAGCATCAGGCTAGGTTGGACTCATCAGTTATGGATTACACAGCATTTCAATATGAGACTCCCTTTGGATGACCAAGACCATTTCACGTCATGAGAAAATCTATTAGGTGCTATATAGTTGAAAAGTTTAAACTAATTTTATTTCTTTAAAAAAAAAAAAAAAGTGTTTGCAAGGCTGTGATGAGTAGCACATATGGACACAAACCATTTCTTCTTGTAATACAGATGTTTACCTGTCTAAATTCAAAGTTGTTCCTTAAATCGTGCACATTTATTACAAACCAATACTTATGACTGCGCCAAGATTTCTTAAGAAACCACTGTTCCAAGTGTTATAAATGGTCACATTAAAAATATGCCAGTTAAATAAATCACAATCACAAGCAAAAATATTTATATATAAATAAAATAAATAAATAAATAAATAAAATATAAGTCAAATCTTGGACATGAAATCTGGTACAGGGCTTATTTGGTCCGTAGTTTCTAAATGCTTTACACTACCACAACAAACAAGCTAAAGGATGCAATCACAATAAGTCCTACCTACCAGTACAGCAGCATGCTGCATTAGGAAACGTTAAAGGAATGTTAGACATTAGGGAAACAAAGTGTGTAAATACATAAATATAAGAAATAAATGGTAAAACTGTAAAAAATAAAATGTCTAACTTCAACACTAATATTTGTGGGGAAACCCGGGGTAAAAAAATTTATGTTCTAAGACTTGCAGAACAAAAAACAAATATTTTAAGTATTCTGGCTCTGGACTTTAAGTGACCTCAACTACTCTCAGCTCAATATGCTTTGTGAAAATAGTCCACACATTCATCTTCATCTGTACCTTTTCCCCAGAGTGACTCCTGCAAGTTTGATCAGGTCTCTCATGCAGGGAGTAACAATGATAGGCTGCTCATCCGAGTCACCGGCCTCATCATAGCTCTCCACCTGTTCTACCACAAACTGGGCATGGCGTAATAGCGTATCTTCAGTGAAGCAGTTGAAGTTTAGTCCTGCAGGAGGAACTGTGGTCTGAGGACAGAAAGAACAACTACTTACATGACAAAAACAATAATACAGATAACAAGGCAAACAACTAGAGGGTTAATGCAGGTGCTTGCCTCAATTTTGTTAAGAAGGTCTTCATAAGTGGCATCAGGATTTTTCTGGAGAAATTCAACAACTATTTTGCTCATGTAGATTTTCTCCTGCATTAGTGCAAATATGGGACCATACTCCTCACTGGGTTGCATCAAGATGTAATCAGCAAAGGCTGTATTTAAAAAAAAAAAAAATATATAGATAATATTAATGTTTCATGCATATCAAAGAAACAGTAAAAAAAATGTAGATATACAAAAAAAAATGCTACCTGTGGTGAAACCAATCAAGGCTTTTTCTCCTCCATCAAAACCAGTGATCCACCAGGCATTGATTGGCCCAAGCTTTTTAGCAGGAACACCACCTGACGGATAAAAATATATATATATATTGTGGCTCCTGGTGGTAGACGCTTGAAGGTATTAATGCAGACATAAAACAAAATGTTTATGTTCTTCAAATGAAAGTTTCAGTACCATCTAGGCAAGGGTTGTCATCATAGATGGGTTTAACAACACAGCTGAAGTAAAGCTCCACATTCTTCTCTATCAGTCCGCAGTCAAATGGACAAAGATGTCCACGTTTATCATAGACACTGTAGGATGCAACAAAACACTAAGCATGACAATACTTTAGGTGCTGAAATAGAGATTCATGTCAAATAGAGAAACAAAAACAGCCATACTACTCTGATAAAACAAATCAGGAGTGAGCCGATTACTTTAAGTAGATAATTTACCTGAAGTTTGTGATCTTGTGTTGTGGCAGATCCTCATAACTCTCAAATCCATCTTCATTGGAATCGAACAGGGAGAGACGCTCATCTGTCAACATTTCTGGTTCATCAAGCTAAAAAGCACAAATTAATGGAGAGAGAGAATTTTTAAAAAAAGAAAAAAAAAGAAAAAAGAAAAAGCACTTTGCAGTCCTTAATTTGCCATAAATCTGAAATTCTCACCGCATTATCAGGATCTCCTTGAAAAAACTTTAAGTCTGAATCATCTAAGTACTGCCTGCAGTCTGGACATTTAGGTGGTGGTGTCTGAGAAGAGAAAAAATTATGCAAACCATGTCACAAATCAATCAATAACTGATGTTTAAAGCCATGAAACAACTAAATGAACCACATTATTACCTTTGCAGCTGTCACTGGCTTCATCACTTCACTCTTCACCTCCTCTGCAGTAGCCCTGCAAGAAGAGAAATTACCTTGTTTTAAATCCAGGACCACAAACATAAATAAATCCAAACTTCTGAAAGCAAAGTACTTACTTTTCATCCGATTCAACTTTGAGGCGTTTCTCCTCCCGAGACTGCGACAAATACATTATCCATTATTAGACACTGAAACTCAAACCTGTTGGTCATTTTAATAATGGTTGATTAATTACATAAAGATCACCTCTTCAACATCATCTTCTTCCTTCAGTTCATCATGTCCATTTACAGCTTCTCCATTCAAGTCTTCAGACTTGCGCTTTTGACTGGAAAACAGATTTTAGATTAAATAACAGCCAATAGCTTTACATTATAATACAACAAGTTGAGCAAGGTTAATTCTTTTATTTACACTTTAGAGAACATTGACAGTATGGTCGGCTGTTTCCCACTGTTTCTTGTAACTCTGGTACTGGCTGGAGACTCTACAAAAGGAAAATATTCAGTTATTTTATGTCATGTTTGTGAGGTACTATTTCCTTAGTTTCTCTATGAAAACAAGTTGTTGTTCTATAAATGAGGATAATAAAAATAAGTATGACTTACTTTTAGTATCAGAATTTGCTTTGCTCCTGCGCCCACCCTTCCCTTTGGAAGCAGCTGGTGACTTTACAGCTTCTTCATCCTCATCTTCCTGCGAGACCATGGCTACATCATCGGTTTCTTCTTGGGAGCCATTAGTGAAGCCATTAGTCTTTCCATTCTGCTCTTCACCATCATCATGGGAGCCATTTCCAAGATGCAGTTCTTTAACCAGCAAGGCCTTTACTTTTGAGATGTAAACCTCCTGAGGAAAGTACACGGCATGCATCAAAACAAAGAATATGCAAAGCAGAGTTTCATGAACAATTATTATACTGACATGTTAAGATTAACTAACCATTGTGATCTCAGAGCTTTTCATTTTTTTCTCAAGCATGGTCAGTTGGTCCTGAGCATCATCATGTAGGAAGTCCTGCACCAATTTAAGCTTCTCTTTCACGTGATCCTGAAATTAAAATCAGGAAATGCTGAGTAAAAATCTTAAAATCTAAAGAAAAACAAGAAGATAAAGATTAACCAAAACAGTTCATTCATGACCAAGAATTGTATAGAAAAAGAACACCCTACAATTAGTTGGAGACTATTTAAACCCATATTTCAATTTCTCAAGTTTGTTTATGCAAATTCACAATAAAAACAGTCTATGACTGTTCAAACTGCTTGCCATATAATTTGAAGTCAAACATTTACCTCTCACTTTATGACATACTTTTGGGAGTGATAAATCAAATTAGAATTTTTAAGTTTGACATCTGCCAAACATTAGAAGAAGTCCAGGAACCATTTTACTATTAAGCATAATGGGATACTCATTTAATCTGTCACATTAGACCTGAAACAGACAAGTCAACTGGTCTAAGGAGGGAAATCCAAGTTGTGTGAGGGAGCTCGGCTTTGAAGTATCAGTACGTTGTGAACCTGCAACCTAAATAGTCTATAGGATTAGAGATCAAAGTTCAGTTTCCAGCGACCAGCTGTGTGGCATGCAGACTTTTAGTTACACTAACAGTTAAATTACTCACCTCATCTGAAAATCCATCCTCATCCAGCATCTGCAATCTGTAAACAGATTAATATTACAGCACATGTGTTAGGCGCATGCTGATTGCAATATAAAACGAGTCAGTAGAAATGACTGTAGACAAAACTTCCTGGCGCCAAATCTCACGTTGGCCCCCATACATACTCAGGCTAACAGAGCTAGCTGGCTAATACTGACATGAAAGCTTTACATGCAGAGTTATGACAAGGCTGTCAAGCGGCACCAAGCTAATACTAGCTAAAGCTAGCTAAGCAACAGTGGCAGGCATGCTTACAAGACCCGGAAAAGTCCAAAGAAGCTAAGTAAGTAACACAAGTTTCAACGCTGTTGTTGTGACTTTTGAACTGAGACCAGACCGAATACTAGCTAAATCGTTAGGGCAGCATTAGCATTCAGGTTACCATCGTTACCGTACCTTTTCCTGACATCGTCTGGCAAAGACAGGGACGTTTTGGTTGGCATCGTAAACAAGCGTAAAATGCAAAAGATTAAACGGCTTTTTAAAAAACGATTAAAATCACGTTATAGCCCGCCGTCATTAACCACAGCGCAGCTCCACTGTGACTAGCTGTCGCGTGCAGCTCCTTAAGGTAGGCGCTTTGAGCAATTCGGGCGCGCGGCCCGTCTTTTCGCGCGGAAACCCGGGTGTTTTGGATTGTACCATTACTGCAGCCAACGGGTAAAACACAGAAATTAAATGTAATTATTAGTGGGAATATTAGCGATGAAAAACTCGTTCTTTATAATATAAGCCGTCAGCATAATTTATCAAACACAACAGAATTTAAATAAGAGTTATATTTCGAAAAACCTTTTTTATGAAAATTAACAACTCAACCAATCTCCCCTTAATGTTTCAGGATGTTGTAAACAACTGACCAAACCGAATATTAGCGATAACAATACACTGGAATATAATGTATTTTATAATGCGTCTTTTTTTCCCTTTGAATTTCAGTATTGCACGAATTGCACTTGTTAAAATGAACAACTGAATGTGCTTCACGTTTGTGACAGCTGTGTATAACCAACTTATATTGTCAATGTAATGTTTTATCATGATTCTGGCTGAATAATTTTAGCTATCTCATATATCAAGAAATAAGTTGTGTTTTATACCATTGTGTTTTCTAAAAAAAAAAAAAAAAAAAAAAGACAGACTATTAAAAAAAAACAAAAAACAGACTATTTCTTGTGTGGTCAGCTGACCAGAAGATGGCGCCATTTCCTTGTTATTCAGCAAATGGGTGTTCTGTCTGTGAGTTTATTGTTTCATTCCCTCTGTGTCATGAATGTACAGACTAAGTGCAGTTGCATTAAATTGAACAGTGGTTAGTGTATCTGAACTGTCTTAAAAAAAACAATAAATTAGTAACATTTGTGTTATGTGTCTTCAGAAATGTGTCTGGAATTATTTATTAAATTCTTCACAGTCCTACTTCACACCATAGGTGATAATTATTTATTGCATACAGCTTCACTAATAGCTTTTAGAGGTTAGTGTAATACCCTGTGGGTCGATAGAAAGACTTGGCTGATTTCCAAGTAGCCCAGGCTCCTGGGACTGATTCAGTCAGTGTTCCCACCCAGGAATTCTGGACATCTGACAGGAAACAGACCCAACTCTCTCAAGGCCACTATAAGTCAGCCTCTCCCCTCACCCCAAGTCTCCCCCTCACCAAAAACCCCTCCAGGGGACTTCTGCAATGCTTCTCTCAGACAAACTATCTAACAAATAGGACAGCTTTCTTTACCACACCCCGTTTTCAGCCTCCCTCTCCTTGGCCCAGCTTCCCACCATTGCCCTATCTTGTTTTAGCCTTTAAGCAAGTGAATCATTTTTATTAGGCAAGAGAGCCATGATGAGTGCCCAGGCACTATTTGCATGCACAATTTCACGTTTTCATGTTGAAGCTATCTTTTCCGTGACCTTGTCAGAGCATGTTTGGATTTAATGCTGCATTTTGAATACTTTGCAGATATAGGCATAATAACATGACATCTCTGGACATGCAGAGGAGCTACGATTGCAGTTCAATTTGTTCACAGCACAAGAAAAAAAAAAAAAAACAACTTAGGTACATATATTTGTTTCAATATTTTATTTATTTTACAAAACTGGAATGCAATTAACAAAACGTTTATGTACCTACATTAGTGTTTAAGATTGTACCAATTTGACACAGGCAGCGTGCTATAGGACACACAAAGCTATTGCACACGAGACATTTCACACAACATGAAGTCATACATACTATACAATGTTACATACTTACAAATACATATTTATTCATATTTTTAGCATTAGAAAATGTTAAAGTCAGACATATAATGAAGTCGTAGGTACACAGATCAAAACACCTCTCCACCTGAACAAAAATGGGGGAAAGCAAATATCACTGAAGCTGCCAAAGTGCTTTTCACCATTTCTAATTGGCGTCCTAAGTGTGATAAAAGTTTTACAGAAAGAAGTTGAAATATGTTTGTCTCCAGGAAGAAGGTTAGTGTGACCCTGAACAACAGGAACCAAACAATAAAAACAGGACTTCCTATGACTGACGGAAGTTCTGTTTTGTAGGACATCAGAAAATGAAGATGCGGCTGACCTCTCAATAAGGCAGATCCCTCCTCTATACTTGGATCTGTATTTTTATCCTATTTTGTAGACTAAAATGTGGGGTCTTTGGAAAGATGACACAAGTTTCCATCTTTAGTTGCACTAAGCAAATGGCTAGCAAAATAAACCAGATTGTTCACAACTCATTTTCATTCTTGGCGCAATAAGACTTCACAGTGAGTGACCTACCCTGTTCATTCCACTCGCTGCTCGTCAATGACTTGGTAATTCAAAATAATGATCAATAATACTGTCAATAATAGAGCACAGTGCTCCAAAACACTTCATACGTACATTCAGCCTTTTTTTTTCTCCAAGAGGAAGGCACAAACAGAATTCGGCACATTGCTGCTACGTTGCTACAACATGTGTCAGGACATTAGTCCTTTTAGTCAAAGCTGCTGGAAAACTGTCACTGAGTAAAGTCCATCAGTGCCAACTCACTTTAGAAAATGTGCTTTCTCTTTTGGCCTTCCTCGTTGGAAATTGTTAAGATACAAAAGATAATAATAAAAGCAAAAGGGAAAGATTGTGAGGATGGGCGGGAGAGTTAGTGACATAAGCTGGAGTTGGAATATATAATCATACACATGAGCGTTTACAAATGTGTTAGAGTTTCATGCATTACATGTCAGCAGATTACGTACCTATTGAAGTTTATCAAATTGGTTATGCAAAGTTATACAGGAATTATATGACACTTGTTTTTTTGAGGGACGACTTAATAGTTTGACCTCTGTGCAGAGGATGCTCTCAGGAGCTGTTCACTCTGGCTGGCTTGATAAGAATGACACATTAATCATTAGGCCTTGTGTATAAATATGTTAGTGGATAGGAGAGTGATGTGATTAAACCATAGACAGAATAATCTCTATAGTAATCTACAAAGTGCAATTTTGCAATCTTTGCATTGACACAGTTGTTCAAAGGCCCCAAACTATTAACTCTAAACAAGATATTATGCATGGTTTGTTTCCATTTTTTTGGCTTTTAATTGGGATTTACATATTTAGAAAGGTAAAACAAAAACATGTTTGCATATACATGAAAATGCCTTGCTCCTCATTCATCAATGAAAGTACCCATTCAAAGTTTTTTTTTACATGTCTGAAAGTTTCTCACCTCTAAATTGTTTCCCTGCTAAAATTGTCTTGTCACAAATGCTCTGCGAGTGATCAACGGAATGCTGTTTGTGAAGTCACACAATTTTGATGCATTGCATTGTCAAAACTGTTTCAACAGAAACCAGTCTCAACAGACATCTCAGTTCCAGAGCGCACTTGCTTCCCTTGTGAAATCTGTTTCTCATCACAGCCCTTCCATTCAATGACATACACATACAAGCTTTCTCTCATACACACACACATATAAACATAGTCACACACACACAGAAACAACCTCTGATGTGATAGCACCATTTCAGACACAGGTGGTACAGTCTTGCATGATGGGTATGGTCTGGTGCTCATGTTTGTTGGTGCAGTGTTCCAGAGAGCTGGAGCTCTTCAGAGGAACCAGACAACGCTCAGAGGGCCGTCCACTTTGCAGCACCCCCCAACAGCATAACACACGCAGGAACTCCCTTCTCATGTCCTTGCTCCGCAGTGTGTATATCAAAGGGTTAAGAGCCGAGTTCAGAGTAGCAATGCTAAAAAAGATGTCTGCTTTTGAGAGGATGGTGCAGAGTCGTATATTGCAGGATGAATCTAAGAGGAGGATGGTAAAAGCTGGAAACCAACACATGATGAAGACCCCCAGCACTATTGTGACTGTTTTCAAAAGGGAATATGCTTGTGAGTTGGTTGCTTCTTGGTGGCTTGAGCGTACAATCAAATAGATCCTCACATAGAGGATGACAATAGAGAGCAAAATGAGGCTGAAAATGGTGACAACAAAAAGGATGTATTTCTTAGAGTAGAGTGGCAGTACGGCTGAGCAGTCAGGGAGGTCGTGAATGCAGTTCCAGCCTATGATGGGAAGTCCTCCAAGAAGGATGGAGGTGACCCAACATGCTCCTATCAGGAGAAACATACGACATGTTTTGGTAGAGCCGTACACCTTCACCTTGGTGATGGCAATATAGCGCTCAATAGCTATTGCCAACAGGCTGAAGACTGAAGCAGCCAGAGCAATGAATGCAGTGCCTTCCCTGATGAACCACTGCACAGGTGCCAGTTTAAAGGTATGTGACCCTGATAGGAATATGTTGGCTATGTAGGCAGAGCCTGCCAGCAAGTCAGAGAATGCCAGGTTTCCAATGAAGAAAAACATGGCGGAGTGAAACTTCTTGTTGCGGAAGACAGCAATAAGGACCAAAAGATTCTCCAGGATGATGATGGTGCAGAGGACCACAATGACAATGTTGGGAGTAGTCAGATGTTCTTTATTCTTAGTGCGATTATTTATTTCCTCTGGGGTCATATTTTTGGCACAGGCATAATAGAACTTGATCAGACTGAAGTTGTAGTACTCAGAATATTTGCTCTTCATGGTGACAGGGGGGCAGAGCACGGTGGCTTTATCACAAAGATTCATTCACACTGATGAGTTATCCAGAGTGTGTGTGCCATTAATTATTTCCCTTATGCGAAGGACAGGAAAAGCTCTGGGAAGGGGACTGCATGTCCAACAGTCACGTCTTAGGAGTGGTATGTGGGTCACCTGTGGACAGAAAGAAAAGGAGAATGTCTCAGTTACTGGCAAAGGAAATGTTTCATAAATTAAATAAACTGCAACAAGCCAAACACATATTTCACTGAGGAATGTGTTAACCAGACACAAAGCCTCATGCAAAACAAGGTAACAGGAAACAACCGTTTCTTTCGTTTGAAAAGTGGAAAATAAACTCATTTCCTCTTTTTTTTTTCTAAATAAATGATTGTCAAAAGACTGAGAACAAAATCAAATAGAAAAGGCGCACCAATGGAATAGAGTATCAGAAATAAAAGAATGGTGTAGCAAAAGATAAACATATTCAAAACAAGGGATCTGCATTTAAATGATAAGATCAACAATTGTACAACACAAATGAAATGCCACACAGCGCCCATATTGATCTCAGTGTGTCTATCCGTTACATCCCAAACAGAAAACCCTCTCTACAGTACTGGCCTTCAGAAAGTAATGAATAGAAACTCTCCAGCGACTCATAAGCATTTGCATTTTGTCATAAAGAACACTTCCACTGAATGTTTGAACTTGCTCAGTGTAATAATAACATGCAAATAATATTCACTTGATTGGATGAGAGAATTGTGCAGCAGCGTTAGCGGCAATCCACACGTAACGTATAAGCGGCAGTGTGTGGCTCTCTGGTGCTGATAAAGGGCTGCACTCGCAGTCTGAAGGGGACATTCCACTAACCCTGTCCGAGCACTCGGCTGTCAACACACTGCATTGTTGTGCGGAGCGAACCATTCCACTCCAATGAGCTACTTCTTGAAACTTTAGCATAGCCAGTCGTTCAGCCAGACCTCTTCGCCCTGACCTGCTCAACCACCCACCACCTGCCATATGAGAAAAGCTAACAGCAAATCAAACAGATACCTGAGAGGAAGAAGGGGGGGGGTGGCTTCCCTAAGTTTTAGAGAAAAAGCCTGTTAAGACCTGATTGTGGTGTGCTGTAACGGCACATTATATATTTGACTTGTTCAAACACAAAATGTTTGCACCAGTGGTATTTTTGATTATTCTCAACTACAGTGGGAACAAGTATTAATTCAATGCTTCACTTTCAGCTTTTTTTTTTTTTTTTACTCAACTATTAAACTACACAACAACTAAACATTGCCAGCTGCTAACCTGGTTTCAAATGACTCCTTCCAAGGCACAACTTCTTCACAAATGAACACATAAAATGGACTGCAGCTTCAAGACTGAGCACAATGGAAAGTTGAAGGCTCTGGAAATCTAATTAGAGGTGGAGTTGGTGTCTTAAACCTGTCAAAAGTAACAAGATCTCTCTGCAGGACAGCTCCCAAGGTAATTCGACACTGATGCTTCTATAGCTTGTCAATGCTGGCCTGGACAACTGAAACAAATGTTGGCGAAAAAAAATGAGTGGAAACCAGGCCTGGACCTCCTCTGTGTTCTGCTGGGAATTGAGTCAGAACCTGAGAGGCTAAAAGATAGAGAAGGAATGACACAAAGACAGGCTGAGAGCATGCATGTGGAATGGTATCTCGACACAAAGGCTGGAATCTGAGATATCACTGCTACAAGCACACACGTACATAAACTCACCACAGACTTTTGCGCATGCAGAGCAATCTGGCTTCAAGCACACGGTTAATCATGACAGATAGGCAGCATTTGTAGCAAAGCATTTCCCTGCATACGGGCAGGTCCACAGCAGCAACTGGCTGCCAGTAAGAACCAGCACACTGTTTCCTTAGCAGGAACAATGAACAATAGTCTTCTTCAGTGTAGACAGCTTTGGCTTTTGGTCTAAATAATGGGTCAGCACACTTCCATTTGGCTGCTGCAGCTGTATCATAGCAGAAACGTATTTACGGTTGATCCCTCCCTTATCGAACTGCAGCCTCAGGATGTCTAGTCTTCTCTCCAGGCTTTTTAGCCCCATTAATAGACACAAATAAGATGTTTGAGCCTCAGCACATGCGCCAGCTGCGCCCGGGTAATAGCATTAGGCTACATTATCGAAGCATAATCATTTTATTTGCGGAACAGTCCACCTAAGTATCTCTACAGTATTCCATCTGCTAAAAGAAACCTTCGCTTCATCCTGATTTTTCTCTCGACTCTGTCAGGTTTTTTGCAGGACAACGCTCTTTCCATCTGTTGTGCAGACAGCTCAAGGTCCTCATGTCACCAAGGAGTCTGGCATCTGTCATCAGGAGATTTTACTCTTTGTAGGAAACCTGACAAGCTGGTTTGCCAACAACTCCGTCTCGTAGCGGCTCAGCCCGTCTACCTACTGTGTGCCATTCAGATGTATCCACGGTGATTGGTCAATTACACTGCATATTTGCTGCAATGTAACGTCCCCCCGCCTCTTTCTCACTTTGTCAAAGATGCGCCCTGTATATGACCCAGACACCTATGTCACACTTCCATAGTACAACAGCACATTGTCAAAGGTGTTGTGGCAACCACTGGCTTGTTTCCCTCACAAAACAATAGAAAAGAAATAGCAGAAAGAAACTACAATAAAGCAGTAAAAAATCTTTAGGTTTTTTTTTTTTTTAACATTTAGAGTTACTGTATATTTTAATGGGACAAGCTAAAAGTGCACAAAATGACACAAAATATTACCCATAGTGAGCACAATGCATGTAGCATTTCCTAATTATTCCATAGCAGCTCTAGCATTACGTGATACAGCAGTAAATACATGTATCAAAAGGTTTTAGTCAGCTTTTTTATGAAAACTGCAATACAGACAAAAAAAAAAATCCGTTTCCATGATACCTTATGCATTATGATCGAAACTTCTAGGTTTTGCAGCAAAGATCAAACCTGTTAACAGGTTGAAGGTAGCATGCGTGGACAGGAGAATGAAGACAAATGACAAAGGAAGCCAACGAAGAAAGAGACAACCGAGACAGGATATCCTATCACAACGTTTCAAGAAATACCCATCACCAGAGCTGTGTGTTTCTAATCACCTGAGAAACAATGCAACATGCTCTTGTGGTGCACGTTCTCATATACATATGGTGCTTATGTTTTATTTGGGTTTTTTTGTATGACTTTTACAGCTCCGCCTGCTTTTTCACACCCACAAAAAATATATAGTGATCTTAACACACATAGAACCTCAGCTGCTGCATCATTTTGGCTCAGATTTTTGCAACATGCAAAGTATGATCAGAAAAGAAAGAAGGTGTGACGTTTGCTGTTGAAAGCCGACTCTTGGATTCAGCCAACCCTACCGAGAGACAAGTCCTCCCTTCTGCATAATGGGACTGACGGCTGCACAAAAGCCTCAGGTGTTTTCCCAGAAAACCCCACCTGATAAGACCCAATTAGCAAAGCGTCTGCTCACCAAAAAGCGACGCAACTCTGCCCCTATTAAACTCGCAACCTGTCGCACTCTACTTAAACCCAGCTCCGCTTTCACTGAGGGGGGGAGATCTGCTGATCTTTAATGGACTGAGCAAAGTCACATTTTCATCCACATGTGCATTATCGCTCACCACCTCCAGCAACGTTTCACACATGAGCAGCAACTTAGCAGAAGTTTAAACGGTTCACATTTGCAGCTTATCTTGTTTGTGTGCAAAAGATTTAACTGTTGATTTGCTCAGAGGAGTCACTAAGCTTTTGCTTCACAGCAGTTGTGGTCTGGAACATTGTGTAGAACATCTTTCTTCATCTGCCCTTCATCCTCCTGGCTCCCAAGCCCCTGTTGTGGCAATAGATAACACCTTTCCAGTCTCTCTGTTTTTATTCCAGTGGCACCGAAAAGGCAGCGGCTTGAGATCACAAAAGAAAGTCTTCTTTGTGAACAGTCCAACATGGAGGCGTTAATTACGGTTGACGAGCACTTTTTTTTTTCTTTTTTTTTTTTACTTGAAGAAAAATAAATGGCTTCCGCCCTCCATAAGATCTGATTTTTCTTTTATAAAGGAGACTTAATCTATCTTTTGTTTCATAAACACCAATTAAAGAGCCCGTCGTGAATAGACAGAAATATTCCCCTGCTGTGATTTGCTCTTTCCTGTTTAGTTTCTCAGCCATTAATATGAATATTTATCTTACCTGTGACTGCTCTTTATAACTGTGAGAAAGATCATTCTACATCTGTCATCTTTCTTAGATGTGCAGTGTCCTTTGAATGACACGAATACCTACAATAGATGATGGATGATGGAGGACATGTCAGCACATTGCAAAGAGACAACTGCTCTGGTTGCAAAAAACAAAAAAACAACAACAAAAAAAAAAATAGCACAGTAGTCAGAAAGTTTCCCACCTCAAATCTTCACATATCAGACACTAAATAAAGTCAAGAGCTCGTACAAAGTTTCACCACAACTCCCACAACTTTTCAAAGGAAGTAAGAAAACTCAGGCAGGTGTCTGTCTGTATGGTTTTACATATTTCCCTTTTACAGTGAAAGTTCAGTGTTCTTCTAAAAAACATCACGTCAGTATAAACATGAGCCACTCAGGACGAGGCTTTTCTGCCTTTTCTTATTTACTCCATGTGGTCACGCAAAACAACCAGAAAGCATAGAGATCGTGTCTGGCAGGTGGTTGCAGCATCTCTCTGCTTTTCCATGCATCACTGAGCCCCGGGCCTGTGTGTGGCATACCGATTTACATAATCACAGCAACACTATTGATTGTCCACTGGCAATTTCTAGGAAAAAAAAACAACTCATGTTTTCAGTAATGCTGTAACAGGAATGACAGACATACGCTGGTGCTGTGGCATGACTGAATGTATCCTGGTGCCTCAAATGACCATGGCATTGTAGATGGTCACACACAGTTAACAAGGTCTCATCTTCAAAATCAACAAACAGTTTTTACTTTATCATGACCGCAAGAGCTTATCTCCAGCCATCATGGTTATCAGTATAACATGCCACACTGTGGACAAGCCTCCTGATAAAAACCAATGACAAATGCGGAGACGATAAAGAAGTGCGACTGGTATGAAAGTAACTATCAACATCAGTTTGAGATCAAAATACAACCAACCTCAACTTCCCTCTGTAGTGCTAAGTAAAAGTTATTTTACCCAAAAGAAGAAATTATTTCACCTGACCTCAACCTAGTACTATGGATTCCCAGCTCTCAAGGTTACTTTTAGAAGATTCTAAAGTGTTTGCTCTTTTTTGCTCGTTCTTATCTTTTTAGGCTACATATCTACAGTCGCTTCTCAGTTTTTCTAAAAAGACTAAAGCTGCCACATTCTAGCATGATTTCCTTGGCTGCATGTTGCATTTAAGAAGCAACAGCAAGATCACACGATCAGATGAAACAAAAAGTAAGCTTTAGGAGAAGTGTCATCTAAAAACTTGCACAATCAATGAAGAACTGACAGGAAAAAAGCTGTCTCATTTTCTAGTTCAGAGAGGAACTATGGCTAACTTAGCAGAAGACATCCAAACAAAAAAAAACAAAAAAACAAAAAACTGTGATGAGCAAATATGTAATTGCAGACATAAATCACACTTGATTTTTTTAAATACACAAGTCATTTCAACTTAGTGTCAGCGTTGTACCTGCATCATGGTTTTAGATAAACACACAGAACAAAGAACTTCCTTTTAGCGAGACATATTAAATGGTTCCTCTCAACATTTTCACACCATGTTCAAGGTTTAATTTTAACTCTAAAAGCAAACCTTCCTCTGTCTTTGTCTGCCATTTTGCACACTCAGCCTTCACTTCGGCTGCATATAATCTGCAAGACATGAGGGAAGTGGGTGTCCCTAATACACAGGGTTTCGTCGTATAATTAGGGATTACCCTTTCGCTCATCAAACAGTTTGACAGTTTGGGCACAGTCTCTTCTGAGAGTTCCAGTCTGTCAACACAGCTCTGTCTGGAACAAAAAAACATCTTTTCCACTCCATGTTTCAGGGTGACCTTTGTTATTCTCTGTTCCTCCACAGTCACGTCATCTCTGCAAGTTTGGATTGCTTTATTCATTGCAGCTGTTCATGTGCAGGGGTGTTCTTACAGCGGCAGTGAGAGGAGGTGGAAACAAAGAGCTGCAAAAAGAAGGGCACCAAACAGCCTCAGGAATCATAACCCCTTTTTTCCCAATCCCACCCCCTCTTCTGTCCACTACACCCAAATGGGGGTGGGGGATCTCCAAAGGTGCCGCCTGAGAGGCAATTACTATAATACGTTCACCCCGAGACTACTATCAACTTAAGTCTTGTTTCCAAATTATTCATGGTTTTATATCACTGTGTTTTGCATATTTTCCTTTAGTACTGATGCCTGATGTGCAGAGAAACATCATCCTCACTCTTAACACCCCCTCCTCGCCGTATATTTTAAACTTCACCACAAAGATCAAAAGAAAGAACCACAGAGAGGTGATTAAATGCACATCAAGACGGATTTATTTAGCACACATCTGGAGGAGACATGTTCTTATAGCCCCCTATTAAAGACTTCATTACAGCACATACTGTGCAATCAGCTTTCCAAGAAAGCTTTACGGAACTCCAGAGCTCTGCAGCACAAAACCACCACTCAAACAGCAGTAAATCTATATTTTAATGTAGGTGTAAATAATTATAATTTCATAAGAGTGCTACCACAACAAATTCATGCATTGCTGAGTTTTTAAGACGGCAGGACAAAAGGTTAAACCTCACTTAAAATGCTCGGCTGTCACTTTGCTGGGTTTACGTGTGAAAAAGAAGGTAACACTAACCGCGAGCCACAATCATCCGCATTGTGCATATGTGTGCTGTGAACACATGCACGTTGCAAAGTGGTTGTTTTTTTTGTTTTTTTCTAACTGGGTTGCTTTTCTCCACAAGCCGAAATAAATATTAGCACAACAATGACTGTTCTACATTTAAAAACCTGACTTTATGCCTGATGGCTAAATTGTGCTTGATTCAAATTTCAGTGGTTCTGTCCCTGTCACATCCTCCCATGTTCTTGTCATTAGAGTGAATTCTCTCTTAATGAATAGTTTCAACCCTCTTTGGGTATCTTTTGTTCTGGTTCTCTGCTCCTATTCTGCTCTATTGCTAGACTCTGAACTCCACCCCTTCTCATGTTCTCTTGCTTGGTTGGGAAATCAAGATGCTGTGAGACAACATGTGATTATTTGTTATGTGGTAAGCCTATGAGAGTGAAAAAAAAATTGGCAAAACATATTGAAGGAAGTGTATTTTAAGTGTGCTCAAGGTTGCTGTGACTAATATTCATGCTTGTGCAGTTGACTTTGCTGTAATTAACTGTGCACTGAACGGTCTTAGGGAAGTATGAAGATCAAAAACACAGAGGAAGAGAATCCACTGGCGACAAAGTGAATTTTTACACAGATGACTAGACAGCAGTCAGAGAGAGCAGATCTCCATCAAGCTATAGTCATATTATGCCACTCAATGTGGGGATTATTTTTAAGTTAAACTCTCTAATGGCAAAATTATCTCTATCTCGCAATCGTAAAGAATCCTTTAAAACAAACCCCCAGTGATCCAGACCACCCCCTAAATGTAATTACTTTTCCCTTATTTCCTATCTAAAATTTACTGAAAATATAATCAAAATATGTCAATAATTTTTTGAGTTATGCTGCTAGCAGACAGACAAACCAATGTTGTTAAATGCATGACCTCTGTCTTGGCTGAAGCAATGAAAAAATGATAACACAGGCAAACACACAAACCAACATGATTGCTTTTGTCTCGTGTCCAAAGATTCAATTTAGTTCAATTCAGCTTTACTTGTACAGCGCCGCTTCATTGCATTGAATCTTGACTTCGATTCAATCCCCCATCCTGAACATGCGTGACGCAACAGTGGACGATGACTTGATGGAGTCTCCCCTCTTCATGGTTCATTATAGGAAAACAAGTTGAGACTGCTCTGGCTAACCTAGATCTATTAAACACAGTTCTGTTTTTGGAGAAAAACACGGTTGCCAGGAGAGAGAACATTGTTGTGTCCACACAGTCTGCAGTTGCAGCCCCAGTATTTTATGAAGTTTAAAAAATTTGTGGTTTCACAGTGCTAAATATATTTTTTCACAACCTTAGCACGTTATAAAATGTAAAAGGAATATTCTACTTTAAAGCCAGTACATTTTCAATAGACAGTTGAACACCAGTGACTGCACTGCAAAACACCAAGTGTGACCATACCCAGTTTTAGAGAGATGCCCTGTTAGTCTCATTTCCTGGAAACATAACACAAGAAAACAAAAGGTTAAATATAAATATTTAGTTGTTATGCATTTGCATTGATCATCATTTGAAGTTGCGGGTTGTGGCCTGCAGAGAAATATCTAGCAAGCACAGTTGACAGGCCAAAATGTGATGTGGCTGCTGTGCAGCTTTTTAAGGAATACAGGGCAAGTACTTGACTTTGACTTTATCGTATGACATGGCTCATCTAAAATTGACATGTTTGAGCAGTTTGTTAGTTATGCAAACAGCATCCACTTCCACTCACTCTGTCAGTTCTAACAGAGCTGTCTGGCCTCTATCATGACCTGGCTTGTGTGCGGCTGTTAGTTGAGTCCATCATGTCTAAGCTTGGATTTTAACGGAGTTCTTTACTGGATTAACCTTCTTAATTTCTATGAAAACATGCCATAGTCAGACCTTTGGACTTATTTTTAAAGTCTGTCAGACATTAGGAAACTCTGATGACTAGAAGAGCTCATGAGGAAGACAAACAAAGTAAAGTTTCAGTTCCAGCTAGAGAAATGACTTCAGCAGGGTCTGACTGAATTGCATGAGGCAATTCAGAATCCAAGAGAATTGTCTTCAGGTTACTTCTAGGATGTGGGGTGTCAAAGTAATCCTGCTGATTATTCAAGCTGCACAAAACTAGCTAATTGGATAACAAAGAGAACACAAAAAAAGGAAAGGTAATGGGAGGGATGCATCTTCATGTGTACCTGCTCCAGGACTGCTCAAGAGCAAGCTCAGAGAATGGCCAGAAATCAGGAAACCTCAACATGACCACACTGATTACGCCTGCTGCCAGAGTAGACAGTGTGAGGTTGTTCCCTTCCAGGTTATAAATCAAAGTACAAACTAAGCAGAGGCTGTAAAGTGCTGCAGATCTAATCCAAAGCCACAGCAGTAACCAAAAATGCTGTTTCATCTACGCGTCCTTGTCTCCAAAAAACACATTATGTTCTCGTCTGTAAAGTAACATCTGCAAAAATGACAGTCCACTCAAACCATTTTCTGCATTACTTCCAACTGGCAACCTTCTGGGACTAGACACGTCTAAGCTTGAAATGTGAGTAAAGAAGAACAGATTTATCCTCACATCATTAGGAAATCCTGGCATGCTGCTACAAGCATCAGTGCCTGCCTGGTCATGGGGGGTCTCATGGTTTGTTCAAGTCCTTCAAGTGGAAAAGGAATGTAACAGAAGACTTTTAAGCTGATAGGCTCTGTCACAGGATAAAACACCTTGCGAAAATAACCAAAGGCTTTTCTTTCTCCACAAAACATGCATTTACATAAATGTTTATGTCATAATCAGAGCGGAGCTCTTGCGTTCTAGAAAGTTTGTTTTGAAAAAGAAAGATAGATAAGGCAAGTAAGTGTGCATATCTACTGCTCTACCTGCCAACAAAGCCCAAGAACATCCTTTTTCTAACTTGTGTTTATTACATGGGTAAAAACCTCACTTTATAGCTCTGATCAGAGGCACTCCTAGCTCTCAGCTTTTACTCAAACAGCTACTGTCAGCTGTCTGTTGTGACTTGCACTTGAGCAACTTGTGAACAGAAGGAGTCTATTTTGTTCCAGTTGCCACGCCCAAGCAAAAGTGTTTTTCTGAAATCCAGAGCGCTGGCTTGAGCTCCTGGTTTGCAGAACAGAATACTGTAGAAAACCATTGTTAATATCACAAAACGAACCCAAAATCCTGAAGGAAATGCTTTATGTCATGTTATTGTCCATTGCTTCCATTCTGTATGCATGTGCACATCAAGCTTTGACAAGTTTCATTAAGCCAGGTAGAAGCAGGGCGCCTCTGGCACGCTGCTTCTCTGATCTTACAGCTCAGTGCATTTCAGAGCTGATCTGAGCTGGCTTAATAAAATGGTGAGAACAGACAACAAAAGTGAACTTGGCCTCCCTAGGGAAAGGCCTCCTTGCTGCTTCCTATCAACCGACCACTCCCAGGCCTGAGCTGAAACGTGAGCATCCTTCAGGGATGGACACCACCCCATCCCGCCTTCAACCCCCTTGTGACCTTTTCCATTAAAAGAAAAAAGAAAAAAAGTCCCACAAATCCAGTTCCCACAGCTCAATTACCATTAATTTATTTATCCATCCGTGCACTTATACATCTATTTATTTATCCAGCTCATCTATTTGTCTTCACTTCTCATGCAACTTCCTGATAGTCCCTATTGAGAAGGGTCCGATTACAACAGTCTGCTTCTGGAGGAAAATAGGGCCACTGAGCACAGCGAGCTGGGTCAGCAACACACAGATCCAAAACTCATGAGGTGTGCAGCTCGTCTGAGTCGATATCCCCACACGCCAACATCAAGATGTCAAAGCTCCTCTCTGCAAATGGGTAAAACCAAGACTATGTGTACTCTATATTTGTGATAGGCTGCCTGCGCCTGAAGCTGTGAAGTATTTGGCAACGATATTAAAGCTGTTCACAACACCCTGTGGTTGCTCCTGCCAAGCCTGAGGAAGGTGGGTGATGGTAGAGCGAAGAAGGCTGGCAGTAGTCAGGCCTGGTGGGGTGCTGGGTGTTCAGATCCAGTGAGCCATGTGGCCACACAGACAAAACACTGGTGATGGATAGGTGGCTGCAGCAGGTCGCACCAGGGGAAGCGCCTGGGTGTGTTGGTGGTCATGCATGCCCAAAACAAACTGAGCTGCCCTTGCACAACACTACTTCAATGAAACTGTTGACAGGCGCTTCAACACTTGATAGTCGTATCCTAACACTACTGACCAGCTTCCTCCTCACCTTCCACTTTTGATGATATTGTAGTAGCTATAGTTTTTATTTGATAGACTTTGCAGCATCCATCAATGTTTGCATTTGGTTTTCCTACTGCCAAATATTCTACCAATACTTGAGAACATAGATATCCTCACAATAATTTACTGTTTGAGACGGCCTACTACTGAGCAGACTAAACCAGACCAAGCACAGGATAGGGGATGACGGATGGGGGCTTTTATCAGGGCAATAAACATCAGTTCCTCTGCCTTATCATCTAATCACACTGTGACTTGAGGATTCTCCCATGATGCCTACTGGATTGCCGACACCTACGCATCCTGCAGGATTTGTGCATTTGGAAAGAATTAAGCGTGTTCTGTTTATCAATACAATCTTCTTGTGTGTCACACAACAGCATTTTTAAATCACATAAATGTGTGTAAATATATATTCGTCTCGTCTTTGTGAGGGATGCTGCTTTCTAAAACTCGGTGTGCTGGCTTTCTCTGAGCAGCTCAGTTCCAAACCCATGAGATTAACTCCTGTACACGGGGATAATGGGAGCTTTTGTCTTATTAATACATCCTTTTCAATACAATGCCTTCTTTAGAGTGACGGATGAACAAGCCTCAACAACATCGGAGGGGTCAGAAAGAGGGGGTGGTGGGCACAGCAGGCTATGCAACGGCTTCCCAGGAGCTGTGAATGTGTACGTGCCCGGCGCGCCTGCTGTGCGCGCAACCCCCCCGGTCCCCCTACCACAACAGCTACAGCTTACTGTCTACACATGATGACTATATCACTGCCCCCATGTATGATGGACAGCTGTAGCCTCTTGTGTTAATATTTAACATCAGACGGTGTTATCCATTAAAACGCAGAACGTTGCACAAATGCAGCTGTCACATGGGACCAAAATATTGACTGCAAAGATGTTTTTTGGCAAGGAAAAGTGCAGAGGTGGCGTTCCTTAATGTGGGTAATAATACTGTCATGAGTGTTTCTGAGTCAATGATGCGTTTGGGTTTTTTTTTTTTTTTTACGTCATTAACGACTTTCAGTTGATTATTAACTCGATGGACCAAAATGCAAGAAGAGAAACCTCGTGGAGTTTGGTGATAAACCCGTTTAAAAGTTATTCCCTCTAGAAAGTGAAGGGAATATGTGATTAAATAGAAAGAAATGTAAATCCTTTTGTTGATTTCAGACACGACATGCTGTCTGACACTAATTTTTTTTTTAAAGAAGATAACATCGCTTACCCCATGAGAGATAAGTAGAGATCAGCCAGAAGATGATCAGGTGGACATTAAAATGTGTTCGCTGGTGTTTCTTGGAAAAAAAAAGTGTTTTTTTTTTCTTGAGGAAAACGATGACAATCAAAACTTTGAAGGACTAGACGTCGTGTCTAGTCTGTGGTTAATCCATATTACTACCACGAGCGCTTAAAAAAAATCACCCAAAGTTCATCCGCAAGTGCAACAATTCCTTCTTTGAGAAAGAGAAGTGATGGTACGAAACCGTAAAAAAACCCACCGATTGTACTTTCTCTTTCCTTGCCGTAGCAGTTCTTGATTGTCCTTTTGCTCTTAAGCTTCGCGAGCGCTGTGAAGCGTCAGTGAGACGCGCACACAATGGACCACGCTATACACAAATACGCACGAGTGCACGGCGTGGGCTGTATGGAAACGTCATATGCCCATAAAGAGTCGCGCGTTTCACTATCGGAAGATAATAACTGCAGATTTGTGGACAATAATTAATACAGAAAATACAGTATAAGCCTATTTCGGGACGTTTTCACCAGCCTGCAGCACGCAAAATGAAGTCCAGATGTTCCACCTCCTCACTTCCTTTTCTCTGAGCAGATCCCAGCCGCATGAGCCACGATTTACACATTTAAACTCATGGTAGCTCATTTTCCCCGGAGAGCAATGAGCTTGAAAGTGATCTAAATGTAAGAATGTATACTTGTCTTAAAAAAAAAAGAAGAAAAAAAGAAGGAAAAGGTAAACACAAATTTGCCATTAATCTTTTTCTTTTTTTTTCTTTTTTTTCTATTGTGTGTGTTTGGGGTGAGCTGCAATCTTCATATTTAGTTCTTATGTGGGTGTAGAGGTGTAATAAGGAAGGTAAAGTGAAGTTAAGTCTGGGCTTGTTAGTCATCAACACTGTGTCTCAGCAGAGCAGGTGTTGGCCCCAGTCAGAAAGCTTCTGTGTTACCCTAGAGTAGGTAATAATGTCTTCAGTCATTATCTTAAAAGCCAAAGTCATCCCAAGTGAGTATGATGTCATGTGTCTGTGAAAAGAAGCATCATAATGTTATCGTACCACTTAGTATGTTGCTTGCAAAACGTCTAAAGCTGCCTGGCTTCTGTGCTACAGAAATCTGTTCTTACAAGAGATCCTGGCTATAGCTTTAAGATTTCTAAACTAAATAGGAAATATTTCAGGGTATTAATAGAAGCGGAAAATGAAAACCATGGCTTGCAGGAAGCAGGTGGTATCTCAATGGAGCCCTTTAGACTCTTGTGATAGCGTTTTTGTTTTAAATCATCAAATCAAACATGGTTGAATGGCATATATTATACGGCATATAAATATATTTGATAGGAAATTGCTTGAATGTCACACACTGCTCAACATTAGCAGTGAAGAAACCACAGCAGACCGAGTTTCCAGACAAGTTTTTTGTGCATCTGGATTCTACCAAAATGTTTCAACAGCTTTGAGTTATGCTGCATAGGCTGTTCAAGGAGGAGAAAAGATTGTGCAATCCACTCTCACCGCACTCATCTCAACCACCCCCGCAGCAGCTATGTTGAAAGTATTCGGTCCAAAGAAAGAGAACGACTGCTCAAGGAATCAAGTTTTCAGCACTTTTGTAAAAAAAATCTGTTAACCTGCAATCTCCAACGTGAGAGTAAGTTTTACCGGTGTAACAGTAAATCTTACAATCCCTTTGTTCTTACTCTGTGTTCTCAGGTAAAGTGCTACCAGGTTGTCTGAGCTAATGGAAATGTAGCAGGGAGACTTTATGGACTAGCTGCGCTCTGCCGGCAGGTTTATTATGAGACACTTCCAGGAGTTTGTGCCACTAAAACTGCCCCACTGCTGTGTCTCTCACTGAGACTTTTGGGGAGGGGTCAAGAGCCCTGACCTCACTTCCTGTTGGGGGTCCTCACAAGCATTCCATTGTCTGTGAGAATGTGCATGGGCTCAGGGGACTTTGCACATCTGGCAGCTGTTATTAGCAACCTCCCGTACCCAACCCTACACTCCTGAGGAAGATTACTTCATTTTGCTGGAGGATGTGTGCCCCACACACCTTAAAATAAAAGTCTTTGGCATCTCTGGGAGGAGATTGTTCCATAAAAACACATTTAAAAAAAAAAAAAATCTGAACACCCCAAAACAAATTTTCTTATATTATCACAAAGGCTGTAAACAGCAGTGGCAGTTGGGACAGTCTCTATTTGCACGTTTTTTTCTGTGTGTGTTTTTAACTGAATCCTTTTGCTTGATTTAGCAAAGGAGTGTTGGTGGCTGATTGTAATACAGTTGGTTTTGACTTCACCTTTTGTTTTCAACAGCACCATATCATGTAATCTTACTCTCAAACAGCGATAAGAACCATATTTCCCAAAACAAATTATACCATGAAGATGCTATATTTGCATTTACAGTAGATAGTTTACAAAACTTTCTCATTCTCAGGAGTTTTCAGTCGGGCTGTCGTCATTTGAACTTACTATAAGATGGTTATATGTGGAAAACTGAGCAACAACAGAAACTACTGTATCAACCCTACTAAGAGGAGTTAGGGCTTTATTTGCATCACTTATCTCTGTAGAGTTTCAAACAAAGAATGAAAGTCCCAAAAAGGCAAAGCAGCCTGAGAAGAGTGTGTAAATGCTGTATGTTTCTCTTTTTAGATACAGGATTACACTGGGGAAGTTATTAACAGTAGAGTCTAACTGTTCTCAGGCTCTCTGTCGTGTGAGACGGGGAATTTCCATCCCATGTTTATCCTCTTTCTGATCAAACATAAAGCTGAAATACAGATGCAACTGTCAGTGTGTGAAATATGAAGAAAAGGTAAATTGTGTCGATTGTATCATGCCACTGTGTACCCAGTTTTTTGTTTGTTCGAGAAGTAATAACCTATGAGTCATTGCTTTCTATCTGTGTGTGTGTGTGTGTGTGTGTGTGTGTGTGTGTGTGTGTGTGTGTGTGTGTGTGTGTGTGTGTGTGTGCATGCACATATTGATGTTTCCTGTCAATAAAACACCAAACTGTTTCAAGGAAAGATACATACCTATAGAAAGTAAGGTAGTGGGGAAATATCTCTCATTACTTCCTTTTTACTGTACCCCAGACATAAAAAAAAAAAAAAGTATCTGGAAACATGTTGCTTTAACCAACACTTGACATGTATGTCATGAGAATGTAAATGTTCCTCCAATCTTGTGCATCAATGTTAAATTAGGACTCATAGCAATCTGAGTGGCAAAGTTCATATAAACAGAGAAGGATTTAGGCATCGCACTTCTCTCCACTTTAATCAGCCCTTCTAAATTACCCAAAGAAGAAGATTTAGAAAAATGATCTAGACATTTTGCTACCTTGTTGAAATGATAATGAAAATGCATTATTAAATGCCGTTTCTATGCAGTTAATAAGTTTAGACAGACAGCCGTTGTAGTTGAAATATGGTTTCTTTTACCTAACAGTAAGAGTGCTGCCTGGAGTCGGCATCTCTTATCTTCTTGTGCACTCTAAACACCGGGCTTAGGCACAGGCTGTGCCACATGTCTCTGCTGCTCACAGGTTTAACAGAAATCTGTCCTCTGCATCCCTCCAAAAAGCTAAGTATTATGTTACTGCTTATCTTTAAACCATCTAGCAGCCTTCCCCCCCCCCTTTCTGGCACAAAGGAACTTGATCTGTCCGTTGCCTCAAAAAGGTCTGAATGAGTGTTTGTATTCAGGTCATTTTATCTGTCCACACACAAAGGAAATGCAAGCTTCATGGGTTGCTCATGTTCACCCTTCTGATATAACTCTATCGGCATTACCAAACGTTTAAAAATTTTTTTTTTTTTTTACGTTGTTCTCTTCGTTATTTGCCTCCATTATTGCCATTGTTTCACTTTTATACAATCTTTTGTTTTTCCATCCATCTGCTAACACAAAAGAATTTAAAATTACCTTTTTGTCTTCTTTTACAGTGAAGTCAGAAACATGGGCAATTTTTTGCTCAAGTTTATGTCACAATGCTTGAGTAATTGCATGGTGTGTCTCTTGTTTTCAGAATCCTTTGCTTGATTTAGCAAAGGAGTGTTGGTGGATAGTAAAGGATGAGGCTCACATGGTTGTGGTGGGGGGTGCAAGACCCGACTTTTGTGACTTCCTGCAGATTAACAAAAGTGTTTACAGAGCTTTCCTGAAGTACCCCTAGAAAAACATTCAAATCCACACTGTCATGATGGGAATCTTTTCCATTAACCCCGGAACTAAAAACATTTGGTTTAAACGTGTTGCAGAAGCAGAAGTGATGCAAATCTGATCAGTTTTGTGGGCAAATTATCGTTTGACAGTTGTAGTTGTCGAAACAGAATAAGGTGTAGTTTATAGCGGAGCTGTAGTAATTATTCCCATCAGTTAATGTGCAGAGGCAGTGTGAAGTACACAGCTAAGTCTGTTGTTTCAATTTTAGACAGATAGTCATAACTGGTCTGACAATGAACCAAACCCTGGCATTTTTGTTTTTGCTAAATCTACCAGCTTATTGTTAGCCATAGGTCTGCAAATGCATGTGTGTGAGCTTATTGTTGACTGGTTGGTATTTAAGTCCATAAACCAAAACAAAAAACTTTTTGTGTGTCTGCGTGGGTGAGGGGGTGCACGTTCAACATAGAAATGTGTTTTTGCAAGATCATGCAAGAAGAATAATTAGTTTTAGCACTTTTAAATTTAGATTTCACTAGATTCTATTTATACTGTTTGTTTTTCTGTCTTTTCTGCAGTGGCCATATAACGCCACCGTTCCTCCTCTGACCTCAGCTGTTTGCACAGAATTTCAAAGAATCCCATGTGCTTGTTGAGGTATGTCAGACAATGCATCTACAGATGTGTAACATAAATCCCTCACTACAACATTAAAAGCTGAATTAGTATTTCTTTGTCTCCTCATCTAGAAGCTTTTTATAGAGAATGTAAAAAAGGACAGATCGAGACAGTGTACTGGTCATGGTAAAGGAACCATTAAAAGAAATTGAAAGGAAATGGCTGCGTGTAAGAAGAAGATGGAAGCAAGTTAAATGTAATTGGTCAATAGAGGGTAAAATAAGTTTTCAGTAACCAGGTCAAGTATGCACCTAATGGATTCTTGCCTGGAGAAGTTAAGATGTTGTGGTGCTGAGATGGGGAAGACAGGCCCAGTAAGCTGCTCTCAGTATATTTTTGCTTGAGGCAGATTTCTTTAGTATTTGTTTGAAAAAGTGTGTTTACAAAAGGGCATTTATCCTGAAACGTGTCAAAAGGTGTACGTCTCTCTCCTAAAGGAAAACTTATCTGCTGCTATCCAAAGGGAAGCTGGAACTTCGTTGCCAGGGTCAATGTTGGAGATCACGAGATAAGAGGGATCAGGGTCAGCCATTACTTCAGCCCAGCTGTTTTCAGATTCACAACCTCTCTGCCTCTGGCTTAAAGTGAACAATTGTTTAACAAACTTTCCAAAAAAAAAAAAAAAAAAAAAAGATACAAGTATTATATTTTAAAAAGAATGGAAGAAAAAAGATGGAATGATGGTAGGAATGCAGATCTCACAGTTGCCTGAAGCAATTCTGTCATTAAAGTTTACACACAAACACATGCAAATGCATGTACAAACACGCAAACAATGAACATGAGCTAGGCCTCACCAAATTATCACATTGACTTCAGACGGGAGTCCAAATATTGTGCAAGGGTCATGAAAACTTTATAATTTCATTCGTGGCAGGGGATTAAATGATATATTTTGATCCAAACTGGCAAATGTGTTGACATATTGGTAAAGATATGAAAAAAAAACAAACCTGTGAATTAATGTCAATTATCTCTTCAGTCTGAAGTATTACATCAATAAACATTGAAATTGTCATTAGTTCATGATAAGCAGCAAGACTCCATGATCAATCCTGTGCTATTGCATTAGTTAATAATTAGTTACACATTAGTTAAGTATACAATTTGTTTTATTATTACAAAGAGTTACCAAATAATGTAACAGTCTGAAAAATAATTACTCACGTTTTTTATGGTAAGAATATTTTATGAGGCTTTTTTTAAACTAGTATGTATCACAGGTACTGATGCCAATTTAATAGATTTTCATCATTCTCTCATTGTGACACAGTGAATCACCTTTGAACTGCAAAGACCCTCCCAGGTCCACTGGCTGCTCACTATTGCCTCCCCTGTGGCCAAGCTCCACACGCCACCCTGGAAACGGTGCTTTGATCAGCACACGGCACACATTCTTCCCATCATCATCTCACTTCCCTCCCCAATGTTTATTATTGGCTGCAGCTGGAGCACCTCCAGTCTCACAGACCTCACTCCACCAAGGTCGGCCTGACAAAATCTCACTCCAGAACAGTCCACCTCTGTTTGACCTTATTTCCAGTTAGCATCCATGTTCAAATCAAATGTGTCATTTAAAATCAAAATGATTTGACAGAAAAGATTTTATTTAGTCCCTATAACACATTTTTTGTCCTAATTTTATGTTGTTTTTACACTGTTCTTTCAGATACTTGCTATTTTTTTCATGTTTCCTTACCCATATTAAAGAAAGTAAAAGCGATACAGTGGATAGCTAGAAAAAAAGCATGATTACAATAACTGATTATGTTTAACATGTTTTAATAATGTAATGGAAAGAGACTAAGACAAAACCAGACTTTAACAGAACCACTCGGTATTAGACTTTTTTGTCTGTGTGTGTAAATAATAGTACAATGTTGACTCCCTGGACACTTTAATCAGTTAATAAATCAAATGGGTCTTTTTATTTAATCAGACACAGAGACTGCTGAAAGAGGAAGTGCTCCTGCCCTGTCACTTTGTATAAGTCATCTCCCAACTCTTCCATGTTTTAATCATTAAGACTGTTTTCTTTGCTCTGTTGGCAAGCTTTTGCTACAGAGCTTGTTGAAAGAAAAGACCAAGGTTTAAACATTACTAAGTTTCTGGGCTTCTAGTATATACACAGAAATATGCATCATAATGATAAAACATAATGAAAAAACCCAGGGACTCTGAAATGAGGTGGTATATTGTGCCATAAGTTTCTCCTCTGTGTTGACATGTTAAACAGTCAATTGTTGCAGTAGGTTGTGTTGCACGACTTGTAACAGACTTGTACTGATAGACTTGTACTCATTTCAAAATGAGTAAGTTCCTTAATACTTTCAGGTCATGGGGAAGTGAAAAGGGAAAAAGACACTATAGCTGATATAGCTGAGATGCCAATGCATCTGTGCCCTATAGACATGGTGACATCACTAGATTCACACAGAACCAAATCTTTAATAAGGGCTTCAGTTACAGGACGGTTACCAGATACGATAAAAAATGAACAAAAATATAATTTAATAACCTCATACACATCAAGTAAATTGTATTGGAGGCACAGTCTAAACCAGAGATCCTCAATCCTGGTCCTCCAAGGCCGGTGTCTTGCAAGCTTTCCAAGTGTCCATGCTGCAGCACACCTGATTCAAATTGATGTGCATTTAGCAGATATGTGCAGAGCTTGTCTGAGTCTGTGCCAGGTTTTTTCCAGCAGGGACACTTGGAAAACCTGCAGATTGAGGACCCTTGGTCTAAATAATACTCAAAGTTGATTAACTGCAACGCCAGGTTCCACAGACTTAGTCAAGTACAGGCAGCACAGCTTAGATGCGGTCCAATGCCATATCTCATGACTTACTAATCGTCACGCTAATGATACGCTCCATCATTTTTTTTGCTGCTAATGTCCCTGATAAGCTATTATGACACCCCCTATTCAACGTCTCCCACAACACATTTAGCATCATTTGATCTGTGGACCCTGTATCCACACGTCTGTAAGTGATGCCTTTTTCATGAGAAGATGACTGTTTAGCTCATGCTATAGCTTGCCAGCTGGTCTCATTCTGCTTGCCCATTTGTGAGTCATGCTATTAAGAGTTCCAGGTCTGTACAATGGAGTATAAAGACTGTTGCAACATTTTCTAAGGATGAAGGCTATAACAAAACAATTACAAGTAATCACTCCCTCTGGAGTTGCAGCCAATGATGGGAAATGCAAAGTCAAAGATGTAAAGTATTCGGTCATAAAAAAGCAGAATTTGGCAACATTTAGCTGCCACGGAGAATGCTCCATAAAACTAATGAATATCGCTGCTGGATAACAAAAAAAGAAATGTGGCTTTAATTAACAGTTCACATGGATTTGTCTGTGACTGGCAGTAATCATACTAACCTAAAACAGACTGCGCCTAAAGCAGCAACACCGCCACAGTTTTTACTACACTACATCAGAATGACACGGACCCAATATTATTTTCTTATGTTGCACAAATGTACCCAAAACTGCAAATCACACATATTTTTGTGAAAACAGTCAATCAAGTCCACAAGAGCGCGCTTTATAAAACACATACTTTTAATTCCTCATAATCTATTGAAAACATAATGCTTTTCTATTTTGTGAAGCCAAATATTAAACTTATTATGGAGTTGTGGCTCAAATGATGATCATCTCATATTTTAATTACTCTGGCCATATTATCACCCTAATACCAGTTAAGAAGAGCAGGTGCAGTTCTCTGAGTACAGATTTAGCAATCTCATTTTCAGTCTTAGTTAAAACTGTACATCCTTTGCACTATGAAACCGAGTATACGACTAAAACTATCCTCAAACTGCTTTTAACTCATTGAGACTTGATAATGACTAAATGTTTATTAGCCCTGTAGTTTGACTCTATCTGAGGCAAACTGATGTAATGGTCCCGATGAAATACTGCTCTTACACTGGCTTTGGATCAGACGTGCCCCCTAACCTCTTTCATGGCTTACCTTCCACCCCCCCCATCCACCCCAAAACAACCTAAAGTTCCAGGAAAATTTGCTGCAAAGTTCTGCCTTCCATAAATCACAGGTCCACTCCCCAGCCGCTCCCTGCAGAGCACCAAAGGAGAAACATCATCCCCTTCCCTTTCCCCGACCCCCACATCTCCGCCCACCCTGCTCTCACTGTTTTAACGCCGCCAAATTTAGCAGATGAGAGCTTCCTCACCATTTTACCACAACCTCTTTAGGTCTCCGTTTCAGTTGTGCACTGTCTGCTCAGATCTTTACGGCCCCGTCTGTCACAGCGCCACGGCGTCAAAGTCAAGCTGCTTCAATCGGTCTCCCTGCTTTATTTACCTGTTAGTGTTTCTGCATGTGGTCATGTTGTTGCTAGGCCTTTATTGCCTGCAATTGAAAACAGCGGTGCCAGTCAAGACTGACTGACTGCTATCTGCTAACACTCATTTTATAGTGAGCATAGTGTCAAACAATGAGTCACATGACCAAGAACTCCTGCAGGCATATGGTGCAAAAATGGCACATTTATCCTAACAGAGCAGTCCTACAGAATGCTGGGAAAATGTTCCATGACATTACACAGCCTAATTTAAAAAAAAAAAAAAGACTGTTATGCAACCACTCTTGTACAATATGAGTGAGAAAAGGGTTTTTGCTTGTGTTAAAAGGAGCATGTAACTACAGCGCTGTAGCCCAACCCTGAGGAGTGATAGACGTGTCGGTGCATGTCGATTACTTGCAGGTGAGTTGATTAATCCACAAAGTTCCATTCATGTGTGAGTCATAGATCCATCACATGGCTGGGATTATGACCACTATGGCCACAGGCAATGACAGGAACTCAAAGCACAGCTCTCAGAGCGAGCACATAAACATCCATAAACAGAGAACATCCATAAACAATCTGGAAAACTCAGACTTTGCTCCAAAAAGGGTGGGTGGGAAGGGGGAGCAGAAACTGGAACGAGACAGAAGGGCAAAAGAGTAAAGCACTGCAGCTGATATTCCCTCTATGGCTGCTCGGTTGGGAGGAGCAACATCAGCCTGCCTGTGCTCTCCTTGGGGACCTTCTGCCTGTACAAACAAACCGACCCCAGGCCTCTGGTCTAATGGGAACCAGACCTGCTCAAGGACCAAATCTCCTCTTTCTCCTTTCCTCCTCTTCTTCTTTCTCTCCGTATGGCCAACGCTGTGTTGACTCTCACTCCAGCTGAAGGACGCACTTCAATTATCCTAAACAGACCTGAAAATATTCCCCCTTTCCTTTCCTTGAGTTTTCCCACGCATCAACAGTTCACGGTGTTCCACATTTCTACATCAGTGCTGACCTTCTTGACCCTCAAGCAGCCAGACTCTAGTGACCTGCACTTATCTCTGCACACTCACATGCTTTCTCAATCCCTCCTCCTCTTTCCGTCAATCTATATGTCACACATCTACTCACGGAGATCTCAAAGCACTCAAGTTGATACCGGCAACGTTTTCTTTCCCAGCCAAATCCATACTTCTCTCTGTCTTTTATGTCGAACCTGTCTCAAATAAGACAACGGTTTATTTAGTAAAACGATTGGCAACGTATGACAAAAGCATGGACTTCAGGTCAGCATGGCTATCAGCTATGTGCTGAGTGTGAGCAGCTCATCTCTGTCTACAAAGTCTGAATGTTCTCATTGTGAGGGTTCAGAGTTTATCAGTGAATGTCCTCCCAGTCTCGCTGCTGTCTTTATCTGAATGTTCTGTTTCACTAAAGTATGAATATTGGCACTGAGTCAGACAGAGAGAAGAAAAGGCTCTTAAAACACATAGAGCCTCCACATTGACTGCGCAAATGAAGCAGACAGGGCTGGTTGTGATATGACCTGGTGACAGTGGGCCTCACAGACATGTGGTGCTGTTTAAGTTGCACGACTTTATCACTGCATTCTTCTTCCTGAGAGATAAGTCTGAGATAAAAATACATGTTAACGCTTCCTTCTGTTAGTCTTCTCTTGCCGTACAACCTTGGCAGGCCTAAGTGTGTACGCTCACATACAAATGCAATTTCCAAGGCAAGAGAAGCTCGTTATTTGTGTGTGTTATAATCGGCAACTGAGTATGTGATGCCAAGTGCCTGGAAGTATGGCAGATTTATTGACCAGACTGGACTGTGTCTGAAGAGCTGGAAAAAATCCACTAACACTGGATATAACTGTTCAGCTTTTCCCCCGCATTCATGCTCAGGCACACATAGGCAGGCACAGCTGGGTACAAACCCATCAATGTTCCCAAAGGCAGAGATTTCTGATGAACTAAGTTGAGTTGATGCCCAATTCCCAGCCATTTAACTCCCCCTCTGCACACACACACACGATCACACACACACACATACTCCACACCCTAAATTTGTCTTTTGCCTGGTCTTGTAAGCTTCATGTTTTTTTCATCTTCACTTTTCTCTATGGAATTGCTGCAGGATTTTCTCACATGTTACCTCATTGTGCTGTGCAAGTCAAGAGTAGCCAATCAGCTGCATGGAACTGAAACGCTTTTGTGCACTGTCAGCACAAAGCGGTTACAAACCTGTTGCAACTTACTCCCTCTTGTTTCCCTGGAAGAGGTTTGGGGCCATGGTAGATGTTTACAGGCTGAGAAGCAAATGCATACATAAGTGTTAATAAAATGGCCCTGAATCAAACTGTACTGGTGAGCCTCTGTCCTTGTATGACATAGTTCCAGGCCATTTTCAATGACTGTCATATTGATCTGCTGTAAATATGCTGTACTTGCTGTATGCTGTAAATATACGCTCACTACAAAGTTTTAAAGAATTAACAGGATGTGGATCAATAGAGCACTACAGATATACGAAAAGATTTGCATACTAAAAATGACTGCCTAAAGTTGCCAAGAACATGTTCGCTCACATGTTGTCATGCTGCAGTGGAATAGTGTTATGCAACCTAGACTGTTTTTCAATAAAAAACATACTTAAATCTTACAACACAGTGACAAAAAAATAACATGTAGCATGTTTTCTATGATAAATTCAGCTGGGTGTGTCCAGCGAGGAGTTGATTCAGTGTTAGTTTATATTCCCACAGATGACATTGGTTATTACGACAGAGCTTTGGCAGGAAGGGGGTTCACAAACAGTCATGGTCATTGACCCACTTCAGGGAAAAAGCCACCAATCAGCTGTCGCTGATAATTCTAATGAATGATTTTTCCCTGATGTAGGAGAACTGGTGAGGAAAGAGAACCTTCTTTGTCCGTCATTGATCTCTCCCCACATTGTTGACCATTAATGGTTAAACATACACAGAGTCTTTCATCATTTGTTAAAAGCTCCTTCCTCTTCTACCCTTTCTTTTCTAATCTGGTCTCTTCCTCCATATTGTTCCACTGCCACGTTGCAACCCTTCAGAGCAGGGGAAGTAGGGACACCTGGATTTAGCTTGTCTTTCACAGAGATTGTTCTCTTTCCAGCATAGTTTGCGCCAAAGTCTATTACCATGTGATGACAATGATGATGTGGCACAGGCTGATAGTGAGAAACTCATGAGTGCAGGGACTCCACACCCCCATGGTTCCACAGCACTCCTTCGTCCTGAATCGAATACACAGAGATGTGTGGGATTGCTCTCATAGGAGGAACTTGAACCCTTTGACTTCCTGCACGCTGCTGAGGTCACCGGTCTCAGCGGGAATGTCTGTGAAATGCCTGCTCAATAACAGTCGACTGATGGGTATGGAGGGAGAAGGAGGAGGGAGGGAAAGGAGGAATGGGGCGCAGAGCATGGGCAGAGGAGTAGATGACAGGTTGATGTGGGGGTGAAGGAGGAGGAGGAAGCGGAGAGAAGACTGTCCAGAGCTTTCCTCTCATGTGCCTTGGGCAGTTGGCTCTACATAGCATGTGCTAATGTTATGGCGAGGACTCAGATCGCTCTTAAAAATAAAGGGGAAAAAATGCACAAGGGGGGTGGGGGGGTGTGAACAGCACAGCCAGGAAAATCTCTGTAAATGACTAAAAAATGTTTTTGATTCGTTTGATATAACTCTGCTTCTTTTATTAGGCTTGCATAGGGCCAGTAAGTAATTACTATTTGTGGCGATGCATGGATCTAAAATATGGTTGTTGTTTTTTTTTTTTTGTTTCATCTCATGGATTCAGATAAAAATCTGGGCTTTTTACCAGAACACTCTGCATCACCCTGAGGCTTGACCAGCAGAATAAAGGCCATCGACAAGCAACGTGATTGTCTGCTCAGCCTTATAGATGTCATGCTGTCAAAATAAAGCGCTTTTTTTCTACAAAAGGGGCTTACAGAGAACCGCTAACTTGTGGTATCACATGCTGCTCCATGACAGCTTGCCTGCCTCTTGCTGTCTCCCAGCCAATGTCAGAGCACTCTTGATTAAAAAGCAGACTGCCTTTGGTGCCAGTGAAGGTTAGGTTGCTCTGAGGAAACTGCTGCTTTAAGGAGCAGCAGTCACCAGTCCTGATCGAAGGCAAACCAGGGGGAGCACCTGGCGTACAGTGCCTGCAACCCTTTAGGTAGTGTTAGAGGAAGGAAGGGAGGGGCAGGATGGTGATCTTACATACAAAGCCATCTTGTTTTAGAGCAGGCTCAGATGGAGTTATTCTGTTGCCAAGGGTCCAGAGCTCTACATCCTGCCGCCCAGTGAAAGACCCAGTCTTCAAACAAGTTGTATGAACAAAAGAGTCATACAGTACTATGCGCATAAGTGCTACTCCAAACACACACACAGAATGAGTACTCTATATTTCTTTGTCATGTTGCAAATAATTTTGTTTGCGATGTCAGACTCATTTAAGCATTGCCCAAGAAGTCGCAGTTCCATAATATACAAAAAACAATGTAATTAAGTCGGTGTAAGACTTACACTGCTTGGTCAAAAAGACACACACACATGTCTCTCTATGTTTCACCCGTGGGCAGCAACAACATAATGTTTTCCAGATGTTAAGATGCTGTACTCTCAACCAAACTTTGGAAGTTTTTTACCCCTCTCTCATGGTGTTAATGGTGCCCAAGAGGCCTTTGTGGACAGGAGGTCGAAGGACCTTTCAAGCTCCGACGGAGCCAACAAAAGGGATCCTTTCCCTTTTCACGTGGTAATCATCGATCTGTCCTCCCTTTGGATTGATCAGCAGGGTTTCGGATGAAATGCCGCTTGAGAAAAGTGGGCGTGGTTTAAAAAGAGACCCTGTTAACATTTGTGAAAGGAAGACATGCTTACAAACAGGAAAACTAAGTCCTCTAAAGCTGTCCTTTATACAGATGGGCAGTGGTGGTAAATACTATTATGTTTCATTTGTCTGCATCTTTGGGTTGGGCCTTTGGGTATCTCGTGTCAGCTGCTCCTCATCAACTTATTACAAGTCTGCCCTCTTTTTTAGCTCAATCCATTGAGCGTCCATAAAAATCAGTTGGAGGCTCCAGAGCTTGTGTTACCCTGTTTCATCCTTTCCCTCCCTGTAAAACCCGCTAAATGATCTTGTGTAACACTCAGATTTATGTTGTATATAATGTTCTGAGCTAAAGAAGCCAATCATTAGAGCCCCATCTGTTTTTCTGTGTATAGACCCTAAAACTTTCATGTACACACAAAACATCCACAGTCCCTCTGGGAATATCTTTAAAAATGTTTTTTCAAAACCAGGTTTGGAACTCATCCAACTGCATGAAACGGTTTCTAACTTGATTATGCTCATTTGCTACAGGGGTTTGTCTGTAAGCTGATGAAAACTGTAAGTGACAAAGGAGAACGTTCATATTTCTGATAAATCATTTGACTAAACATACAAACAGGCATGTTGTCAGAAGACACAGCATTTTGGCTGGGTGGTGGATCCACTGAAGCCATGTGTGAGCTCCAGACTGAAACCCAATAAGAAGTGAGCAAGCTGGAGAAAGAACAAAAAAACTTCAGGCTGGAGTGCCTGTGAGAAAGTGTCCATCTGCAGCACATGTTGGAGCCAACCCAAAACAAACAGGTTAAAATTAAACCACAGAAAGACAGCTATACTGTGTGTTTAAAGTTCCAACAAACAGAGGATTTACCGTGTTACCATTTCAAAGGTCTGAGAAATTGTCAGTTTTGTGGTTTATCCCACCACAATGCAACCAATAATCTCTCCAACAGCTACACAGCTGGCTGAAGCACAGCTGTTCTCCACAAACTGAGGAATAATATGATATAAAACTATGAAAATGCACTAAAAGTAAATCATATGGAGAAAAGTTTTTTTCCCCCCCTCGGAGGAGCAAGGTTACTTGAACCAACACATTATTTTCAGTCAAAGCTTTGTGCCAAAGTGTGATCCATTGTGAATGTGACATTAACCCTCAGCATTAGATATCAGTGTTTAACTTCATCACAACTCCAGCTGTTATGACTGCTCAGAACAGGGCATGCATGACAGAAATTTTAATAACTGTGTGGCACAATAGGCTCTAACTATAAACTAATCATGTATGCAGAATTTTGTTTAAAGGGTGTCAGCTCTGCAACTGCATATGATATCACAGGATCAATCTCTGAATCTTTTTCCCACCAAATGTGCGTAGGAAATAGTGTGAGCGTGAGTGTGGTTGTTCGTCTCTCTGTGTGTGGCCCTGCGATGGACTGGCGAGCTGTCCAGGGTGTACCCTGCCTGTCGCCCAAAGCCGGCTGGGATAGGCTCCAGCTTCCCCGCGACCCTAAATTGGAATAAGCGGTTCGGAAAATGAATGAATGAATGTGTGTAGGAAATGTTGTTTTGAGATGATCATGATTTAAATATATGCATTTTTATGACAGAAAGAAAGCAAACAAAAGCATTTCCATATATGTGAGATAATCTCCTGTTGACACTATTACACATTTGTAGTCGTTAATAAAAAAAATTGTCTAACTGAACATAATCCTACTTTTGTATTCAGTAGCTTTGACCCTTATAATTGAGGTTGAGCTTAGTTAATGCCTCACAGTGAGCACATGTGGTTGCTGCGGTTGCCAAGGCTGAGGTTTTCCAAATCCATATGATATCCGACGTTTTGCAGCAGCTCCTTCAAGTACCTTTCCTGAAAGCCGACTTGGTCCCACAAGTTTGTGCACAGCCAGCTATAGCATATGTTTCATGGTTTCAGAAAGCTTTGCAGCTGTTGTTATTTGGCCAGATGCTGACATCTATTGGCGAGAACCAAGATTGACACCTTTACAAATGTAGTAAAACGGGATAAAGTTATTCCCACATGGCAAGGTTAATGCATTATTAATATTTGTGGAGCTAATTCTAAATATTAAATGTGTATTTTTGCATTGAAGATGTTAAAAGTGGCAACTTATAAACTGTAATTTGCTGATTCACTTTACTGACTACAACCTGAGGGGGAGCCAGAGATCAACCGTGATTGGTAGGTTTGTTTTATTTTTTCTTTAGTTTCAGTTGTTCCTGAAAGATCCCTGTCATAAAACATTCACATATGTTTCCATGTCTCCCTGTGGATACACTTAACGTCATGAACAGACTGTTTATCTTCTCATACAAAAAGTTTGGAGGCTCTCTCTGCAGAGTGGTCTCACCCAGATGATGTAGGAGGGTTACTGCAGTTCAGCAGATAAATATTTGCAGTTTATTACTTCCAGAATGCATGATATCACAATCTTCGTACATCAAGACCCCTTCCCAAGCCCACTCTTCTTATTGCAAAACACACAAAACTTTGGCTGTTGAATGTTTAAATAAAATGTGAATTATTATTATTTATATCATGGCACCTTCCATTTCCATGGCAATGTACTTTTATTATTTTCTGTTTCAGTATCCAATTGAATAAAAAGTAATTAAAACTAAACTAAACTAAATTAAATCTTGCATAAACTCTGTCTGTATCCATGAAGCAGCTTCTAAACATTGCCATATGGCAGTGATGTTTAGCATTAAGCTGCAGAGAAATGATCTTCTCTTTGGGAGCATCAGGGTCACATAGAGCAGGAACATCCTCCAAGGAGGGAGGATCTGAAACAAACTGTGAGAGCATATTGCCTCACTGAAATGCCCTTTAAGAGCCAGAGAAGTTAAAGAAACTGGAAGTTCTTGCAAAGATCTCTCAAACTATTTCAAGGTTTTCTCTGGAATCTTCAAGTATGCTCACCATCTCCTTCTCCTGACCTATGTTGTTTTAAGGAGTTATTCTTTCTAATTTACTTATCTCTAAAATATACATTTCTGGTTCATTCTGAGTGTTTTCAGCACACACAAAATAAACAAAAGGGGAGGCTATGAAGGGGGGATCGCTCTTGGAAAGATCTTCCCCTATGAGTCAGCTGAACAGGAGAGAGCCCCTCTTCTCAAAGCAACATGCCAAAACATTACAGTGAAAGGGGTCCTTTAGTTTCAGCTGAGGCTTCCAACAGTATTTCTTCATCTCCAAAGCAAAAGAGCTATTGCATTTTAAAGGAGACAAGAGAGAGAAGCAGAATAGGAGCTCAGTATTGAGCGAGGGTGGGGTGAATTAACACAGAAAACAGAAGATTTAGATCAGTAAATGGACATTGAGTGGTGCAGGAGGAGATCCACATCTATTTAATAGAAGCTTATAGAACAGGCCATGTAGCTTTTGTGTTTAAACAAAGGTGAAGTTCGGGTAGAAAATGTAGATTAGAATCACACCGTGAGTGTTAAAGCAACCTTATACAAGGAAATGCACGGTGATGTTAATGGGGAATGTAAAGTGCATTGTGATTCCTAAAGAAACCTGATACCAGGAAATGCATGGTGTTGTAAATGAGGAATGTTAAGCAAGCATGTGGGGTCCAGTAATTAGCACAGGAGGTCTTCAGATAAACAGTGAAACCTACAAAAGAGCTTTCCATTGTGTTTTAGTCTTCGGACTGCTGCAGTTTCTGATTGGCTTTACTGAGGCTGAAATCCTCGTCACTAACAGCAAAGTCTAAAAATATTTAGACTCTGACATTGTATTGCTTTTATAACTATACCAAAGATTAAGTAAATCCAACCAAAGTTTCAGTCATACAATTAATCTGAACCTATGTAATGCAGAGCCCCAACTTTTATTTGTAGGTATCCACATCCAAATTCAAAGAAAATTTAAGGAACCTTGGGTTTTAAACTTGGGAGACCTCTTCTTTCCAAGTGTTCAAATGTAATTAGACAAGTTTAATATGTGTGTTGTAATAATAGTCTGAGTTTTCTCCCGAAATAGATTTTAACACTGCAGGCCTTTTGGGAATCCTTGCACTTTCTGAGAATTACTATATATAATTTCTGGATAATATCAGATATAATGACCTGTATACACAAAGCACATTCCAGAAAGCATACACACTTCTTGCAAAAATGATTTGTGCTCACATCTATTTTCAAGGGATAACTGGGATTTTTGGCAGGGGACTCCCCTTTTTCTCAGCACCTTGGTATGTAAGGTGTCCTCATACAAGAGTATAGACAGCGGTAATAGACATACAAATTAATGAGAGTGCTTAGAAATATTACGTTCATGCTAAATTTTAATACAACAATAAATGTCAAATTTTAGGAAACAGCAGTTGGTTGTTGTTTTTACATTCCTGCAAGATAATAACAAAGATGGGCAGGAAATGCATCCTCAGCATAACAGTAAGAGATCCGCTTTAGAAAGATGATGAATAAGCTCAAGAGTCTATCCAGGCACCCTGATGGTCATTTCTCTTGCACAAAATGAAGCAAAGAACTTCAAAATACCAGAGGAGATGGTAGGAATGTGGACACAGAAGAACCTCTGTTAGAATCATGAATTTTCCATGACCATCTTACTGTAAGATGGCTTTCAGTGTGTCTTTGCACAACAGTGGGATTGTTACACTGTGAATGCCTTTCCAGTTGTTCTGTTTACATTAACGAAGTAGTTGAATATTAAATGCCAACTCAGTTTTTTTAATACTAGATATACTGAGGGCTCCTAAAGATGATCTCATTTTTTTAAAGTACAAGGTCCCTTTTTCAGATATCAAATGAGTCACTGGTCCATCGATAGCACAAGTCTGTTTCCCACTTTCATAGTTTTCCATTGTCAAAGTGTTACAGCTGTTTCCTTTTTGCTACATGAAAAAAAACATAAAAAGGTACATCCTGGTGCCTGTTAAATTAGTTAAAGTCTAAATACACAGCTTATTCTTTTCACCCAGTTCCTTACCATCCTGTAAGAGCACTGATAAGAAAAAATCTGAACTCCTGACAGAAATTATATCAAGGGGGGTTTCATGAATAATGATTCATTTCCCTTTGTCACTAACTCTATTACTTTCACTTTCTTAATATACTGGTCAGGGGATTTCTGTTTTCATGTCACTTCTCTTTTCAAGTTTATAACAGGAGACTGACTGGGAAAAAAACAAATAAATAGGAAAATGCTTGTTCATATGGTTTTGTTCTGAAGAATTGAGAAATTTATATGATTTTTATTTTTATTTTTATTTTTTTTTATTTTTTTTTTTTTACATTAGTAGCCTCTCTTCATTTAAGCTTTTGCAAATTAGCACATGTGCTATCTTGAAAAATGCAATTAAAGTCATTCCTGCTTGACTATCTAAGTGTTGTGTTTGGCAGTTCTTCATTCAGGTTTCAGTCATGTAATATCTCTGCTGGGAAACAACAAGTGATTAAAGTTTACTGCTGGCATGGAACCAAAGACAGGAGACTGCAGTTTTAATAGTGGTAGGAGTCTACTTTGCTGCTGAGTGCAAGCTTTCTGAAGTAGGGAGTGAAATTCCTTTTTTCTTTCTTTTTTGCTGCTTTTTTTTAAAAAGAAAAAAAAGTTTCTGTGAACAGAAAGTGTTTCAGAGACATGACCTGAATCTCAATGCTTGTTTTCTTTACTAAGCATCCTATTTGTCTTTCAGTGTCTCCACTGTAACATATCTGCTATTACCTCCATCTACCCTTTACTGACAACAGGATTATAGATAACTTGCTGTGAACAGTCGTTTATCCTCTATTTTATCTACAAACACTTTTGCTCAGTTTCTCTTCGTCTTGCCTGTGGGTCATAGTAGCTCAGGGAGGATGTGATTACACTACATGCCTTTCTACCCTCCTACACAATCTGTTTTCAGCTTTTTGTAATCATTCTTTGGGGGGAAAAAAAAGGTCTCACAAGAATTAAATAACCCTGAAGGGGCTCTACAACGATTTCATCGGTGCATGGGGCCAAATTTCCTCATGCTTAATGAACTCTTAGATATTTCAGATATTCTGGAAAATCCCAGAAATGATATTTGACACAAGCAAAAACAGGATGTGACTGTGACAGTGTAAGTCTGGAAAGTTCTTTCTTAGCTTTTATCTGGAAATTGTAGGTACCATGATACGAAAATAGTTGTGAACAAATACATCAACCAGGCTGTTTATCATACTAAAATGCAATTTAGATGTATTGTATTTTTTTTTTTAACTAAAAAAAGCACTCAGAGCGCACAAACTTCTGTCAAGGCCTTTAAAAAGTTCCTGGTTCCAAAGAGTGATCCGGACCACCACTAAAATTAAATCAGTTCTTCCTTTTCACATTTCCAACAATTCCTGAAAATGTCATGAAAATCCATCCATAACCTTTGTATTTATCTTGAACACAAACAAGCAAACAAATTAACAACAGGTAAACATAACCACCACAAAGACATGAGTATACGTTCATTTCTGCACTGGCGGCCTCAAGATGTGTGCGGTATGGTGGACATTTCCAGCATAGAAACCAAATATTTCAGATTTACGAAAAAGAGCCACAAAACCAGCACTGCTGTCAGTGTGTTCCTTGTTTCAGTTACATGTAATACTGATACAAAATAATGATACACGTAAGAAATAAAAGAACACAAAATGAAACACAGTCGTTGGCAACAATGTGATATAAAGTTTAACAACCTGCTCTGTGCACTCCAGCCTTTTTTTTCTAGTAAACACTTGATTTTGCCTGCTGATGCAGAACTTTTAGTCCAGCTGAGCTGACAGCTTTCCTGGATGTTCAGGTCAAAGTAAAAACTGTGACCCTAAATGTTGTATGAACGACACCCTCAAATTAGCTCAAGCACAACAGACAATACATAGATGTTGTTGAAAATGTTGAGCACATATGGTGTGTCATTGTTAATCATGTGGCTAAATGTGCCAAATCTCACCCCAAAGCCCCTCCCCAAGCTGGCTAAAATCCACAGACCTGACACCCAACCAAATCTGGTGATTCTGGCTACTCGTATTTTCACTAGACTTGGCTTTCCAAAGGTTATATAATGCCAGGATATAGATGAGTCTTTCAACACTTGGCCAGTGGTACAAACTCTAAACAATTGCATTAATACTATGAAAATATACACCAAAAACAATTAATAAATAGCATTAATTAATCTAAATGCATCAAATAGCTTTGAAGACACAATGTAAAGCTGCCTGACTCAGAAATAACATGAGTCAGCCTCTCAGCCCCCTCTCTCTGTTCCTCATTTGAACACAGATATGCCCTGTGTGTGTCAGTGTGTGTGTGTGTGCGTGTGTTAACTGAGAAAATAAGAGCATGTCTTTGAGTGTGTTGCTTGTAGTTTTCTCCCTCCTTCCCCTCTGCATGTACTTCACTGTTCTATGCAGGGTCGGGACAGCACAGCCTCACAAGAGAAACAGAGCAGAGCAGGAATAAACCACAAAGCGGACTTTGTTCAAAGCAAATAAGGAAAAAAAAGCCAATGAGTGAAAGTGCGATATTTCTTCAACTCTCTGTGGGGTTCATTCTCTTTGTGACAGGTAGGCTGCTCACACTTTTATTTACATCATTTAATCTATGAGTGTTATCATAGTAGTTAAGCTTATTCTTGGCCAAGTTCTCAGTTAGTTTTTCCGAAGTGGAAGTGCTTAAAACTGAGACAGACGGTTAGTATTGTTAAAATTCACGAGGCTGCATTTAAAATTGTAAGAAGCCACTGAGATTTAAGCAGAAAGTAGCAGTATCTTGGGAGAAAAGACACAGCAGCATTACATTAAAAAGTTTCCATACATTTGTAAATAATTTATATTTATAAAACCTGTATTTAACGACTTTTGAAAAAAATGATGGAAAATCATGTAGAAAATTTAAACTGAACAAGTTTTTGGGTCCAGCTATTTTCAATTTTTTCTTTTTCAAGCTCCCCCACACATTAATAGTGCTGCATTGTACATATCATTACCATATCAATTTTAGGGACTTGTATAATGCTGTTCAAAATGTTTGTCACTCCTCATTGTTTAGTGATACTTCTCTTCAAAGTAGCCAGATATTTTTTTGGATGTTTCATTTGCTGTGTTTTGCTTGTCTTGATATTTTAAAGTGGTGTTTAAAGTTGTTCTGGCTCTCTTTAAATCATTCAGTTCAACACATTTCTGTCCAGTCTCTGTGCGGGATCACTTTTTTAAATCAACTGATTTTCTAAAAAGGAACAGGTTAAAAAACGAATTTATTCTCAGTCAAAGCTTTTTTCCGGAGGATGATGGCAGGAAATGGTCTCCTGCATCTTTCCATCTCGCAGCATACTTGACAAAGCCCTCTCATTACAGACACTGCTGTTTCCTCGCTGTGTAGAGCAGTTGTTTTTCAAACTGGGGGGGTCGTGACCTTCATGGGGCCCTAGATAATTTCAGGGGGTTCCCAGATCATATATATCAAATAAATATGGGATTTTTATGTCAAAATTAATGCAAAGAGATCAATTAGTGGAATATTTCAGTTGGATAAGCTGATTTGGTGCATATGGGTGAGCTATCCAGGGTGTACCCTGCCTTTTGCCCAAAGACTGCTGGGATAGGCTCAAGCTTCACCACGACCCTCAATTTGGATTAAGCGGTTAGGAAAATGAATGAATTAATGAATGAATCCATCAAAAACCACTTTATCCTCCTTATTTATGGAGATGTTGGTAGATCCCAGTATGGGTGCATGACCCAGCTGACACAGTTACCCACTTATTATTGCAATGATGAATATGAGGTGACTGTTTTTCCACCGTCTCACAAATTGACTGACCAGTCTTCTGTACTCAGCTTCTTGTCCATCACTGATGCACCCCACAACAGAGTCTTCAGAGTATTTCTATAGATGACAGGACTCAAGAGCTGTAATGAAAGTCTAATGTATACCTTGTGAAGACAAAGGGTCAACATTCAGACCCTTGCGCCATGCTGCTGACCTCTTTCTCAGACACCCAACTCTTCTGTTTCGCTGCAGAAACAGGCTAGCTGGTAGTCATGGCATTCACAAGGGTCCACAGTTAAAAAAAAAACAAAAAAAACAAAAAGAAAAAGAAATGCGCAAAAAAAGGTAGAAAGATCAAACAAGATACAATTCACAGTCACATATTTACATGATGGTTAACATGCCAATAATTCCAGGACTTTGAGTAAAACAGAGAAGCAACTGTTGTATTTGTAGAGGTCATTAAACTACACATTTAACTGTAAATGAGATTACGTGACCTCATCTCACAAGCGGGCACCCAAACATGCACAAACATTTGTCTTGCATTGCTCCATCTCGACATCTTGAGAGCATCAGCCTCATTCCATCATCATACACTACAGCAAACCTCCCATGATTCCTTCGCTGTAGCTCCTCCACAAATGGGCAGTGTACATTAATAGACTTTAAATAGTCTGATCTTAACTGGAAAAGTGAACACACTAAATTTACAGCTCAACATATTGACTTACATTAAAAAGGTGCTTGCAACTCATTTCTGTGCTCATCTTGTGATTTTGAGAAAACAACAGAAGGAACAAGAAAAGAATGTCTTAAGATAAAGACACATTTTTACTTATGTGAAAATTAGTTTTGCAATTTCAGGTAAACTGAATAGAAAACTTGTGATGTCATGATAATAGTATAAAAAGGAATTATTGTTGGAATGACCACTCTGGGCTTCCATACCTTTTAGTCTTGAGGCTATAACGGTAAATTGTTCAGTGTCATTTTTAATAAGGTTAGTTTTAGAAAGCTGTCATAATAATATTGGTTTCTATAGGAGAGTACAGGCTACCAGGTGTTTAGCCATACCCCCTAAGCAAGTATTAGCTTGCGAAAATAAAAATGGATGCTTTTTTGTTTAAATGTTTGAATAAGAAGTTCTTAATTTGTTTTAGGAATATCACTTAAAGACAGTATTATGTGCACTTTCAAAAATATAGAAAAAAACATGAATGAAATAGACTAGAATATTTATACACAGAAAAGAAACTCTCAGTGAATTAATAAAGTATAATAAAGTAGATTTAATTTAGTCATTCATGGTAGTGACTTGTTTCTCTTTAACTTTGAATTCTGTTATACACTCCCATACTCCAGGTGTATGTGCCTCCTGCCCCATTGAGTTGAGCCCCCCCACAGTGGTGGTGAAACATGGAGACTCGGTGTCAGTCAACTGCAGCACATCAGAAAGTGTTTTCGAAGGAATGGGCTGGGAGGCTTCTCAAGGAGGCATTGGTTTTCAACCTGTCAACCATTTGCTGTGGACCGTAAAGAGTCTAACAGAGTGGAATATTTCTCCCATTTGTTACATCAACTTCAACAGCCAACAATGCAACAAGGAGCTAAATGTTATTGTTTACAGTAAGTCCTGCTTGTTGTGCACAGACTATAACATATTAACTGCTATCTGATAATCATTTATTGTTCTCCAGGATTCCCGGAAACCATCAACATCAGGTCCAACAGTGGATACAAAATTACAATGACAGAAGGAAAAAACATTGACTTAACATGTGACATTATTGATATTGCACCAGTTCAAAATCTCACTGTAAGATGGTACAGAGGAGATCAAATCCTCCACATAGATACTCTTAATGGTTACAAAGAACCTTCGAATCAGTCATCTATCTTTAGCCATACTCCGACCAGACAAGACCATCAAGCCACATTCAGATGTGAGGCCTATATGGACCTGGGACCTGAAGGGCCACAGTTTAATGTATCTTCACAAGAATATGACGTAGAAGTTTTATGTAAGTATTTCATAACATATTTTGCCTCTTGTCCTGTTCTACTGATTTATAGTCCAAAAAATTCTGAAACAGTTCTAGAGAAAAATAAAATAAAAATGGACTTAAAGGTGCAGTGTGTAATAAAATCAAAGGTTAAGGACTTAAAAAAAACAGAGTTAAAACTGTGTTTCAATTTCTAATCACTTTACTAAAATAACCTTTGTATGCTTGTTCACTTAGAAGGAACCATTTAGTCCAAATTGTCCACATACATGACAGCTGCAATATTTGTGCCACCATTTTTTATTCTCTGAATGGACAAACAACTCTGAGAGTGTAGTGGAAAATCCTCCAAACTTTAAATTTTTGGTCCTGGCTTTAGTAGATGCTAGAGTACTGTTTTGGACAGGTAACCACTCAAAAGACAGTCAGTATACATGCACACAATGCTCCAGAAGTTACTTGTAGTGCAGTAAATGCTCTTCCTGAGAACACTGGATCCACTTAAAGAGGAAAAATGTTTATGTCTGAAAGAATTTTGGCCCCTGACAGCCACCATCCTTTCACAACTGCACTTAGACTCTGTAGTAACATCTATGCCCATTTTTACAGCCAGATGTCAGTCATTCTTACACACTGTCTCTTTAAATCAGTTACCATAAAACTTCAATTTTCTATTAAAGAATATGAATAAAGTATGTTTATCCACAGCAGCTTTTAAGTGTCTTCGTGATTTTCCTTCCAGATGGACCAGATCGGAAATGTCCAATCACAGTCACTGTAAGCGAAAACACTCCTCACAAACTCACTTGTTCCGAGGGCTTCCCTCAGCCTATAGAGACCTGGTACAAAGATGGGAAGAAGGTTGAGCTTCCAGAGATCCTTACAAGAAGTGAATCAGGGCAGTACTCCGTCAATGCTTCAAGTGCTAACTCGTGGATTCTATTCACAGTGAATATTTCTGTTCTATGTAAGTCCTCTATCCATTCCTTTAATTGTTTTAGAAACTGACTGCATTACACTGGTATTATCTACCTCACATTTACATTGATTTAAGTACTCAGTCAGAGCAGTACATGGTTAAATCTTTAAGAACTAACTCAAGCATCAACTTCACAGTTGATATTATTGTTCAAGTCCTGAATACAAACTTATTTTTTGACGAAAGAAAATGTTTTGGTTGTAAAGAAGCCATCTTATAGGGAAGCAGAGACAAGAGGCAGCATTATACCAAATTACACAAAACTTGGCCTAAAGAACTGTGATGGATTAATGAATCCCTCCAGGTGCCTGAACTTTAATATTACCGAAGCTGTGTGGGAGTATTCTGATTGCGAACAGAACAAAAGGCCACCAACACCTAAAGTTAAGCTTTGTAATGCTCCCTAGAAGACTGGAGAACTATTCTTGGGAACTATTTAAAAAAATAAACAAAAAAAAACAAAACAACAAATATATCTAAGAGACCTAGGCTGCTCTGAAGAATAGAAATGGTCAAACCTTTACTCTTCAGCAGCAAAAATATTATTCTAAAAACACTAATTTATTATATATAGAATAAATTGAATATATCCACCAGAAGGGATGAGGTGCTTTGATGATCCAGTGCAAGTTTCAAGCATCTTTATGATTTTCTTTCAGATGGACCTGAGCAGATATGTTCAGACACATATATTGTTCAAGAATACTCCAATCACAAAAGCTGCAGTCAGGGCTTCCCTCCACCCAAGGAAATCTGGTACTATGATGATGAGGAGGTGGAGCTTCCAGACATCCTAACAAGAAGAGACTCAGGGCAGTACTCCGTCAATGCTTCAAACGCCAACTCATGGATCAGATTCACTGTGAATATTACTGTTCTATGTATGTCCTTTATCCATACCTCTTTATGACATTAGAGATGTATTGTATTATTTGTTTCACATTGCTTTAACTCTTATTTGCAGACCCACCATCAATTATAGATGATCTTGAAGACTCTGAAGTCCAGGTTGGTGACACATTGAAGCTGAAGTGCTCCTCCAAGAGCAATCCTATGCCTAATTACTCCTGGAGTTATTCCTACATGCCAATGCCAAATGTGAAGAGTGTAAATGAAGATGGAGTGTCCTTTCTGATCATCCACAATGCTACGGGGAACAACATAGGATCATACAAATGCAATGTTGCAAATGAGGGAGGACATGTCTCCAAAACAGTCAGAGTCACAGTTAAAGGTAAGTTTAACGTAATACATGGATTTTACTGAGGCATTACGTAGTTAATAAAATAATTCAAAGTGCCTACATTCAGCATCCTGTATGGTACAGTTGTTATGATCAATATAACATCAGTAAAAGACCTGTGGTACATTTCCTGACACTTTAATGATGGGTTTCATCAACATAACAATGCTGAGACAGTAACACACAAAGGTTTTGGTAAGTTGTGGCCTCTCTTTTACATGGCAACAGAGTTGTAGGTGAATATACAGCAAAGGTTTGAGAACGGGCACCGATATAAAATTTTTATAGACCACAGGGTGGACCCAGTCTGAATAAACATCAGCTGGAATCATTGGAAATGATGATGTCTGTCACATTATTTTGTACTCAGGCCATGTTTACAGTTGCGCACAGCATGCAATGACAACAATGGCGGACCTCCTTCATCTGTTTGTGCTTTTAAATCTTTATTTCATTATTTTGGTCCATTATGGAGAAAAGCCTGTTTTATTTTTTCATTTTTCTTTGGGGGGGGGTGTCTGCATTTATGCTGTCAGACTCATCACTGACATGTGTTAGATACCATATCCATACATGCAGCTGTTATGCCTTCATGCTTGGTGAGGATGTAGTAGACATATTGGGAGTATTCTTCCAAAGTTCTACCGCTACAGGCTTGGCATGCACATCACATCATTTCCAGTCCTATCTGCTTTTTATGAGGGTGTAAACTGGGCCATATGATGAAACATCTAGGCTAATCACGTGCTTCTGTGCCTTTGGCTTCTGTGAGTGAGTCAGTGTTTGCTTTCAGCTCCAACAAATTTACAAGTGGTGTAGGAATAAATCGATCTACACCAATCTACATTGAGATACATTGATCATGTGGTCAATGAGCCAATGACATTTATCCAAAATGCAAACATCACTCAAACATCGATGGATTTACCATTTATCAAATGCACTTTTATTTTGAAAATGGCTGTATTTTGAGTTCCCCTGGACATCGCTTTTGGTTTACTAGTCTGTCATTGTTACGAGAACCAATTTTCTAAAAATTTAATAAATCAACTAAAAATCTAAGCTCTAAGGAATAAAACTGTTAAATGATTAACAAGCTGCTTTTTGTTATCTTTTTATACACTCTCAAAAATAGAGGTACAAGATAAGGACATTTCTGTACCTATAGGTACATTTTCAAGAAATGTTCTCTCAAAAGTACAATACTGGTCTTTAAGAGACCAGAAGCACACCTTCAGAGTATGAAAAAGGGTTCAAAATGACATAAAGTACAAATTTGTACCATTTTGACCATAAGGGTACCTGCTGCATTGAAAAATGTAATGTTAATGGCTGTAATGTTACAAACGAGAGCAGGGTTGAGTGATGACAGTAGTACTACTTAACAGTCATTTACTACACCAGACAATGAAGGTCAAATGCTGCAAACTAAGTGTATGGCTGGTCAGTATTTTGAGTTTTTGAAGATTATTTCTAGATTAAAGATTAGATAATATTGCTAGGTGGAATGGACCAGGCCTAATGCTATGAAAACATTAAAAAAAATAACTTGATAAGGTGAGGTTCAACTTGATAAGGTACAAAAATAGACCAGAACTGAAGGGTACAGAAATGTCTCTCAAAAGAGTACACCTCCAGCGACAAGCATTTGTACCTTTTTAGGTACAAGCTGGTTCCTCTATTTTTGAGTGTGTATGAAAGGAGATGACCTGTGATATCGCTCCATATCAGTCAGTGGATCTTGATTGAATTGGGATCTAAATCAGATTGTGATTGAATTTGATGCATCGGCAAACTTTGAAACTGAAATAACCTTCACATCAATACAATATTGTATTGTCATCAAGCAGATTTACACACCCAAAAGTTATGTAAAATTTATACCTTTTTTTTTTTTACTACTATGGTTTTGGATTTATGAAGACAAAAGAGTCATATCATTTACAAAAACTCATACATGGGAGAAAATTTCAAAGTTTAAAAGGAGTCTTAGGAATCAACATGTGTTAGTACTCATTTAATTAGAACCAGAAGAAAAATAAGCACAGATTTGTCTTTTTTCAGTGATGTCCATTCTTGGTTTAATTTATTTTTTCAATCAACATTATTTTATAAATATAATATGTATAATAAGAATTTGCAGTAAAGTTAGTACAATAAGAAAGCAAACGTTTGTTTAATTAATCATTTATCCCATTTGGTAACAGCAGCTGATGTTGTATTTTACTTTGGTGAGCCTGATAAGTGACCTTTACAATGAGGTACAACTTGTGAGAATTCTGCATATATGGAATGGGAAATACAGCTAAAGCTGTAGGTAGTTCCTGTAGAATATGTATCAAAATTCCCTGAAATATTCTCCTATTGTTATTTACTGAAGTCATGTTTTCTGTAGGTTCAGTATGTCCTAATGAAATTAATCTGTTTATTACCATTATCCATTTCATAGGTAGTCTACATATTACACTTCTTCTGGTGGCGTTACAGTATTATATTATGTTATATTATATTATATTGTATTAAATTAAATTAAATTAAATATTGTAAAGTTTTTTCCTCATGAGTGATTTCTATGTGTAATTGTTCATGTTTTATCATTGCTAGCTTTACTTTAAATATGGACTCAATCTGCCTCTCTTCTTTTAATCGTTTCAGTCATTTGTAGCTTGTTGCTCAGCTGCTACATTTATAGTCACAGTGGGAGTGTGTGGGCATACCATGTGTGTGCCCAGTGTTGGGAGGGGGGGGCAGGTTTCCTCTCCAGTAACGCAGAGCAAGGAGCGGCCAGTAAGATAGCATAGCTTAGCTTAGTTTAGCTTCCTCCTTTAAAAAAAAAAAAAAAAAAAGAAAAGAAAGAAATCCGCCGCGGGGTCGCCGTGTGCAGCTGAAGTGAGGCGAGAGGAGAAGCAGCGGGACGGAAAGAGGCGGCAGCTTTTTGGAAAAATTGAGACATTTATTTCCAATGGAGGATTTCAGCTCTCTTCGTTTGGTTTCCGTCTTTTTGGCTTTAGAGCTGCTGTCGCTTTGTAACGGGATTCAGTCGCGTAAGTTGTGTGAAGACTTGTGTACTTATGATTTCCTTTATGCTGAGACTGAAATGAAATGCTTGACCTACAAGTTAATATCCCTGCTGATGATGTCATCGCTGCTGAGAGACTTATTTAGAAACAAACTAACAAACAAAAAGAGAGGTGTTTCAAAAGTTTTAAGTCTCATAATCATCAGATTTTGAATGGGATCTACTGTCCGAGTTCAGAAGTGATACTATAAGTTCCCTTCAGTGGGCAATTATATTTTATTTTTAGTGTTTGTGTCCCATTCGGTTTTATGATCAAAATCAACTGCCTCTGGTTGGGTGACTTATTTATTATAATAAGTTACAACAATACTTGTAATTGACATTTATGGTTCGACTCAAAGAATGGTAGGCAGCAAGTGCAAATTGCCCAAAAGGGGTGGGATATATCCTTCCTGAGTCTTTCCCTGTTGCTTCCACAAATACCATTGTACTTAAGACCCTTTGCTTTTAGTGTTTTGTTTTGTTTTTTTTGTTATCATCCTAGATCAGGAAATGTTTAATATCACAATGGGTTCCTGTAGATTAGAAGTGAAAAACATTTCTCACTGACATGCTACTTTCTACAGGTGCCAAGTCAGAATGTCCGATTAAAATAACTCCAAACAACATGGTGTTACAGTACCAAAGCAGAGGGCAGCCGGTTATATGTGAACCATTACACTCCGAGTCCACAAATATCAAGGAAATCTACTGGAAGACTCAGCAGAACATCATAACACATAACTCAACATGGCTTGCTGACACACAGAAAGACTGGGACCCAAAACCTACTTGTTATGCAAAGTTTCAGGCAAATGAAACATGTCACAAAGATTTAAAATATATTCTCTACAGTAAGTTCGCTCTACATTTTATGTCCTTTCATTGTTGTTAGCTTTAAAGGGTTTTCAGAGTTGTAACTTTCAATATTTTTCTCCAAACAACTCACCTATAGAAACACCAGACAGTGTTTCCATCCGTGCTGATGACGGCTCTGCTTCAGTGAAGGAGGGCAGTAGGCTGCGACTGCAGTGTGACGTTTTCAACGTTGCTCCGGCACAAAACCTCAAAGTGTTGTGGATTTGGTACACCCAGAATGATACCGTCGAGACTGGTATGGAAACCATTGAGGACCACTAAGGCCATGTGTCACTGTTATTCAATACATTGTCATATTATACTAAAATAATCAGATTTTTGTCGGGTTTTTTTTTTGTTTTTTTTTTTGTAATTCCTTCAGTGGAAGATAATGACGTACAAAGCAACTACCAAGGCAGATCTCCAGTAAACATATCGCGCACCCTGTTTCTCAATCTGAGTAGAAATCACAATGCAGTGAAGCTCCAGTGCGAGGCTCAGCTGTGGCCTGAAAAACATCAGTCTACACCAAAAATGAGGTCCAACCTGTTAAACATCAACGTCTTATGTAAGAATTTCACTTTCACAGTATTTTATCACATCAGACGAAAGAGCAAATAAAACGTGCTTATTTTGGATCCTAACTATTTGAACAGCATTTGTCCTCACACTGCTTTGTTTGCCTCCTGCATCTGAACAGATAAACCCATCATTAACACCACAAAGCTTCCAGAGACAGTCCCAGTCTTCAGAGGTTATCCTGAGGAGCTCATTTGTGAAGCCGATGGCAACCCGCCTCCAAACATTACATGGGACTTCAGCTCAAATACAGCACGTCGTATGTCTGATAATAGACTCCTTGTGTTTGAAGCAGGCCTCTACAACTGCACGGCTACCAATTTTGATTCCACAAAGCATGTGGTTACTGTGATTCTAGAAGGTAATCTTTGCTATTATCCTTTCAGCAACTTTGATTTTGGCCTACCCTGCTCATTCTGACCTTATCTAAAGTGTTCATTTATACCTGCCAGACTGCAATGTTTTTCTCTGACATATTCAGCACATGTTAACTTTTGATAACCCAGAGCTATAGACCAATGTTTTCCCATTGATAATAACTATTTCATACTTACCAACGCAGGATGTCTGGCAATGTGCCGTTGTAGAGAAGTTATCTGTGCACTGAAAACTAGTGCAATGGCTTCTTGATCAAGCAACATTTTCTCACAAGTAGAGAGTAAGATGTAGCAACGACATGATTATTAGTAGTCATTTTGGTTGTAGACCATGCGGATCAAGACCATCTAGGTTTTGATGGTTTTTTTTTAATTACTGGGAGAGTACAGGCTCACTAAAATAAAAAAGGGGTATAATTGTCTTCTGATCTGATGAATTTTGATTTAGGCAGAGATGTCAAAATTTGATGTCAATGTTATTAATGCCGTCTAAGTACTTAGCAGACCCGACCACGCTTAGCTTCTGCTATCAGACAAGATCAGGTGCGATCAGGGTGGTGTGGTCATAAGTCAGCCCAGCTTCTTCCCAAAGTCCAAAGACGTGTATGTTTGGTTAACTGGCCGCTCTAAATGTTTCTAAAGAAATAAGTGTGAGTGGTTGTTTCACTCTCTGTGTTAGCCATGTGATAGTGTCCACCAGTCCAGGGTGTACCCTGCCTCACACCTAGAAACTGCTGGGATAGGCTCTAGCTTGCCTGCAAACCTGAAATGGTATACGTTGTACAGAAAATAGATAAATGGCATTATTAATCCAGTTCACAAACTGCTCTTTGCCACGACAATCTAGTCTGGCTTTTGTGATTAAATGGTTTTATGAGCTGGCGTGTTTGTACCAGTCAGTGATGGCTTGGTTCCAACAACCTATTTCTGTTTGTAACTGGACATCCGCCTTTTGTGCACTGCTGCACATCACTCCCTTGTATAGATCTTATAACGTCTTTTCAAAAAGTCAAAAGTTTCCAGGTAAATTGTAAATTTCAGATGTAGAAAATAAACAAAAACTTCACAAGCCTTTTAAAAATGAATGCATTTATGTCTGTCTGCTTTCATTTTCAGAGGACTATCAGCCTTTAATTGCTGGATTTGTGGCCGTCATAGTGGTGGCAATATCCGTCATCTTCCTCTTCATCTACTCCATCTACTACAAGAACACCAAGATGCGCCGCTACAACTTTAAAAACCCAAAGCTCAGCACGCAAAATGGCAACGTGGCCCATAACGGCTGGGACCTGCAGTTCCCCATGACTAAACTGTCTTAGTTGTGCGTCTGTTGATAACATGGGATGGATAGCTGTTCGCTCGAAAAAAGCTGCATCTCTGTGCCACCAAAAGTTACAGCTTTTTTAAAGTATAAATACAACCTGGAAAGTGGCCTTAAAAGCAAAAATATCTTTTACTCCAAACATGACATTATTGTCACATTAGTTTTTTTCTGACATTTTTTAAAATTCCTCTTTGCATTTATGCAGTTGAGCGATCTTGGCTTGAGATGTACAGTCGTATCTACTGGATTTAGTCTCCTTTCACTGGACAGATAGAAGAGAAGAAGCAAATACATAAATTATGTGGCTTTTGCTCAGGAGAGGAAAAAGTGCAGCATTTCTGGGCTCAGGAGGAGTTTGATGTGATTATTATTGTATTTCTGGCGTTGATGTTAGAAATATTTTTTATTCACTCAACTTGAGACCTCTGTATGTAATTGTTTCAAGAACCAGACATAGTTTTAGTGTTAATATCACCACTCAAACAGAAGATATGCAATAGCTTTGCAGAATTTCTACACTATTACCTGAGCCCACTTTAACCACTCTGCATTTTACTGCCTTCTCTCTCTGTCAGGCTCTTTTCAGTGCCATACTGTGTCAGATATTGTCCTAATGGGACAAAAGTGTCTTGTTCTACATTTTTATGCTTTTGTATCAGTGACTGCAGGAATTATGGCCTTGAATGTAAATACAGGAACTTGTTTTACATAAATGAAAAATATAATATAGAAAAATGAATAAAATGGTTTCTTTAGAATGTATACTGTACATATGAATGTGAACGGTTTCAGTGATTGAAGTGTTATTGAAATCTCATTTTTACACAAAGACTGAAGGGACTTTGAAATGTGTATACTGCTGTAAATATTTGCAACTTGTATAAAATTATATTTTATGTGGATTTTAAACAATTTGTGATAAATATTGCCCCTAAATGCTCAAAAACATCTGTCTTTTAAGTCAAATTCAATCAAGTGAAGTGACATGAGGACATTGTAGAGATCCACATACTTGTGTTTTCATTTATCTACTGTTGTATTTGAAGCTTGCATCATTGAATAAAAAACAGCTGTCAGGACTTGGAGCACCATCTGCAGTTGTAGAAAGGTGTGGTCACATATTAAGTATTTTCTCTGTGGACTAACTAATCTTGACTATTTACTGGGTGGCACTTTAGAAGAAGTAGTAGATTCAAGGAAGTGATTATTTTGCTCTTTATGGCAGGCCTGACATGGTCTGTTTTTGTCTGTAATGGCATAAAATCTAGCTTTAAGATGTCATGTCTTACCCAAAAAAGTTGTAATCCAGTACTGTCACAACCCCTGTTAGTGAGTCAGACAAAGTCTATTTTCTGTGCACTTGTCTACTGCAGCAGAGAGAGAGAGAGTGATTTTTCTGGACACCAAGCATGCAAAGCCTGTGGCATCAGTTTGTCGCTCAGTGCAGAAACTCACCACATGAAAGCAAGGTTTGTGCGTTTCAAAAACTGTTAAAACTACCTTCTAAGATAAGATGGTAAACCATTCGGTCGGTTGGTTGAACAACACTTTTAGTAGGTTGCAGATAGAGGCTGTACTCAGTTCAAACATACAGATTAGTCAACCTGGTAACAGACATGGTTAATATGGACAAGATGGTGAAAAGGATCATCTGCCGGCATTGTCAAGCATTGTTGATAAGACACGCATGTTAAGTTTTGTCGCTATGGTCAATTGATCACTTATCACATGTAAGTAGTTTTGGATAAAAGTGTCTGCCAAATGACAATACAATGCAATACAATTCTGTAAAATACAATTATGATATTTACACAATCAAATATTGCTGTTAATTGAAAGAAAAGATTCTCAAAACTTGCCCACTGTTATCACCATAGTGGGACTTGAAACAGTAAGATCATCCAGTATGCTTCACAATCTATCAATCTCTAGGTCAATGACGTCAAAGCACACACACTCTAATTATGGATTTTTTGTTTCTTTGTTTCTTTTTTGTACTTCAATGGGAAATATTAAATCTTTTTAAATCCTATTATTTATGTTTTAAATTACCATCACTTGTTTTAGCGGGGGAAAAAAAAAAAGCATTCTGCCCTGTTGTTCTGTCAGGACAAGGAGAGTAACATTATCATCATTAGCAAAGGCCAGACTGACACCATTGCTTTCACCCCAGTAGCACAGAAACTACTATTTGATTTGCAAAAATTAGCAAACCCAGCTATTTTTTTTGTTATTGTGTATCAATCCATGAATTTTAGCTGCCTTTACTTCTAAATTGGACTGCACAGTGGCACAGTGGTTAGCACTATGGCCTCACAGCAAAAAGGTCACTGGTTCAATCCTTGGCTGGGGAGGGGTTTGGTCAGTGGCCTTTGTGTGTGGTGTTTGCATGTATTGTATGCGTGGGTTCTCTCCAGGTACTCTGGCTTCCTCCCACCATCAAAAGACATGCATGTTAGGTTAATTGGTTGCTCTAAACTGCCCATAGGAGTGAGCATGTGTGGTTGTTCATCTCTGTGTGGCCCTGCGATGGACTGGCAAGCTGTCCATATGTGTCACCCAAAGCCAGCTGGGATAGGCTCCAGCTTCCCTGTGACCCTGAATTGGATTAAGCAGTTCAGAAAATAAATGAATAATTACTTCTAAATTGGTTTACTCTAATTTTATTCTCAATGTTTTTTATGTGTTGTCATTTATTTGTTTGTAGTTCATCTGAATATCTCTAATGTAGGACATAAAAGGCATTTTTATCTGAATTTTGTCTAATTTTATTTCATCTCCATTCATGCTTCTTTAGTGCCGTTTGGGAATTTCAGACTTGGAAAGTTTTCTGTGCTTATTTCAGGCCAAAGTGTGCTCTCATATCCAATCTAAAAGATTTAATAAATTTAGATTTGACAATGTTTAGGTTTTACCTACATAGTCCCACATGTTTGTTGATTTGTTTGATTTGAATTTAGCAGTCTTTTGGGCTTGGAGGTGTAGGGGTAGATTAGGATTGGATGGGTGTTTCAGACGGTTAATGGTTCTTAAATGTTGTTATTGAATTTTTTCCCCCCATTGTGTTGTTTTAATTATGTGATGTAAATTAAGCTATGTTTAATTAGAATGAAAAGCACCAAACTATATATATTAAAAAAAAAAAAAAAAAAAAAAGTCTGTCAGAGTAAATAATTAAATGAGAAGATGAATCGATTTCTCTTCAAGTACAGTATATTAGTAGCTCTGTCTGTTGCGTTGTTTGCCCAGAAGTGAGTGGTGGTCATGACCAATTTAGCCAGCCATTGGCTCCACCCCTGGTAATAACGCCCTGGTGAATACTTTATATTATCGGAAAATGCACATTACGATAGAATCTTAAGCAACCAGTAAAACATTAGTTTCGTTGGATGTGGTTTTAATGTACAGACATACTGTTTAAATGTCCGAATCCCTAATGCAACTCATTAATATGATAAACTCGACCTAAAAACACGTGTCATTATGGAGAAAGGAATGCGTTTAGCAGAGTTGCGGTATTTCCTAGATGTACCCTAATGCACCGTAAGTGTTTGGACTCGGGACTTTCTATGATTCGGTGGCTAAATTAAGTGGGACATACCTAAGAAGTGTGCGTAAAGGGTGTCAGCAGAGTACAGGAAAGACTTATGTAGAAGGAAGCTGCACTTTTTCAGCTGTAACTTTTATAAATATATATTTTATTGTTGAGGGAGTGTTACAGTCAGCGAAACTACAATGCGACGGCTCTTCACACTCGTCTTCCTAACCTTGAGCTCAGGTAACATTTTTCTGTGTCGTCCTCATCTGTTAACTGTGCAGCTATCTGAAAGAAACCTTTTTGCGTTTCCATTGTTTGCGCGTTGCGTGCTGTGTTTTTTTCAGAGCCTACGCCCACATACTTATATTTTTATTTCTTTTTTTAGATGGACCTTTTTTTCTTCCAGATACATTTTAACCAAATGTAATAAAACATTAACTGAAGTTTGGGTAACGTGGTATTTACTTACCTTTTATGCAAAACAAACAGAAAGTTGCTTAACATTTTCAAGGACTTAATTTGTGGCACACAGTAGATAAAAATGCATTTAAAATTTGTAAAAAATAGTAGCCTATGTTATATTAACATATTTCGGAACAAATAAGTCTTTCGTGGTTTCCTAAAAGCTTTTGAAGTTTAAAAAAAATCATTAAAGCCAATATAGCTATATATATATATATATATATATATATATATATATATATATATATATATATATATATATATATATATATATATACATGTAAATGTATATGTGTGTGTATAAATGCATGTGTGGAAAAAAAATTCACACCTTTTTTCATTATTACTTTAATACAGGGTTAAAATGTTGAGACCGTTGCATGTTTGTCACTGTGTGCATCACTTTTTTTATGGCTCTGGTTAAAAAAAAAAAAAAAGTCCTCATGCAAAATGTGTCATAGCTGTTGTTTTGAAAGGGAGATACTTTCCTTGTCTTTCCTGATGTAAAGTTTTAGCTGCCTAAAAGTTTGGAATGCAAACTACTTCCTGTAGGCACAGTAGGTAGGATACTTATAAAAGTTCTCCTTTATCAGAGTAATTCTGTTGTAAAACTTGCTAAATGCTGTTTTGCATTGTCTTCCCTAAATGAGCAAAGTGGTCAGGGTGTCTTATGCTTTCTAAATAGATGTGCGTTTTCCATGTTGTGTGCTTTTCACAACTTCAAACTATCTGAGATGCTGGCTATTAAAATTAATCAGACATTCCCTCTTTTTTCTTTAGTCCAGAAGACTTGGAGTTTTCAAATTAATAAACTTTTCATTGTTAAACTTCAAATCTAGAGAAGGCTTTGGCTTTTTATATTTAATTGAACTTCAGAATCATGTCTGGAAACAAAGATGGCTGCCATTTAATGCCACTTTTATTTGAGTCCCTTACTTCAAAACATATCTTAAAAACGAAAATTTGAATGGATTTTGCCAATAATTATTTAATTCCCAAATTTTCTGCCATATAACTTTAGTGACACTTTTTGTAATATTTTTGTTGTCTACATTGTCTTCCAGAGAAGTCACCTTCTTTCCTATATTTTCTCTTTATTTTGATGAATCAGCCATTTTGGGGTGTTCTTGCATATCAAAGCACATCATTTTTATTTTAAAAATATTCCACCATTTTGTTCATATTCTTTTGGGGTTTTTTTAAAATGTATTTAAACATGTTTAATAATCATATTTTTTTATAAATGTTTTTTTTAATCATTATACATCCTTACTAAAAGGTGTCTTTGTATTCTTTCAGGATTGTTTTCAAGAGCCTGTGAGGTACAAATTATCCCCTCAAGTATTGTTGTAAGATATGGAGATTCCTTGTCGGCCAACTGCACCTCATCATCGTGCAAACAGGTGATTGGAATTGGCTGGGAGTCATCATCAGGGGGAACAGGACTTCAAGAGGGGGTCTTTTCATTGCCTTTGAAAATTGAAAGAGTGACAGACTGGGAAATAGCACCAATGTGTTATATTGCTGTACCAGAACAACTCAGTAAAAAACTACAAGTCACTCTTTACCGTAAGTAGCTTATGTGTTAAATCAGTCATTACAATTTTATTTTTATAATTTAATACTCATCATGATTTATCTTGTCCACCCCCCACTTTTTTTGCAGAAATGCCAGAAAGTATGTACATGTCTCAGCCATCGAGTCAAATGGTGGAGGGTCAGCAGTACCCCATTGAGTGTCACATTAATAACGTTGCACCAGTGGGCAATCTCTCTTTGGTTTTGCTCAAAGGAAGTGAGAAATTCCACACCGAGACATTTACTGAGTCCAGTTCAAACCCACAAAACATTTCATCTTATTTCACACTGACCGCCCACAGAGATGATAATGAAAATGAAATCTGGTGTCAAGCACAGCTAAACTTATGGCCAGATGATCAAGGTCCTCCCCCGATGAAGTCAGAGTCCCGTAGAATGACTGTACTTTGTGAGTTTGAACACTTTCTTAATTAAACCATCAAAATCTGAGAAATTAGTATAGGACTTTTGGCTTTTCTCTGCTTGTGTTTTAATCACTTGATATTTTTTTCTCTGCTTGTGAATGAACAAAAGACCCACCAACCTTCATAGAGTCTGCAAATGAGACAGTGGAAGTTTCTGCCAATGGACACATAAGTTTAAACTGCACAGCTACTGGAAACCCAAAGCCAATTTACACATGGCGTTTCTCATACCCCGTACAAGAGGAGGTCAACAATCAACAAATGAACGAGTCCATTTTGACTTCGTCTTTTCATCTTCAAGGAACCTACAGTTGCACAGCCTCTAATTCGCAGGGCAGCAGTACCAAATATTTCACAGTGATTGAAACTCCAGGTGAGAGTCCATTAAGTTTCTCTCATTTTTCACAGCTGGTTCTTGTCTTGTTTTTAGTCTTTATGTTTGCATGTGGGGTTTATCATAAACAGAGATAATGATCTGTTGCAAGTCAAATGAAATGAGTGAGACTAATAGAAACTCCTATCTTCCACAGTGGATCGAACCTCCTTCATAGCAATAGTGGCAGCATTCGTGTTCGTTGGAGTCCTGCTCGTCATTGGTGGTCTTTACTATGTGAAACAGGATGGAACGTTTTGTTTCAAAGGACAAGGTCCTTCAGAAGTTATATGAAGCAGGCCTTTTTTTAAGAAATGAGTATTTGCATGGCTTCTTGTTGAAAGTATATTTTTATTATTATTTTTTTGGCTTACAGAAACATATTTACATGATTTTAACTGTGAGAGGGGCTTTCTCAGTACTTTAGCCTCGCTTGTGTTTATTTGATCCTGCTTGGCTGACGTCTTCAAATTCCTATCAATCAAACATTGTATTAACAACCAGTACATTACCTAAATGGAGAGGGTGTTTTGCTCCGTAGTCATTTTTATAGAAGCAACCGGCCAACAATCAAGCCTTGCTTTCGAAAAATGAATTGCTTGCTTTAAATGTTGATGGGATGGTGCCTCCTTTGCTTTTCAGCTACTTTCTGTTTCACTTTTAGTCCAACTCAGAGCTATCATTATCTTGGAGATTCTCATTAGAGCAGAGCAGTCTCTAATTTCAAGCAGCACTTACTCATATGAAATCTTTGTCACAAACGCTGCCGCTCTTTTGAGCGTTAAAGCTTCTGCCCTATCATAAAAGGAATTGAGTGGGTGTTCATTTCTGGGTCTCATAACTGGACATGAGTACATCTGTGAAGGCCTGAAAGGTACTGTTACGTTCCCATGCAGTAAATGGGACACAAATCTTCCTTTTGATGTTAGACTATATTATCAGAAGACAATGTGTTGGGCAAAAAGAGGAAAGAAAAGACATGGTTAAAGCTTATCTTACAAATTAGGGTTTTACACTTGTGGTCGAAAGACACAACATTCAGTTATGCAGCTAAGTACTCTTGATGAAAGAAAAAATGAGTTTTAAATGTGGTTTTGTGTAATTTTATGCACTTTCTTGTTTTAATGAACTATGGCACACTTTTTAAAAATTTGTTTTACATTCTTTTTTTTTTTTATTATTATTCTTCTGTGGCTTGTAGAGTAGTTGTCAACCCTTGGTGGTTTGGTGGTTTGAGCCCAGTTTTCTCCAGACCACATGTCTAAATACCAAACACCATATTGCCTCTGATGCCTTCACTGGCTAGTGTGTGAGTTGGGAAAAAAGCATTATGTTTCTTTTGACTTGTGATAGAAGACCAATATTTTATGCTTTTTCTAGGGGTGCAATACTAGTTTTTTATTTTTTATTTTTATTTAAGTTTATTTGTGTCGCACATTTGTACAAGGCAATTCAAAGTGTTTCACATAAAACATGAAAGCATTACAGATAGTGTAAAGGAAACATAAAGGCAGCAACAAATAGCAAAAATCACAATAAAATCATGAATTAAAATGATTGAACCAAAAGTAGTTAAAGTTACCCTGTTTGCAGCTTAACTGCTAAATGGTGCTCCATGTTTAGTCTGGACTCTGGTCAGGACTAGTTAACCTGAGCCAACGTGTTGGATGAGATGCAGATGTTTGATGCTTTTTTTCAGGAAATCCTGTTAAAATACCATTACAGTAATCCAGTGTAATGAAGGGAAATGCAGTGATAAGCATCAACTACAAGAGTAGAAATAGTTACCCACTGTTGATGTTGAGGGAACCCCACCAGTGACAAACCTTTGTACCTGTAAAGTTAGGATGAGGTATGTTTTATTTATTTATTTTAAGTGTTACTGCTTGATTTGGTACTTGTCACATATACTTCTTTGATTTTTGCAAATCTGATTAAAAACCCACTGTATACAACCTGCTCAAGGCTGTAATTACAACTTTGCACACAAATTCATTAATCTCACTTAAAACTCAGGAAAAGCTCTTCTTGGTGTTGCTGAGACTTATCCAGCCATTTTTCATTTACAACTTGGTGATAAAACTGTGTTCCAAAATAACTAGGACTTGAGACAACTTGGGAAACTTCTAAGCTTAGAAACATAGTCTTGTTGCAGCTGCAGCTTCTAAGGTTCAGTTCCCACAAAAGCAGATTATTGCTTTTCCAGGTCTAATGTGATGTCAGGTAAATCTCAGGTAGAAGGTACAGACAGCATCAAAGCATTGTTTTTAGGGTTTGCTTATGATAGTGGGCGTTATACTCCTTACCAAGGGTTTCAAAAAGCCACAAAGGATGAGCTCTTGGGTCAAGTTGTATGGCCTCTGTATGTCATCAAAAGCTTTGAGGAAGTTTTTTCTCTTATTACTCTTTTTTTTTTTTTTTTAATTTCTTTACTTTTTTATACAGAACATCCATATGATTAGCAATGCATTTTCTTTAACTTCTTTGTAAAAATGGAATAGCCCTTGTCATGTTTTTAACCTTTCATGGTACTTTTATACAATTGCATTTTTATGAAACCCTTTAGTGCAGCTGCTGTAATTGATTAACACTGTGCTGAACACAAAGTTATTTCTTTTCAATGATGTGTCTGTGTAAGTCTTTCCTTGATCTGTAAGTATTTTTGCATATGCATGTGATGCTATGCCTGTCGAATGTTTCTGCACTGAATAGAATATGTTGTACATGGACCTTTTCATAATAAAAAAAATTGCTATGTTGAGCTGACTTGAATTTAATTAGCATCAGTGAAAACCTTGCTTGTAAAATAATTTTTTGTTGTTGTATAAGTGTAATATAGGGACTTTCAGGTTACTGTAGGGTATTTTAAAAGGAGAGTCATTGAAAATTGTATATGTTTTGTGTTTAGCCAACTTCTGTCTCAGTGACCTGCTTGGACAGAATACTTAATGAGGTGAAGTCAAACCAGTGTCTGTGTCTCTGCCACTTTTTGTCAATGGCTTGGACCTCTTTTTCTGTCTCTTTCAGACCTGCTTACATATACAGTGCTGAGACTGCCATACTAATTAGCTTTTCACAAAGTGAATGTAAAAAGAGAGTATGTGTTGTCCTGCCTACCTACGGTTCCCAATGTAAACCTTTTTTTTTTTTAAACCCAGTTCTTTGTGTTTAGTTTGTGTCATTCCCACCAAATATTTTTACCCAGAAGTAGGCTGACTGTTTATGCTTTGTCTGCGTTGCCATAACAACCTGGCAGATCAGATCCTTCACAATTAGTCATAGATATAAAGGATCCAGATTTTACTATAGACAAATGGTTGAGGCATATTTAAAGCTGCAAGGGATGTCATATAAGCTGTGCCTTGAAATTCCCAGCTGTCCTCATCATAAATACACCAAAAAAAAAAAGCATCGCATTACTTTCTCTCTTGGCTGATGTGCTGTGTAGCATTCTGGTCACAGTGTGAGTCTTACAAGCTACATGCTGCACAAGACCAAAATTTCTGCCTGCTGAGATTTCACAAAGCATTGGAGGAAAGAAATAGTAGGAGACAAGCATGCAAAAAGGACTGAAAACAAGCCTTTTTCTTAAGGTAGTTATGATTCAACTCCCAAGATACAGAATAAATTCAGTGGTTTGATCAGTGGAACAATGGCCACACCTAGTGCTGGAATGCAGCTTATGCAAATCAGTAGAAGAATTTAAGTCCAGATCAGATTTTATCTTCAAACTTCAAGAAATGTAAGTGTCTCAGAAGGTACTGAGGAAAATGCTGTTTGGACAACAGAAATAGTTTGGGGATTTAAAACCGATTACATTCTGTTGAACTATTTCTGTGCTGCTTATGCTTTAAGAGCTTATGTCTCTGCTATAGATCTTTTTAGTGCACATTAATGAACTGTGTTGTACAAATGCCTGCCACCTGTTAAATTTCCCTCTCTTCCCCCTCTTGTCCCCCAAAGTCAGCTGGGAGGGAGCAATGCTTTGTTCCAACATAGTTCCCTGCAGAGTTGCCAAGGTTGTCGAAGTTGGAATTTTCAGTCTCTCGAAGGCTCCTTGCAGAAAGTAACATGGGAAAATACTTTTTATCATGGATTCTCATGTTTTGCATGGTTTGTTCAGGTAAACTGTGGTAGACAATGTGTTTTTTCTCACTTGTTTGGCTTGTAGATTGTTTGTTGCAGTAAAGTAGATGTATTATTTGGGGCAAAAAGATTTGTTGGCCAACTGTAGACTTCAGTGGATTGTTAAGTGTCAGTAGAACAAATCCAGGGTAGTTCTCACAGATTTATAGTAATTGGTATAGCATATAGATTCAACCTCTGAATAACCTCTTACGATGCATGCTTGTGTTTTTGTCATAAATTACTGGTAATTGAATTTCTGTGCTTTTTTTAGTAACAGGGTTACGCAATAGGTACTATATTTATGCAGTAAATGTGAAAATGAAAGGTGTTGTTGCCACAGGCTATAATGATGACAATGACTACTGCTGTGTGTCTCAGGGTCATGTGAAGGTTGCTCATTAATCCTCAAGCCCTCTAGAGTTGTGGTGGGCTTTGGGGAGTCGGTGTCAGTCAGCTGCGAAGCCACACGCCCGGTTCATGTACTGGGCTGGGAATCAGCCATCAGTGCTACACATACGCAGGAGGACCGGTCTGTCCAGTGGAAGGTTGACAGTCTTATTGACTGGATAGAAGAGCCTATCTGCTATGGGGTGTTTTTCACAGCTCCCCGACAGTGTGAGGAGAAACTCAACCTTGTCCTCTACAGTGAGCTCCCCCTCAACTAAAATCTGTTTTTAAAATGAGTGACTAATTAACCCATTTTACTGAGCCAAATTCTGTGTATTATTTATCTAGAAACTCCAGACAGCGTCTCGATTAAGCAGGTGAACCACACTGGACCCATGGTGGAAGGAAAAGAGTATCAGCTACTCTGTGAGGTCCAGAATATTGCTCCTGTTCAGTATCTCACCCTGAGGTGGTACAGAGGGCAGACTGAAGTTTATAATCACTCCTTCTCTGACCTCACATCGTCCTCACCCGTCCAAGTGTCTTCTACCCTCATCATCACCCCAACAAAAGCTGACAATGGAGCAGAGTATAAGTGTGTAGCAGAGCTTGAGCTTGGACCTGAGGGACCACAACCACCTCCTACTGTTGCCTCAGAACTCCTAACATCATCTGTGTATTGTGAGTTCTGCAGCTTTTCTGACTCTTAAAAGAAGTTCTCAAATACGTCTCATGCATTAAAGAGTGATGTGTGTTGTTTTTCTTTTCCCCTCTAGTTCCACCAACATTTCTCAGTCCTGAAACAGAGGTTTTGGAATTTACACCCGGTGAAGAAATCACGTTAAACTGCACTGCCACAGGAAACCCTGCACCTGTATACAGCTGGGAATCCGCACATCCCATACAACACAAGATGGACGATGAAGCAGTTGTTACCTCGTCTTTGCTGCTTCCAGGGACCTACACCTGCACTGTCTCCAATACGCTGGAAAAGAAGAGCAAGCAGTTTGTTGTCAAAGCAAAGACCAAAGGCTAGAAATCCAAACTCTGAAATGCTGCGTATGATGCAAGTTGTCTCCACATTACACTACCCTAATCTGTTTTCTCTTTTTACTTTTACTTAGGTGTTTGAGGCACGCTATCTTCAGACGAATCAGATCAATGCATACATCGTACAACACACGGGGATTATTCCATCAAGCAAATGTTACTGCTGCTGCTTAGGAGGTGGAAATGACATTTACGATTCAATGGATGTATATTATGAGCCTATTATCATCCAGAGTTAGATCTCATAGATAACAAGACCTGAAAATACTATAATTTTTAACTGCCATTTAATTTGTCAGTGGGGGTTTAGGATGTAGTTTATGCTTTATGTTTTCCATATTATATTCTCTGTCTAATTTATGTTTTGGTAGACTTTTAGACTTTTCCCACTAATACAAAAAAATCTTTGTAACACTTCAAAAGTATAGTTTTTCTTAATATTCCAATGAGTAGCAGGAGGTTGTTATTGTAAATATGGAGTGTTTCTTAATGTTCTTTATCAATAAAAACTAAAAGAGGAAAAATGGTTTTGAGTTATTGATATACTTTTGCTTTTAATGTTATTCTGTCAAATTGTAAGTTGTAAATATATATATATATATATATATATATATATATATATATATATATATATATATATATATATATATATAATATATATATATAATTTTTGTTGTCAATCATTGTTGTCATCTTTTGTACAAAAAAGAAAAAGATTTTTTGCCTGTTGGCTACATGTTCAGTCTCATTTTAAAATAGATACACAAATCATGATTCATAGAGATTATGAGGAAACAGCCCATCAACGCCTATGTCATATTTCAGGTTTCAGTCTTACAGCCTTTCACCAGCAGAGGGCGCCGTTGCCGTTTGTCCAGAGGTGATTGGGTCTCCGTGTGTCATGTGACCAAAACAGCTCGCTGCATCAGGAAGTTACCGTAGTGGCTAACGTTAGCTAACGACCTTAAACAGGCTGGAGCATGATTGGTACTTTAAGGACAAGAAAGTCTGTCCTCTGATATTGTATGTATTTCATTACTACAAGTGAACCAATTCTTTAAAATTGCTGTCTGGTTATTGTCTTTCAGATATGCCACAGAAAGATCCATGTCAAAAGCAAGCATGCGCCATTCAAAAGTGCTTACAAGGTACCCTGAATGTTGTATTCCGTTCAAGCAAACCCCACTGAAACCTTCTATCTCACTCAGTCCTCCTCTTGCAGCTAACAAATATGTGGAGAGCATGTGCGTAGATGTTATCCAGGAGATGCGACGGTGTTGTGAGGCGCAGAGTGGAAACTCCATCTGCTGCTCCGGTTTTAAAGACTCCAAATCGACGGGAAACAAGAGTAACACTTAGCCTAAAACGCCTGTTTTGTTGTGTCTGCATGTGACGGTAAATAAAAGCAACATTGCATTAATTTTGTTCATCGTTCTAAGGCACTTCCACAGTATAATAAAGTACTTGTGACTTAACAAGAAAGAAAATGTGTCCACTGAAGCAAGAATGGTGGTCTTAAACTGAATATCAATTTGGATTGTTTATAGTAAGTCAGTTACTCGCACGCTTATAAAAATCAAAAGTGAATGTATTAACAAACAAGGGAATACCAGATTTTTCCTAATTCACATAGTAGGGAACATGTGTCTGTTGTACATATCTACTCTTCAGCATAATTGAATGAGGTAATGCTGGTTTCAATATGACCTTGAACACGTTGGATTGCTGCAGCTATTTTGCTAGAACTGGTGAATATCAGTGAGTCATCATTTAAATATAAGAAATGGAATAACAACTGGGAAACAAATGAGACAGCTTACATAAGTCCTTTGAAATAAATACATGTAGAGCAATAAGTAAAAAGCTCCTCTTAAAAAGTAAACTGTTTTACTTTTATCTGAGATTTATTTAAGAGTTAACAAGTAAATTTCATAATATTTCTTCACTATCCAATTTATTAAACTTTGGAACAAAATTATATTCTGTGAACCGTATTACTGATGTGAATGTGGGCAGGTTATGTTATTTTTTTTATGTTCTTGTCTATGCGTAAAGTTATATAAACAACCTATGTCATTGGGGTTCAATATAACTAAATTGTCAGATTGAACTGAAATGTTCACATGTCACTTCATGCACCATTATCAAGTTTGAGGCACTTGTTTGTGCATGTCAGAGGTGAGTAAATGCGACAGACGTATTACAGATGGATGATGTTAGCTCTGCAGACTCATGGGAAATGATGAACAGATTACATCTTGGCTGTGATTGCCTGACTCTCCCGGTGGTATCTGTGAAGGCTAAACAAAACTGCATTGTCTTAATTCATAATAAAATAAGGTGACTTTACAACTCCCAGAACCACTCTATTTATTTGAAACCTTTCCAGTCTGTTAACCTATCCAAGAGTGTTTTAATTTGGCTTGTGTCACCAGAAAACATGAAAGCCTGTTTTTAGAGAATGTGTTTGTTGTTTTTAAGACATTGGTTGTTAAGCCATTTCCTCTTTTGTTTACATACTTCAACATACAACATAAAACAATTCTACTGTGTATTATGTTTATTCATTTGAGCTACCATCTACCATATTAAGATATACAATATAAAATCTGTCAAGGTTGTAAATCCAGATACTGTTGTAGTGTTTTGCAGAAACCACCTTGCATGCATGCATTAATTCTTTATCTTTTCTTTTTTTTAATCCAGAATTTTTTTTTATTTTGGTTTTGTGTATTCAGTGACAATTTTTTTTCCATTCCCCCGCTTTTAATAAAATAAACACTGATGTATATAATTTTGCATGAACAAACGGATAGATTTAAACATGCCATTCAAATTTGTTGGCCCAATAGAACAACAGGCATGTAACAAAAGGAATAACACAATGAAAAAAATCATAGCATGGCAAACTCTTAAAAAGTGGTATAACTTAATTAATCTATTCACTGCTTGGTAAATTATCCACTGTATGCTAATTGTTTTGGAAGAAAAGTAATTAACAGAATAAGTAATTAAGGGGAAAAGCACTTATTCATTTATTAATTATGCTTTGTAATTTTCTTATGTTTTGCCCTATCAGTTATTTCTTGGAAGTGAATATCTACAGGCATTTTTAATCAAATTATTCTTAACCTTGCAGCCTGGAATTCTCCAAGCAACACCATAACTGAGAATGATATAAGGCAGTAATATTATCAATGTATAAAAATAATCCCCTAACTAATCTTTAAGGGTTTTCTAATAACTCAACCAGACATCTTTAAGAAATCCATCCTTTGTGTTTTAAAATATGGGGGAAAAAATTACTTAGGACATTCTGTTAACAGACCGACGACATAAAAATGAAAAATAATCTTTAAAAAAGAATCAGAGAGACACATATTAAAGCATTTTCTAATTTAAGACGCAAAGTATATTTGAAAAAGAACGGGAAAGACCATTGTGTCTAATGATTATGCCTGGGAAAAACAAAATACATTCCCCTCTTGTTTTGCTTTCTGCCTTCCGGCGCCGTACGTCCATGTGACGCTGCGACGTGATGACATCAACGGAAACTTACTGAAGCGATTCTTTCTAGAATTTTGTAGCACTAACTTGTTAGCTGACGTTGGAGAGGCTCACATTAGTTTGTGTTGGTCGGATTTCTGCCATCGTTACTCCGGACATAAAGTACATTTGTACGACGTGTAGCGTGTTTTGCCTGTATGCTTTTAAAATAAATCTTATTGGTTCCGTTTAGCTCATTAACTTAGCCACTTCTCATTGCAAGCTAACGTTGTTAGCAATAGGTTCTTCTGGGTAGGATGTCTAGAATCGATTACAGCGTGTGGGACCACATTGAGGTGTCAGATGATGAAGATGATACCCACCCAAACATCGACACACCCAGCCTCTTCAGATGGAGACATCAGGTACAATTTTAAGACTTACTATTAAGCTGAAGATGTTTATCATTTCTGAGATTAATGGTCATTACTTTTGTTAGCAGGCTTCCTGGGTTTATATTTGGTGTTGCTTGACTTTTAAATATATTTATATATAAATTATAAAATGAGGATAAATTTCCAGATCACTTTTAAATTGAATCCAAAACTAATAAAATAAATGACTGAGGGAGATAAATGTCTAACGCACTATGAAACTCTTGGACCTATAGTTTTGACAGATGTCATATTTCCATCTCAGGCACGTGTGGAGCGAATGGAAGAATTTCAGAAAATGGGAGAAGATCTAAATAAAGGACTCTCTGAATGTCGACGGAAGCTGGCAGAGACACAGAAAAAGGTGCAAGAGTTGTCCATTGCATCATCAGATGATGCCAAAGCAGAGCTGAACAAAGTCCAGGCTGAGGAGAAGAAGCTGAAAAAAGAGGAGCGGGAATGGGAGAAGAAGGTGGATGAGCACAACCGAGAGGAAAAGAAGATGCCCTGGAACGTGGACACACTCAGCAAAGACGGTTTCAGCAAGGTGAGGAAGACCTAGCAGGCTTTCTCGAAAACTTTAATCTCTTTCTCGTAAAATGACTAATGCTCTGTGAAATATACAGGCATTTTATAATGTTATATTATTGTAGTATAATGTTGTTATAATGTTATCTTAATCTTGCAAATTAAAACTGTCTGGCAATTTCCTAAAAAAACAAAAACAGATCACAAACAAACTTTTCAGACTGATCAGCTCATAAGTTAATTCCCTTTCTGGCCATATCTCCAAGTACGGTAGTACAAAGGTTGTCATTTTGTTGACATCAAGCAGATTGTCACTGTTTAAAATTAAATTGTAAATCATAAAATAATTATAAACAATATTTGATTAAAGGCTGTTGTGTAACAGACTCACAACCTTTAAGTAAAATCAGTTATTATTTATACTATTAAATTCACAGTGGTTTAAAGTTGCTGCTGAAGTATGACATCTTTTCAGCAGGAAGACATACTCTTAATTGTTTGTTTCCCTTAAATGTCTTCAACAGAGTATTGTTAATGTGAAACCTGAATCCATAGAAGAGACTGAAGAGGAGAAGGAGCAAAAACACAAAACATTTGTGGAGAAATATGAGAAGCAGATAAAACATTTTGGTAAGCATCATTAGCAACTATAACCTTTTGAGATTTTGGGGTGGGATGGCTGTAGCTCTGAAGGAAGAGCACTTGCCTATCAACCAGAAAGTTGATTTCTGCTTCTTCCCTGACTCTGTTGTGGTACAACTTAGAGCTTCCCGATAAGTCTATCAGGGTATGAATGAGTGAGATAAGTTTAAAGAGGAAAAAAAAAAACACTTGGTCTAATAACAATAGAAGACCTGTATGAGTGTGTGTGATTGGGTGAATATGATATGTAGTGTAAAAGTGTTATAAGTGGTGAAGTTACCAGAAAAGCACAATATGAGTACAGTCCATTTAAATTATTCCTTGTTAAAAATTTTAAAGTAGGCATGATAATTCATTATTGTGGCATCCTCAGGCATGCTGCGGCGTTGGGATGACAGCCAGAAGTACCTCTCTGACAATCCTCATCTTGTTTGTGAAGAAACTGCCAACTATCTTGTCATCATGTGCATTGACCTTGAAGTTGAAGAGGTAAACATAGTTTGCTTAATTTTGTTCCTGTGTTCATTTTCATGTCTGATGTTCCAAAACATTGTATAAGATTTAAGGAGCAAAAAGGCTGAAATTATTTATGTTGGCTGTAACTCTGCGATGCGATCTTCTTTGTTTTTACTGGTTCCAATGAGATGCAAAACTATGTGCATTATTACAAGCATCTTTCTTTCTTTTGCAGAAAAGCGCTTTAATGGAGCAAGTGGCTCATCAGACCATTGTCATGCAATTCATTTTAGAATTGGCCAAAAGCCTCAAAGTCGACCCTCGTGGTTGCTTTCGTCAGTTCTTTTCCAAAATTAAGGTAAATACATTTGATTTTACAAAATTTTTTTTTTTTTTTTCAACAGTTTGTGTTTCTTTTTATCTTTCATAAGCATACGTAGCCCCTGGTTTATTGGATGAAACTGAATATATCCCTGATGATTTTCATTTTTAACCCAGTTTCTGTAACATCTTTCAGTTCCTTGTGGAGATGTGGTAGATTTATCTTGATACAAATTTATTTTTTACACTGATAGACAGCAGATCAGCAGTACCAGGAAGCTTTCAATGACGAGCTGGAATCATTCAAAGAGCGAGTTCGGGGGAGGGCGAAGATTCGCGTAGAAAAGGCCCTAAAGGAATATGAGGAAGAGGAGCGTCAGAAACGCCTAGGACCGGGGGGACTCGACCCTGTAGAAGTGTATGAGTCCCTGCCAGCTGTGAGTTCATCTTTCAGAGGCCTTGACACGTTTTAATCATATCTTTTTAGTTTAAACCCTTTACAGAATGTGTTGATTATTGCAGGAGATGCAGAAATGCTTCGATGAGAAGGACATCCAGCTGTTACAGGACGTAATTAGCAAAATGGACCCAACGGTTAGTTATTTTGTCTAAATGTTTAGGTTTTTTATTAAGGAGTAGTTGAAGTATCTTTTATTTGATGAAATGGTGAAATGCATTGAATCCAGATTTAATTTTACATATGGTTCTTGCATGTGGTTTAGGAGGCAAAACTTCATATGAAGAGGTGCATTGATTCTGGGCTCTGGGTGCCTAACTCCAAGACAGATGATGGGGATGAAAAAGAGGAAGAAGCCACCTATGAAGAGGTCAAAAAGGAGCAAGAAGAAACTAAGAAGGAATGACAAGAATGAACCCCAAGTTGTTGTTTGCAAATGTACTTACTCACTGTAACTTGCAACTCCACTGTATGTATGGATAGTTTGCCAATCAAGTGAATTGCTTAGCTGAGACATAATATGTTGATGTTGACTTAACTACATAACTATGTTGCATCAGTTGCTCTTACTTGGACAAGGGACTGCTGCCTGTATGTTCACCATGACAATTTTTTTTTCTTTTCTTTTTTTTTTTTTTCCGCTTACTGTCGTCAGCTTGTATGCGTGTACACATGCCTGTCTGATCTTTTTGTGTTGCTGTATTTTTCATTTTCTGACTCAGTATTTTAGGTTTACATTTGGGGTTAAACAGCCAATGTATTTAGATGGGTATTTCTCAGTGTTAGGTTTTCTACAAACATCTTTAACTAAAGGTTAAGTTCTGTCCACTCTTTCAAAACAACATTTTTGTTATGTCTCAAGTTATGTTTGGCAAGCATGCTCTTCAGATCATTGAAGTCCTGGGAAACAAGTAATTAAAGAATGACAAGGAAATGAGTAGAAGATTGCACATCTTCATTACAGTTTGTAATGGTGGTGTTTTTCTTTTAAAAATAAAACATAAAAGGCATTTGCTTCAGAGACCCAGCTTATACCAAGGCACTATTTGAATCAATTGGAAATTACTAAATAAAATTGCTTTTTTATGGAACGCATAGCTTGTTTTGGGTTGTTTTTTTTTTATGAAGTTTTTGTTTGCAGTTTGCATGAAAGACTGAAAGGATGCGACTGATGTAGTGACAACTTGATGCTGAATAGAATGTACATTTTATGCGTTTAACCTGGGCAAGATAACTAAAGATTGCATCAGAATCCTGCATCATATTGACCAGGATGACTGATATGTGAACAGATGGGATATCCAGTACAAAGTCAGAGAACAGCATGAAACAAAAGCTGTTGTGAGAGAAAATTGTAGTGTTGTGAGATTTATCAGTTAAGAAACCCCAAATTAACTGAAACAGTTGGCACTAATATTTTCATGTGTCTTTAGTTCGATGGTTGGGATTTTACCGTGAGGAAAAAAGTGCCTGCTTTGTAATAAGATTTAAATGTGATAGAAGATGTTAACATTTCTGTCAACACAGCAACTCAAAAATATAAGAATTGTGTTGTGTATGTGTGGACAGGATGCTAAATGCAGGTGACTAGGCAGTATCTGTATTAGCTAAATGGATTTATAGACGGGTACTTTACTGATTCTGTGAAAGTTTTGCAGATGGCGTGAGCACTTCTACACGATAGAGGCCAGTTTCTTTCAGAAACCTGTCCCTGACTGTTTTTCAGTCTCTCCAGGTTTTGTCCAACCATTTTACCAGTTTAATTAATCGATTTACTGATTCTACTGGCATCCGTGGAGCTGATCTTGCTCCCTCAGCACACCACAGCTCACATGATGGCACTGGAAACATCTCAACCACCGAAGGATCAGATCTTCCTTGCGAACATCATCCTTTTCTTATACAACACTAAACAAATGAAGACTGAAAGGAACTTAACTGGTTTTGTCATGGGTTAATGGGGGGGAAGGTGGCGAAGGACCTAGGTCATCATTTTGAGAACACGGCTGTCTACCAGAGGAGGATGTTCAGGCCTTTCAAAGTTTGCAGCTAGACAGTTCATATGTTCTTTAAATCTGTAACGGAAAGCCTTTTTACTTTTAGTCATCTGCAGGCAGCGAGCCAAATAAACTGACAAAGAGGGAAACTTTCTACTGAGGCCTTATTTGGATTCATTGGAGCTGATAATAGATAGGATATTCTACAAGCCTCTCATCATAACAGACTGTATGACATACCTTTTACACCAGTTTCTCCACAAGCCTGGTGATGAGGACCCATCGCCTTGCATGTTTTAGATGTTTGTTTTCCTCCTCAACACACCTAGACTTTTTGCATTTCTCATCAAGTTCGTGGAATTTCAGCCAGGTATATTAATCATTCCATGTTTCCTTTTAGCTCCTCACTTCATTGTTTCATTAAGAAGCATGTTTTTGTTTTGTTTTTTTGTTTTTTTTACATACAATATTTGACTTGTGTAAACATATAGAATGATGCTTTTTTTTATTTTATTTATTAGCCTATATTCTGCAAAAATGGTTAAAATATTTTCACATTTCTGTTGAATGAAATTATAAAAATATGTATATGTAAATATATAATGTTCTGTCTAATGTGCCCTGCTTATATTTGAGGCAAATTTGCCAATTGTCATGTATATATAGATATATTTATTTATTCTGCAGTGAGTATTACATTATTGGATGACTCATGGATATCCACTGAAGTGGCAAATATACACTCCTTATCCATGAATACACAAGCAAACAGCTGTCAAATGTGCATAATCCATAAAACATCCAAAACATGCAGGGCAAGGTTCATACTGTGCTAGATATTTGGAAATATAAAGTGCATCAGTGGTCCCTAATTATTTGAACTCAATGATTGAAGTCTGACAAAACAAGGCAGACTGGCAATTTACTATTTATTTATTTAAAAAGCAGGGTGTTAGGTTGACGTCAGGTTCGGAGAATTCACATGCGGACTCGGCTTGGAGTTTCGATAATAATTTATTTGCTTCTTTCAGATTCTTGATTCTTTCCCAGGTGGATGCGGAAACCAGGCTTAGTCGGCAGGCAGACAAGCGGGGAGGAAAACCTAGCGGATAGAGAGGCGGGCAGGCAGGCAGGCGGGCAGGCAGGCAGGCAGGCAGGCAGGCAGGACAACAATCGGGCAAACAGGCAGGATCTCTGACGGGAAAAAACACACGGGTTATTGATCAGGACTACACACAGGAAAGAATCTTTCAGGCCGAGAGTTGTACCGCGGAACGTTCAACAATCTGGCGATGAACAGCAGGCCGGGCGGATCCTAAATAGTGCTGCAGCTGATTGCCAGAATGAGGATCAGGTGTTTAGGATGCCAGGCACGCCCACCAAGGAACAGGATCACAACACAGGGGCCTTCGTGGCACATGGAAGAACCCAAACAGCCGGGTACCCCCTCCTCATGTTGGTCAAAAGCCTGGTCACCCACTGCTGTGGGATGACATCCCATTTTTCAACCAGCATATGTCACAAATGAGCCAGCGTGGTTGTGTTCACTCTGGCACTAAGAGCATGCTCAGATGGATCACAGATGTTCAGGACAGTTGAAGTCATGACCACAAGGATGAGTTTGTTCCCAGGCTGTTGAGAAATGGGTTTGCTACAGGTCTGAAATCTCATCTTGATATCTGTCTAGTTTCTAATAACAGCAAGCCTTGCTTTTCCAGTGAGGAAGATGCCCCTCTCCCACACCACTGCCATCTCTGCCTCTACCAAAGGCTGTAACTCTTTCAGTGCAACAATCAGCAAAGCATCAGCATCTTCCCCACACTTTGACCCTATGACCTGACTACTGTGGACCCCCATGGCTAAAAAGAGTGCTTCTCCACATATCCAGGTTCTGGTGTGCATGTTGTCAACACCAATGCAAACAGGCCTGTCCATGAGGGGCAATCATAGCAGTCAATAGCAGAATCAGCAGAAAAAAATGGCAAGTTTTTCATGTGCATAATCCAATACTCTGCTGAACTGCTCACCCCATGCTCACCCCACAAATAAATTTCCCATCCAGGGAAATAAACAGGCCTTCCAACAGTATAGGGCCATTCCAAAACACTTATGTCCATATTTTTGCTTTGTTTAGGAATTAGACATACATTTTTATTGACAAAAGAACTTTTTAAAATTAACTGGTTTTGAAAACAGCCTTTTCAAAAACCAGAAATGCACACATGCAAACACACATTAAATAGAACATATGTAATAACCAAGAGGTTTTGTCCAATAAAGATGTTATACCCCTCTGGCACCAAGTGAATTGTAGTTTCTAGGCTTCAGTTTTGCTTTTTGTTCATGGATAGTGTTACAGCTTTTCTTTTTCTTTTCTTTCCTTCTCTTTTGTTTTCTTTCTTTTCTTATATTTTCTTTTCTCATCTTATCTTTTTTTTCTCACGGTTTTCTGAAGTAAAGTCCATTTGCAAATAAGGTTGAGTAAACACAAAAGAAATATTGTCAACATCTATGTCACTGTTAAGTGTACGTGCGCGCATGTATGAGGAAGGAGTTGCCATCTTAACTTCGGTTTCAGCTGAATGATACTGCAAAATTTGGTATCAATACTGATACTGAGTAAATCCAGGGAAAGTATCACTAATACCAATACCGATACAATGCCTTGGTTTACTTCCTTGAAATTTTACAATTATTAATTTTCTTTTATTCAATTATTTAATTAAACTACTACTATAGTTAAACAATATAAAATAACAGGGTATATGAAAACATAAAAAATAAAGGTTGTTCTCTTTTATCACACACAATTGTTTAAGAAAAAAAATAAGTCAACAATGCATATTTGCAGAAGAAAAGCAAAACCTAAAACTGTCTGGCTGTCACTCACATTCTTGTTTTTTTTTTTTTTTTTTTTTTTTTAAACCCCAGAGCCATCGGCAGGAGCGCTAGTATCAAAGGACACTGACGCTAGCATTGGTATCGATGCTATCGACACACGTATCGACCCTACCAGCCCTAGTTTCGGGAAGCAGCGTCCTGTCGTCTCTCACACGGTTCGCGAGAATCAGTGAGTAGGTGGAAGAGGGGAATTACGCTCTAAATAATGAAGCTTGACCGTCAGTTCACTGGGCTGAGCTTTTAAGACATTTTAACGTTCAACGAAAGCTCGACGTTTAATGGTGAGATACTCACTTCTTATCTTCACACGTAGATTCGGGTAAACAATGTTTACATAGATTACTGTAGCTATTTCCTTGTTGTGGTATCGAATACGCTGCGATACTTGAAGCAACTGTCGAACTATGAAACGTCGAGCAACTGTGTTGCTATTTGTTAAAAACATGTTAAAATGTTATACATGTTGTCTTAAGCTTTATTTGTGACTTAAAGAACAAGTTTGACTAGGTGTAATCCCTGGAAGGCCTTAGACAAACTGAAGCGATTGATTTGCCGTATATTTGTTAACAGTTATCTGTTTTTGACATTTGTTCCGCTGCGAGTTTAGAAATAAAATACAAATTAGCCATATGGAAAGTGGGGTTGCTGTTTTGGGGAAGTTGCAACTTTAAAATAGCTCTTCCGTCTAAGTTTGCATAAGCCTCAATGCTTACATGACTCCAGCCAATAAACAGCTGATTTGTTTAACACTTGCTTTGTTTGCCGGTCATGAATAAGATGTCGAAAAAAGGATGGTCCACGTTCTTCAGGCAGGAATCACCTCCAGGTCCAAGTGCAACTCCTGAGACTCAGGGCATCCATGTTTACCTTCTCTGGTCCAAAGAAGGGGAGAAATACTTGTCTCATACAAGTGGAGATGTAACAGCAGAGGAGCTGTGCATCTCAGCTGCAGAGGCTGTAGGTGAGAGTGATTGCTACATAAAAGAAAAGGAAAAGAGATTGTATTCATATTGTTTTTTATGTTCTGGTGTTTGGTATGTGTGTGTATATAACTTCACTGTTTCCTTAACAGGGATATCGCCACTGTGCCATGTGCTATTTAGCTTATATAACCCACAAACACGTTGCTGGTGCAGTCCAAACCACATTTTCAGTCCGCAAGAGAACACCAGCCTAGTGCTTCACTACTGTATGAGGTAAGTGTGTGATAGTGTAACACTGAATTTGAAAGAAATTTAGTGCATTCTTGTAAGCTCTCTGGTTTCTTTGTGCCAAGGTTTTACTTTCGGAATTGGCATGGGCTGAATGACAAGGAGCCGACTGTGTCTCGCTATGGTCTGAAATCCGGGAAAGCTCAGGAAGGCTTTCCTTTGCTTGAACTCATATCGCTGGAGTATTTGTTTGCCCAGGTTTGTCTTTAACATGCTGTGATATTTTCATCACCTGCATCTTCTTCTTTCATATGGAGAAAGGTGATATGTAGAGTATCCAACCTCTTTGTCTCCTGTGTTTGTAAATCAGGCGAAACATGAATTTGTGAACGAGCTGATACAAATGGAGGAGATTGAGCCAGAAGAGGAACGAAGTCGCTACAAAAATGAGAGCTTGGGAATGGCTGTGCTTCAGCTCGCACACCTCGCAATAGAAAGTGGTTCTACTTTACAGGAAGTTGCCAGAAAAATAAGGTAATAGTTTGCAAGGGATAAATATGCTTTCTTTTTAAATGTTTGGTATCAAACAGATGCGACTGCAAAATACTACTAGAAAGAAAATCATTTCACAGTTACCAATTATTGATTATGCTGTAATAATTTATCAAAATGCTTTTGACACATATATATATTAAACCAATAAATCTGCATACTATATGCAGATTATTTTTCGATGTCCCTATAGAACTCATCCCTGTATACCATATGACAAACTTAACTGGTTACAACCAAATAGGAGACGACAATGGCATTGGTTGCAATTCTTATTTAAATGTGTCCATTTTGATGTCCGTCTATATCTAAAATGTTTCCTTATTCAATTTAAATCCACTTATTCTTAAAGAAACTCAGAAAATCTGTCCTTTACCTCGTAATGAGGTTGACCGTCGCTCTTTTCCTTTAAGGCTCCAAATGATTGGAACCATCTACCAGTATCTTTAAGGGCAACAACATCTCATAGCTACTTTAGAACCTTACTTTATGTAAATCTTGAAACAACCTGTCTGTGTCTGTAATTTTCCTTATGTTCAATATCTAATTATTTATAATGTTTATTCCTTATGTTATAATATGGGGAGGTGAGAGGAGCGAGTAGAGTGGGTTTTGTGAACTAAATCAATTTATATAATGATTGTCTTGTGTTAGGTGTTAGTCTTTAGTGTATTGTTTGTAATATGTCCCGTGTCACCATCTATTTGTAATTTTATGTCTGTAATATTGTTATTGTTATGTCTGTGAATTGTGTTGTGTTGGTCCCCCTGGCAAACGAGATGCCACATCTCAAGGGGTTTTCCATAAAAAAATGTACTTAAATACCTTCTTCTTTTCTGATTAGAAAGTAGGAATACGTTTATTTATTTATTCATTCATTCGTTCATTCATTTAAACAAAAAGTTATTTAGTATTTTCTGCTGCTTTTACAAGTATCGAATTTTTTTATGTATCTGCTTTCAGCTTCCTAAACTGCATTCCAAGATCTTTTGCCAAACAAATTTCCAGAGACAACTTGCTGACAAAACTCAGGATTCGGAGGGTATTTACAGAATTTGTGAATACCTTCCAGCAGCACACGATGGAAAAGGGAAAATTGGGTGTCCAGGAGATCATGTACAAGTACATCTCCACTCTCGAACACTTAGCTCCACATTTTGGCACCGAGACTTTTTGTGCAACCCACCTGGAACTCAGAGAGGATGGAAACAATGCTTTTTTAAACAGCAGCCATGGTGTGGAGGGCCCGAAAAATGACTTCACAACCCCTGTCACATGTGAAATAATGGTGTCTGGCACCAAGGGGATTCAGTGGAGAAAGAGGCCCCTTCAGAAGGTTTGTCAAACTATATTTTTAGCTTTCTGAATTTTGTTGTCATATTATGCAGACTTTTTATTATCTTAACTTTTCAACCTAGGCGCAAGCAAACTCGTACCTCAGTTATGGCTACCTGAACTACACGAAGAACGCAAAACAACAGTCCGGTCAAGCAAATGAGGACACTCCCAATAAATGGATCTCCTTCTGTGATTTCCCTGAAATAACTCACATAGCCATTACTGAAGCTAATGTGTGCATTAGCACTCAGGACAATCAGTGCATGGTAAGAGTGCTTGTTTATCTGTCTATGTAAAAGCTGTTATACTTTAATTTAATTGGCAAATGTTCTAGTTGAAATACTGGACATGGGTAATTCAGCTGATGAGGTTGAATCCACTGTGTGATACACATGTATGCTCCTTATTCTGCTGTTTAACTGTCTGGCTGTGAGTGCTTTTGGTTTTGCTTTGGGCATTTTGAGGAGTTTTAAATGTATGTGTCTGTAGGTGGAAGCTCAGATTGTAAGCTAGTGTTTTTTTTTTTTTTGGGATATGTATGTAGGAGGTACACATGAACTCCAGCCAGGAGGCCCATTCCTTCATCTCCCTTCTAGATGGATACTACCGACTGACTGCAGACGCCTACCACTATCTTTGTAAAGAAGTGGCTCCCCCAAGGGTAGTCCTGAGTGAAGCAAATGCATTGCATGGACCTATGCAGTAAGTTTTTTTTTTTTTTTCAACTGTTATACAAGCACATTTAGACACAAAGACTGCAAAGAGAAACGGCTATATCGTGACTGTGGTTTGCTTCCAGTGATGATTTTGTGCTACACAAGCTGAAAAAGGAGGCAACGGAAGATGGAACTTGCCTTGTTCGGTGGAGTGTCTTCGACTATCACCTCATCATCTTGGTTGTGCTGACCAAAAATCAGGTATGTCGACACCTAAACTCTTCTGGGAATTATTGCAATGCAGTATTGTTGAAAAATTTCAGACGCTACATGGTTACCTGTGTTAATCCCCGCAGGATGGATCGCCATCCGGTCACAAGCAGTTTCGTATCCAGCAGAAGGGTTCAGTGTTCTGCTTGGAGGGATGGGATCAAGAATTCTCCGATGTAAAAAAACTCATAAGAAACCTTAAACCCTTTGTGCTGAAGTCAGGTGGTGACTGCTGCACAATTAAAAAATGCTGTTTACCGAGACAAGCAGGTTTGTCTTTTGGACTTCTCAAATGTCTTTTTGTATAAAGTAACATGGATGTGGGCATTTAGCGCTCAACACAGGGTTTTCTGTGTGTTCTGGGGGTTGTAGAGATTTCCAACCTTCTGGTGAAAAGGCAAGGTGCAGATCAACACACTCACTGTGACTCCATGCCTTTGAATCCAACTGAGGTGCTGCGTTTCTACCCGATCAAGGACAAAGAGATCATTCAGGTTGTGGCTGTATATTCATTTTTTATTTATAGGATCTTTATGCTCTCTGTTTCTGTAATTAACTAGGACGGTGTTTGTGTTGTATGCAGAAGGATCACTTGGGCCGTGGCACCAGAACTAACATCTACTCAGGACACTTGATACGGGGAGTAGACAACAACAATGATGATTTTGAGTTCAACAACAACTCTGCTGACCACACAGGCATCCCTGTGGTTCTCAAGATTTTAGACCAAAGCCATGAAGATATTACTTTAGTAAGCTCCATGAAATTTAGATGAAACTATTAAAAAAAACAGTGCATGTCTGATGTTTAAACTTTGATGATTCCTTCCTCTGTCTCTTAGGCATTTTTTGAAATCGCAAGTCTCATGAGCCAGGTATCCCACAGTCACCTGGTGCACGTACATGGCATGTTTGTGAAAGGATCTGAAAGTAAGAGCAACAACACCATCCACTTCTACGCATTTCCATTTCTAGCAACTTCCTCATTTGCTGCTTCCCTATCACACATATGTTTATTGTCTCTTGTCCAATTTATTTGACCACAAAGTAAACCGTGTAGCAAGTACAAATGTTATCCTGCTTTATAGATGATTCTAGTTTTATTTATTTATTTTTTGTGAGTCTAAAAGAAGTTGGACCTCTTGCCTCCACAGACATCTTGGTAGAAGAATATGTGACGTTTGGGCCCTTGGATGTTTTCCTTCACAAAGAAAAGGACAGTGTGAATGCTCAGTGGAAATTAACAGTTGCCAAACAACTTGCCAGTGCCCTCAGTTATCTTGTGAGTTAAATACTTTTTGTGTTTGTCTATGCCATTCATCATAATTCATTACAATGAACTTATGTCTGTTTAATCTTGCAGCTTTAAGCTGTAGTTCAGTGAGAAATACTTTCGAAACATAATCAGAAAGTGTGCATTTTTGACTGGACACCAAGTTTGCTACACTGAGGCAGGAAATTAAGCAATATTATTATCAGGCCAAGTTCTGCGATGAGTGCTGCTAGCTGTTTTTTTTTTTTTTTTTTTTAATTTTTTCATTCCCCAAATCATATCATTAAAACTTAATTTGGCAATTATTCAACTAGAACTTTGCAAGGATTTTTCAAGACAGCCTCACATGTGCTACTCTCAAAACATTGTTTGTAAAATGTCTGTAATCTTTGTATATATGTGATTTTAATATAAGTAGGGTGATATGTCAATGCTTATTTCTGCATTGCTTGCGAGATATCAGTTATGTAAACATTATGTGGGTGGGTTGGCTTTGTAAAAAAAAAAAAAAAAAAAGAAACACAATATAATCCGTTTTAAAACCAATTTACATATAAAGAGTCAACATCCGTGTATTTTTGCTATCCCAGGAGACTAAACAGTTGGTTCATGGAAACGTCTGTGCCAAGAACATACTGGTGGCAAGGAAGGGTCTAGAATATGGCACTACTCCTTTGATCAAGCTGAGTGATCCAGGAATCGCCCCAAATGTCCTCACACGAGAAGGTCAGTACCTGCATAAGCTCTTAGTTTGCCCAAACTCACTTGAAAGTGTCTCAGTTCAGTTATCTTTAGATGTCCTTATTTTAAAGTGGTAATGCTATTCAGCAGTGCAGTCAGATGTTGGAAACAGGAAGATTTAACCACACCACATCCTTTGAACTCTTTCCTGTTGTCTTGCAGTTTTATATTCATTGTAAACTGACTTGACAACAACAAAAAACAAAGTTTTATCACTCTGATGTAAATAAGTTTTGACAAAATTAATGTAAAGGATGAAAAAAGATGTCAAGTACTTTAAAAGTATTTACTCTGTTTGTTCATGTATTAGGCTATGGTTAATTATGCTCTGTTATTATTATGAGCATTAAAAAAAAGTACAAGAAGCTTTTAGAGTCATTTTCGTTATTGCTCCTTGACCCCGCAGAACGGTTGGATCGTATCCCATGGATTGCACCTGAGTGTGTTGACAGCAGTGGACCTATTAGTAATGCTGCTGACAAGTGGAGCTTTGGTGTCACATTGCTCGAAATATTCAACAATGGTGATCTTCCCATGAGTGGCAGCACATTGTCTGAAGTAGGCCTATTCCTCAGTTTTAATCTGCCAGTCACTCAACAGCTAAAAGCTTCATATGCATGTGTTATCCTTAGTGCATCTAACTGTAAGTCTTTTCACATCAACAGAAGGAGTGCTTCTATGAGCAAAAGGGCCGCCTGGATGAGCTGGCTTCCCCGGCACTGGCGAGCTTCATCCGTACATGTTTGACCTATGAGCCTGAGGAGAGGCCCTCATTTCGCACTTTGCTCAGGGATCTCACAGAAATCATGAGAAAAAGTTGGTCTTTCATTACTCATCTGATGTTTTGCTTTTCTTTCAGTCCGTTTCAGCGTATTTACTAAACGGATGTTTCATTCTTCACACAGATCCTAACATAGCTTATTGTGAACCTATCCCGAAATCGGACCCCAATGTGTTCGACAAACGCTATCTGAAAAAGATTAAAGTGTTGGGAGAGGTGAGTATCAACTCCACGCCAGTTCATTTCTTTATCCATGCATTGAGAGAACAATCTGATGCTTACTGTTCTGTACAAAGGGCCACTTTGGAAAGGTGACACTCTGCAGGTATGATCCACACAATGACGGGACAGGAGAGCTTGTGGCCATGAAGACCTTGAAGCAAGAAAATGGTCATGTGCCTGACAGCTGGAAGAAGGAGATAGAAATCCTGAAGTCCCTCTATCACTGTAACATTGTCAAATACAAAGGGTCTTGCACTGAGAGGGGTGAGTTTTCAAGTGTCCTTAATCTGCTTTAAATATATATATATATATATATATGTATATATATATATATATATACATATATATATATATATACATATATATACATATATATATATATATATATATATATATATATATACATATATATACATATATATATATATATATATATATATATATATATACATATATATATATATATATATATATATATATACATATATATATAGTGTATGTGTATATATATATATATATATATATATATATATATATATATAGTGTATATATATATATGTATATATATATATATATACATATATATGTATATATATATATATATATACATATATATATATATATATATAGTGTATATATATATATATATATATATATATATATATATATATATATATATATATATATATATATATATATATATATATATATATATATACACACTATATTCACACGGCTGAAATATCAACTGGAATAAAAACAAATCTCTTTTTGAACTCAATATTTTGAGTTTTCAACTTGCTGAGCACCTGTTTGGGAAATGCTTTATCCTGAAAATGGTGGAGTAAGATTAAAAATGCTGCTGTATTGTGCATTGACAGGAAGAGACGAAGTACATCTAATAATGGAGTACCTTCCCCAAAGGAGTTTGCGAGAGTATCTTCCCAAAAATAAAGTTGGTATGGCTCAGTGCCTCTTGTTTGCACTGCAGATCTGTCAGGTGAGTTTAAGTGGTTAAGTATTGACTGTAGTTTGTGCCCTGAAGTCTTGTTTCTGCAAGAATAATGTCATGCATTTACTGGGGTTAAAAAAGTAGAGTTAAGTTGAGTACATCATCATTCAGATGCACTCTCTTTCTGATCATTGTGCAACATAAAAGCAACAAAAAGACATATTGCATCACAATAAAATGTAATTAGATTTTATAGCACTGGGTGTTTTGTGTTTATCAATATAGCTTGACTGGTCAAATTATTGCATCAAGTGAACATTATTTTGTCTTATTAACTTGCAAAAGGTTTTAATAAGTTGTTGAGGTTGTTTAAGCAGCACTTTGACCTAAATGTTGATGTCAACTATCTGTTACGATGACAGTAACACTTCTAGCCTGTCAATATTGACCAGGTACAGTAATCTCCTTAAAGCAGGTAGTGTTGGTGCAAGTACAATGTTTGTTATGTTTGTTGCCTTAGTGTTGCATGGAAACGCATCATTTAGCCACAGAAAGACGCATCAGGTGGCTGGGAAGCAGGCTGCTTCAAATATTACAAACTGAAATTAAAAGTCTGTTGTGGTGGTGGTGTTAAATAATATCAGTGTAGTGGCATAATCTGTTCGCACAAGCTGATATGAATATACTCACACGGTTTGAGGACAGTATCTCTTTTATTTGAGATTATTTGTCATTGAGGAGTCAAATATCAATAAAAAAGTTGATCCCAAATGGGTTGCAATGCAAAGACATTCATTAGTCTTTCTAATGATTTCTGTCTAAACGACCTGCAGACACACATTACTATTTATACAGACCCATGCTGCTGATGTGGTTAAAAATTCCCCATAATATGCTTATTGTGTTGCTCTCTTTTGAAGGGGATGGAGTACTTGCATTCAAAGCGCTACATGCATCGCGATTTGGCTGCTCGGAATGTCTTGGTGGAAAATGAGAATTTGGTAAAGATTGGAGACTTTGGCCTGACAAAATGCCTCCCTGAAGGAGTGGTTTACTACCGTGTCCGCGAGAATGGAGACAGCCCTGTTTACTGGTCAGTTCATGCAGTACTTGTGAGTTTTCTTGAATGCTCTGTTTTGTGACTTTGGTACTTAAATTGATGGTGTTGCACTTTTTAGGTATGCCATTGAGTGCTTGAAGGACAACAAATTTTCTTTGGCCTCTGACGTTTGGTCCTTTGGAGTTACCTTGTATGAGATCCTGACCCGCTGCCACAGTCGGCAGAGCCCTCCACAGGTACGTCATAAACAGACATTGCAAGTCGAAACTTGCATGTGTTCACATTTTGGAAAATTTAAATACATCCTTTTTTTTTCACGTGTAATGCTAATTTTTCTACTGTGTGTGCATTTTGTAGAAATTCTCGGAAATGGTGCCAGGCCAAGAACCGATAACCGTGCCGATACTCGTGGGTCTGTTGGAGAAAGGTCAGAGGCTACCTTGTCCCAGAGACTGCCCATTTGAGGTAACATTAAATACACATAAACCAAATGAACATTTTATTTCCATTATCATGGACCAGTTATCTCTAATGTTAATGATGTCAACAGGTGAAGTTGTTAATGGAACGGTGTTGGGATACGGATCCTGCAAATCGGCCATCATTCAAAGACCTCATTGGAAAGTTTGAGGCTATGCTCAAAAGCTATCACTGGCCATCTGACACAAACCTATCCATGTCCCAGATTTGCTGATGAACTCTTGGGTGACACATGTGACTACACGTCATTACTTTGATGAAAATGTATTTATAAGGTAGCCAGTAGTATTTTAGTGCACTCCATCTAGCATATATTTCCAGAGATGTCTTTATAAATGTATAATGGTAAAGCACACTGATATCTGATATCCTCTAACATAATGGTATCTCAGGCTTTAACTGTGTGTACCTTTTCTCCTGAGTTGAACTTCATATTGTAAATGAGGGCTTGGCATAATCGGCCATTATCAGTTTTTTTTGTTTTTGTTTTTGTTTAGAGTTTCATGTTTCACAGTATAGAAGGTTTCTGTAAGGTGAAAATATTTCTGTCTTGGGTTTTGCATATCTGTACTTATTGTTTTAAGATGTATATGAGCCTTGCATGGAAATTTTTAAATGTAAAACAGATTCAAAATATAATAAATCCATTCCCACCTTCTCTTTTATTGAAAGCGGAATAGGTCTTTTCGTTAAAGCATTGTCACAGATGTCCTGCACACAACAAAGATCAGCTGTATATTTCTCCCTAAAGTTTTCTTGTCCAATTTGGTGCTTTTCTATACATTACAGTTTTAAGCAGAATATAAATACACTTAATTTGTACTTTGCTGTGTAATTTAAAGAGTAGTGCATTGTTGGACTAGTTCTTACTGTGCAAATGAATCAAAGGTGTGAATAAAATTGATACAGATAGCCACAGGCCCTACAGCTAAATAAAGAGAGCAGTCAAATATAGCACTAACTTACACTCTGCATGTGCTGGTAACCATGACAAGTTTGTTAATACAATATAGCCCATTATTTAAGTGGGTAATGTTCCCATGTTTGCTGATTTCAGAAATTCTGTCACAATCCAATTTAGACTTTTTAAATTCTGGAGCTAGCAATCAATATTTTTCTGATATTATGTGCTGATTTAACTGAATCGATGTTTGATTAGTTTGAATTGATGTTATTGTATTGTTTATCTTTATATTAGTGTATTGTTAGACTCTACAACACAAATGAAGTTTAATGAAAATTTTAAGGTATAACAGTAATTTTATGTCCATGTTTGTAGAAGACATGTCCATGTTTGTGTAATACTGCCAATTGTGCCTGTGGTAAGAAGCCAGCAAGCAAACCTCAAACCTATCACTGACTCAATATTGGGCTTCTTGGTGGTGCTTGTACAGTTAAGAATCATAAAGACATTAACCAAAGTTCTCAGATTCTGGCTCATTTGTGTTGAGTTTATGTTTTTCTGTCTCCTTGTGTTGTGAGCATTAGAGGGATATCTTTATAGAAACTCTTGAAGTTGTCTGAACAGTTGCAGGCACCATTTTTAATGCATGTTATTACAAATGTGTCCAACAATTAAGCATTTGTACACATGGAGAAAAACTTACAAAGGATGTTGCATTGTTCGGCAGTTCTGTTTCATAGTAAGTGTTGTATTTACTGTCAAACTCCACATAAGCTATTAGCAAATAACTCACAAAGCTTCTTTAAAAATCTGGCACTGATATAAAATTTTCAAAGAAATTTCTATCTTGAAAATAATCTCACAAATATTACAGTATTATGAATCTTTTAAATGATTGGAGTTTTAAAAACAAGTAAACTTTAAATGTGCTTTACAACAAAATAAATAAATGTGATTTATATGTTGCTGCAGCATATTACATTTTGGAACACCACGGCCCCGCCCCCATCCTACGCTACGTCGTAGTCATGGAGAATGCGTCCCCGTGTCGTCCAATGAGAAGCGGCGCTGGGGCCATGTGTGTATTGTTTAAACTGCTCAAATCAGGCAGAGTTTCCAGACCGATAAAACTTCCACCAAAGTGAGTGATGGCGGCCGCCGTGTCTGTTTGTACAGCTGGAGATGAAAGTACAGACACTGGGCCCAGTTTTGTGTCTCGTCCACTAAATGGAAATTTCGACCTCGCTGCGGATCAAGAAAACTGGATGGTGAGAGATCACCGGTATTCCGAAGTCGTACCCGAAAAGGACGCGACATTGGGACATGAGTATCAGCGAAGGGTCGAGGAGGACTTGACATCACTGAGCCTAGAAGAAGTTGAGAGCCGCTTGGAGAGAACTCGTCGGGAATTTTACAACCGCAGGAAAATTATAATAAAAAATTTACCATCCGACGTTAGTAATCAGGTATGGGTAGAGTTAGTTTTTAATGAGCATTTTTTTTGGCGGATGAATGATTGATTGATGAAGTACTTTGGCTAGTTAGCCTAGCCGTAGTATGCCTGCCATGCTACTAGTGTTAGCCTGCTAGCCCTTTAACTCGTTGGCTGACTTTAACCTTTTTTTTTTTTTTTTTTTTTTTTTTACATCATTTAATTAAATTTTCAACTAATCCAGAGTTCAAAGCAAAATTTTGTGACAGTCACTGAAAGTTTATTGCATAATTGGATGGTTAGCTATTAACTACGCCAACCTGTTTAAAATGCCAGATGGTCAGATGGCTGTCAAGTCAGTAATGGTCATTTGTGGCCTGTGTGACCTGCCAGCTTGGCCTTGTCGGTAACTTTTATATTATATTCGACGAGCTGAATGGTTGGAGATTTAAATTAGTGTTGAGATGAACAGGTGCACTCCAACTTTTTCAAGTGTCTATTTGTTGTTAATCCTTGCGTCTCGATGTGTCAGCCTGCCCGAGTTGTACTCATGATGCTACATTTATTGGGAACGTGCCTGACTCGTGGGGAGCGGTGGGCCTGCGGGCGGTACCATTGTTCCCAGAGGGGGTTGTAGCGGTAGTTCGAGATGTGAGTTCCCATACAACAAAAGGTGGAAGGCGTAGAGACAAAACGTTTCAGAAAATGCTAGAGAGCATCACCATTGGTTTTTGAATGGGCAAAAGCAGCACAGAACAATTTCTCCTATAACAATGAGGGAGTTATTCAATTCTCTCCCCCCCACACAGGTGCACTTGTTGTCAGTTTCCCAATGGACATGAATGAGTTAATTATGTGACGATTAAAATCGGCAACTAGGCATATATCAATGGCAAAGTCTTCATCATAGTTAATTAATCTGTGAATAGTTCTGGGGTTGTTTGAACTTTGGATTTTCACATTTAAATCTTATGGTGGAATAATTGTCTTTTTGTATAAACAGGAGGTCCACGAGCTGTTGGGCAACTATGATTTGAAGTACTGCTTTGTTGACAAATACAAAGGCACAGGTTGGTCCACCACCATTATCTATCATGTTACATTCCTTTTAATATATAATTGGTAACACACACACACACACACACACACACACACACACACACACACACACACACACACAGAAAATGAGTTTAAAGAGCCAAAAAAAAAAAAAAAAAGCTGTAGAAGGCGCTGTTTATTTTAAAACCGGCTCACTAATTGTGGAGGTCCCTGGTTGAATTCCTAATTTATACAACTGTTACAAGATAAAGTTATTGACTCTTGGCAAGACCTCTGACAAAAATTATCAATGGCTTCTACAGCAAAAAAAAAAAATTACTGTAAAATTAAAACCCTTTTACACCCTTAGTATAGGAATTTACTCAGCTGATCAGCATGTTTCAGTAATTCATCATTGTGACAGACATGAAGATAATATTTTTTTTCTCTAAGTGGTTGTCTCAAGTGTCAAATTTCATTGTTATCAAACTGATGTGCAGCATCACCATCAAACTCTTTACGAGCCATATTTAGGAGTGAGACATCAGCTCAGAATATACCTTTTAAACGACTTAATACTTTAGCTGAGGTGCATTAGTCAGATGGCAAATTCAGAGTATATCTGGTATTTACCAAGCTGTTGTGGCAGAAAACTAGTTGCATGTGGTGTTTGTCATTTTTTTAACATTAGGAGTCTGACACATTTCTAGATCCAGATCTAAAGGGCTGTTCTTATTTTTCTCTTTGCTGTCAGAGATGATCAGCAAGTTAAGATGCCTCAGATTCTTATCAGTCAGTGTGATTGATTAGTGTTGCATCCCTGACAGGAAAGATAGTGTTTCCTGACATTGTGCCACAGGCATTGTCTCAGACATGCTGAGCAGAAATAAACAGTGTCAACAACAGAATTTGTTCCTTGAGACCTCTTTGAAAGTTGATGTGTATCTTAGTGCTGGCTCTACAAATGTCACTGCCACACATTAAATTTAATTTTAATGTTTTTTTTGTTTTTTTTTCCCTTCCTGACTATTGCACAGCTTTTGTGACACTATTCAATGGGGAACAGGCGCAGTGTGCCATCAAAGAGTTCCACCAACATGTCCTGCGAGACAGGGAGATCTCAGTGCAGCTGCAGCCGACCGATGCTCTGCTATGCATCGCGAACCTGCCTCAAGCTTTCACACAGCAGCAGTTTGAGGAGCTGGTGCGACCCTTTGGCAACTTGGAGCGCTGCTTTTTGGTTTATAGTGCCTCCACAGGGCATTCCAAAGGCTATGGCTTTGTGGAGTACATGAAAAAAGACTCTGCAGCCAGGGCCAAGTCGGAGCTCTTAGGGAAGCAGCTGGGCTCCCGCATGCTGTATGTTCACTGGACTGAGGTGGGCTCACTCACATACCCACAGCTGCACTCCAAATGCTTGTGTGTTGATCGCCTACCTTCAAGCCTGCTGACAGCTCAGGACCTCCGCAACGCTCTCAACGACACCCATTCACCAGTGTTCTGCCAGGTGAGTTTATCACACAACACGATATCAGTAAATCAATGAATTCAGAAAAAGGATTATCCTGATTTAAGTTTACACTAAGAGAAATGAATAAATCCTTAACATGGCACTGGTTGTTGCTCTGTATCTCCTATCTTTGGTAGTGTCTTTATGCAGCTGATGGCAGATTAAGAGTTTTTGAAGCTTATTGATGTTGAGTGCTATCATATGTATCTGAAGCTGGCCCTGAGGGTATTGGGAGTAATTTGAAGAGTTTATTTGAAAAAAAGAGGGTCAAATTGCTCTCTGTATTTGATCTTTGAGGACCTTTAACCTTTGACCTGGTTTTCATATGGGCGTGCAAAGTTTCCATGGCAAATGCTGGTTTCTATGGTGATGACCACCTGACTCCCACAGGTGGTGTCATTCAGCAGGCTTTTCTGGAATGAGAGAGGTGTGTCTTTTAGCACAACAGGCAAGGATATAGGTGTTTTTTTGTTTTTTTTTTCTTCCTTTTACATTGTATTAATGGCAGCAGTGATTGAGTGTGTGGTTGTTCTAGGGAACAGTTTTGTTTTGTTTCACAGTGCTTGTTGAAATAAAGCACGAGTGGCTTATTTGTTAAACCCGATGCTGGCAGATCCCAGGCCTCTTGCAGTGAGTGATGGTGAGAAAACGTGCAAGGTTCATAATTTGCAGAATTATGGCAGTTGTTTTGTTTTGATTTTTCTTGCCCACAGTTGGCTCAGGGACAAGATGGAAGTTTCCGGCGTTTTGCTGTATTGGAGTTTGCCACTGCGGAGATGGCTGAGGAGGCACAGCGGCTCGCAGATGGCAGGCTGCTGGGCGGGACGCACATCAGGGTGTCCTTCTGTGCCCCCGGCCCTCCTGGAAGAAGCATGCTGGCTGCTCTGATTGCTGCACAAACCATGGTATTGCTGTTAAATCGATTTGCAGCAGTTACATGTCTTAAAGCTGCCTCTTTATTAGCAGCGTCTCTTTTGCTGATTATTTGGCCTGTTCTTTTCTCCAAGGCTGTAAATAGAGGCAAAGGTCTCCTTCCTGATCCCACTGCCATGCAGATACTCACAGGTCTTAACAACCCTGCCACACTCAAGATGTTGCTAAACCCTCTACAGAAACAAGGTTAAGAGTCCACATCTGCTGTACTTCATTAATAATTTATTTTCTTCTGGTGTGGATCTGGATGTTTCTTTGTTTGTTTTTTTTGGCAGGCCTCCTTGGGGCATCTCCTGCAATGCCACTGCTGGCCAACCCTGCTCTCTCTGCTGCCCTACTCCAGCTGCTTCTGCAGAACCAGGCCAAAGTCCAGCAGGTACCTTTCAGCATCTTCTCTGACATGCTTTCTCCCTGCTGCTCCTTCACCCTGGTTTTGATTCATCCTCTCCTACTCATACTTGCTTTCTCCTCCCTCTTTGTTCCGTCCCTCTGCTCCATTAGCAAGCCTTTCTGGGAAATCATCTTCTGTGGGCTCAGGTGCTGCACAATAAAGAAAACCCTCTAGTGCCTAGTGTGAGTGATGATGGTGTTTAGTGTTTGGCTTTCAAGTGTATGGGGCGGAGGGTGAAGCTAGATGGATCCTAGCTTTTTTTTTTTTTTTTTTATGTGATTGCTGAAAGAGGACAGCTTTGCTTGGGTTGGTAAGCTCTCTGAGAAGGTGTGAGGTTTTTATGATTGTATGTGTGGGGTGTTCTTTTGAGTGGTGCTGAGTGATGCAGTAGGTGTGCTTCTCTATTGTGTGCCAAAATTGTAAATACCTGTTTTATGAGGACATAATCTTATATGTGGTGAGTAAACCTCTGCTGATTAAGAGTGCTTGTGTAATTCAGTGTTTTTCACCGCACGAGTGCTGCAGCCAAGCTGAGTGACCCTCTTATGACACTGCTCTCCTTCGGCCAGCAGGCTGGACTCATCGGGGAGAATCCTTTGGCTGCGCTGCCTGTCCAGCAGGGAGTCCATCTGCTTGGAGACCTCCCTCAAGGTTTGGCATCCGTCAGTTCCAGCTGTAGTACCTTGAGCTACTAATTGCACGTTGTTGCTTTGCCCCTCATTCTAAACATCTGTATCTCTCTCTTTCCTAATTCAACACTCTTTGCAGTGCTTATCTTGGTCAGACTTTTAAGTTACCAGATTAGGCTTAATGCTGTGTAAAACTAGAAGGGGAAAAGGGTTAGTTGAACATATTAAATGAAAAAATCAAACCGATCAGATTAATTGAATTGATTACAAATTGGAATCATAACTTTTAATCATGTTAGGTGGTGTTGTCTCAGGACTGGGCCTGCAGACAGATCCCCGACCCCCACTAAAGCAAGTACCAGTCAGCAGACCCCTGGCAAGAGAGCAGGACTCCCCCCCATCAGCATGCAGCTTCCCCCAGACTTCCTCTCCCACCCTACCCGGCATCTCCATGCCCCTGATGAGAGGCATGATGGGGGCAGATGGCTTGGCAGCACAAGGGGTGAGGTTTCAAGTCATTTCCATCAGGATATTTCAGCTACTTGTACTTCACACCATCTTTTTGCCTTTTGTGATAATGAATAAGAAGTTGAGGGGGAAAAAAACAACTTTTTCTGGCTCAATGTCAGGTATCTATACTGGGCGATCCTCCAAAAGATGTGAACCTTCTCCACAGTGCCTTCCTCAATGTCAACAATGTTTTTCCCTCAGGTGAGATGACGCTCCCTCCCTCCCGGGGGGATTTTCTTGCTTGGTAGTCTGCTCTAGTTCACTGCATCACCTCATACATTCTGCCAGAAACATCCATATTTTCTCAGCCTGCCTTCCCTCTGCTCCAGGAGCAAGTTGCAGACCTCACCCCTACAGGAAGAGGCCTACACTAAGTAATGTGTCCAACCAGCACACACATCAGAATATACAGCAGAATTACAACCTGTGTTACCAGGATTCCTTCAGCTCTGATTATCCTCCTCTGCACCAGGTAACCAACACGTTTAGTCTTGTTTGTGTGTCAGGAATTTGTGTTGACGACACTGAAAGATGCTACTTCACTTCTCACATTGACTAGCATATAGTGGGCTGTAATATATGAAGTCATCTGAATTTCCCCTTTCTTTTCCTTTAACCTCAGGATCCTCTAGCCCACTCGTATGAACAGCAGGAAAACCTTGATGCAGGGGCCATGGCAGGATTCGGGCAGCAGGTAGTGTTTAATCAGACGGTTTAGACTGGCTCTGGCACATTGTTTTCCATTGTTTTCAGTACATAAAATGCGTAGTTTCAGTTACAAATACAATTTTTAACTTGTTGAAATATCGGCAGCTTTCTCATCATCATGACTACAGTGAGCAGTTTTCCCACTGCAGTTACTCGGTCAGCCCACCGCTGTCGTCGTACTTCAGCTCAGGGCCAGAGGCTCCCAGTAACAACCTTTCCAACACCCATCTCAACAGGGTAAGTCCACATCTTCAGATTGATTTAAAGTCCCTTTGTTTTTTTTAAACTATTGATTACTTGTGAGCACACGGCAGAATTGGATGATAAAGTGGAGTGTTGGGGCTCCAAGAATAAGCCATTGTCAATAATTGATGTTGCACTGTGATTGCCTGAGTACTGTAAGTCACAGAATTTGTTGTTTTGTCTTCAGGCTGTGGGAATGCCTCCTGTGAGCCACAACACCAACTATCCTCCAGGCCTGGGGAGTGTTATGAAGGTAACTAACAGAGCGTCTTAATTACTTGTTATTCCTGCCATAAAACTGTCAAATCTTTATTTATATTTATTTTTAAATTTGTTTTTTCCAGACACCCATAGGAAGCCACAAGCGCGTGTTCTCTCGTCTAATCCCATCTCCAGAGCCGAGTCCCGAGGGTGGCTACGTGGGCCAGCACTCCCAAGGCCTTGGTGGTCATTATGCAGACTCCTACCTTAAACGTAAGCGTATATTCTGAATACAGCTGAATGCCTCTTGGCTGTGAGAGTAGCCATTTAACAGCCAGGTCACAGTGGGATTTGTCTCTAGTGTACCCCTGTGAGTGACTCATGGAGGGCACTGAGGAATGTGGCTTGTTGCTGTTTGGACAGTAATGTCGCTCCATGGGGAACTTTTGTCCCCTCCCCTCTTTGTGTGTGTGTGTATCTTCTGTTTTACTGTACTTTGTAAATTAACTTTTTACTTTTTTTTTTTTTTTTTTAAATTTGAATTTTAATTTCATGTTAAAGTTGTACAGTGTGAAAAAATGGTTAAGTAGCATATGAAGTCTTTTCTTTTTAAAGTTTTTTTTAAATTTTTTTTTTTTGATTATCCCTGTATTGAGTGTGATGTGCCATCAGATCTATAGATGGATTGACCAGTTTACAGTAGCAGACGTGCTGCTTTTAATAATGGTTGACGTCTCATGATTTTGATACTGTCCACGATTTCAGGCAAAGGGACTTGTGATGTATTAAAAACAAGCTATTTCAGAGGCCTTACTTTCCCGACTTCATGTAAAAAGTTGAGTAGATTGTTTTGAGATGGTGTTTTGTGTTTTCTTCTCACCACAGGGTTGTATATTTAGCTTTTTCTGGATTCAGGCTTTTCCTAACTGCTTAACATGCAGCTTTCCATCCACCAATGATAGTTGTATGTACCAACAATGTATTCTACGGTGACGTTTATGATTATTATCATTATTACATTTTAAAAACAATTCTGGGATGTCTTTAACTTTTCCACGTTGTCTTTTGATCCACACCCTTCAACCTGTTTTTACGCAGTCTTTTCTCTGCACTGGTTGTTGAGTGATGCACTTAGAGGACACAGATCACAATGTGTTTTCACCTGTAAAAGATGCCATTTCAAGTCTCCTCTCACTCAATGGTTCAGGAGTCAAATATTTCATGTAACTAGTGTGTTTCCACTAGTTTTTTTTTTTTTTCTCTCCCCCCCCCCCCCCCCCCCCCCCCCCCCCCCCCCCCTCATTTGAATGTCTTAAATCAAATGCCACACCTTGTTGGTTCAGCTGCTTGTTCGGGGGCTGCGGACATGAGTGTGCCATCTTTTGAGCTGCAAGTGCATGATAAACACTGGGAGGGTCACGGTCTCATCAGTGAGAGGCTGAATTCTCTTATCTAAATGAATGGATTGCAGCTGGAATAATGGATGCAGCCTGTGTTTGAAGTTTCCCAGTAATAGGGGAAGTTAAGTCTGCCTGGGGACATACTAATGGACGCTTGTGGCCAGTGATTGGTCATGGCTATCTTTCTCTCTCTTGCTCTCTCTGTTTTTCTTTTTTTTTTTCTTGTTTTTTCTTTTTGATAATTATCTGCTTGACAGTTTGATTGTGAAAACCCAATACCTCTGACTTCTGCTAGAAAGAGCAGTTACACTTGAGCCTTAACAGTGTTTCCTGTGACATCATCCTGCCCTGTGTTGGCTTCCATCTACATTTACCATTTCTTTATTTGCTGTGTAAATAGTTGAAAGCTTGATCAGTTTTTGGAGTCCCGAACGTTTTGTTTTCTTTAATCCCACCTGCCTATGGTCTGGTATTTTTTTGTTTGTTTTTGTGTGTGTGTGTGTGTGTGTGTGTGTGTGTGTGTGTGTGTGTGTGTGTGTGGTGTTTTTTCTTTGATTGAAACATGCTGCTCATTGTGATGTTTTCCTGTATGTTTTGACCGCTGATGTGATAGAGTGGCACGCAGCAGACTGTTCATGTTGTGTATAGATCTTGAGATGCAGCTGTACTATATATTTATCATTCATTTATACTGGTTTGGACTTTGACTGCTATCTAATCTGTACCACCATGATTGTCTCTGTATATGTGTGTGTGTGTGTGTGTGTGATGTGCGCAAGTAAATGTTATTTAAATTCATTGCTCTTTGTGGACTCATTAAAAAAAAAAAAAAAAAAAAAAAAGTAATGTGTTTTTGTATTTTTGCCCTAAATATTAAAAGTTTTGGTTTGGTATTGGTTAAAAAAAAGATTTTTAAGGGGACAAAATGAATTTCACAGTTATGTTGGCACCAAATCTTCTGAATGTGAAGAGGTGAATCTGAGCACTGTCAACCACAGGCATATTAAAAGAAAGTATGTGCAGTCATTTATGAAAACCAGTTTGACAGTTTAATAAGGTAGCTGCTTCAACTTGTTTAGTGTCATATTTAAGCATGGAAGCAAGAAATTTGCTTGTGTGAAAATAAAAATAGGGGTGGCCAGGTGGTAGGAGACAGTAAATAGATTTACATTTCACAAGGAATGTGAAGGGGTGATAACGTTTTTTGATTTGGGGAAAGAACTGTGTGGTAACCAAAGTAAAAAATCACCAACTTTACAGTTTCTCTCTTTTTAAAAAAAAGAGTAATGAACCCAAAGTGGCTCTTCTTAATCAAAGTTGATTGCATGTACAGGCATGACATGTTTTATTCTGTTGGTTCAGAAACCAACCACAAGGATAACATTTTGACATGCTAGCAGGTAGTTTTGAATGTGTGTGTGTGTTGGGTAGAGGAAGAAAAGCTGCATCAAAACATTTCCTAATAAGCTTTCTGGATGCAGGTCTGACTGTAAATGTCCTCTTTTGTTGCCCCACATGGGGGGGGGGGGGAAAGGAAACTTCAAAGCTGTAACAGCATTTCATGATGCGCTTACTGTAATGTTTAATAATTGATAACCAAACCTGCCTCAGCTGCTGTTGAGGTGCTTTCTCTGTGTACTTTTTTGTGAAACATGTCTCTGGTGATTCTAACGGGCTGCATCGATCCTTCACAGGCTGCAAATGTGACCAGTTTTAATCTTAAGCAGGTTGTTTCTAAGAGGATCATTTGTGCTGCATAATTATTTATCAGCAAAATTAGTGATCAGCCATAAAAGCTGATAATGGGATTTTCAAAACATAAAAATAACTGAATTAGTCACACCGAGAGGTGACTTTAAACTCCTTTTGTGATTAAATAACCCAATGACATTTAGATTTGATTTGGGGGGAAAAAAACGTGAGGAAAAAGACTTTAAATGTCAGCCATGTTCTTCTTGGTCCACTGTTTTGAGCACACTTTGAAATTGAAGGAAGGTTATGGAAGATCTTATCAGGCTGACCCAAAAAAGCTTAGTCGTATGTCTGGATAATGGGCTTTGCGGCACGACTCACCCCTTTGCACTGAAGACCCTCACCCTTCAGACTGAGGTGCTAAAAGGCAAAAGGTAGTCCTCTTACTCCCAGCAGCCATCAGGATGAGAGGCTCTGATTAGCTTTTATTCTTGTGTTCCCACTGAGCCTCCAGGAGGAGAGCTGCTGATGGAGATCTCCCCTTGCCGGAAAAATCATTTTTTTCTTTTCTCTCTCTCTCTCTCTTTTAAACTCTAAAGGGGGAGATGTTATTTTATGTTTGGGTTTGTCATAGCAATAAGTCTGACAAGGCTACACTCCTGTTTTGTTTTTTTTTTTTTCTTTTCTTTTTTCTATTTTTATTTTTACATCAATCTGTAATCGACAATGAAAATGAGAACATTATGAAGGAATTTTTCAGGCCTGCTGCCATTATATTAATGCTTTTCTCCCAGCCTCTGGCTTTATTTCTGTAATATTTATTTTTAATGCTTCTGGCACCCCTGAGTTGTTTCTCATACCTGCAGCCAGTCTACCCAGAGTTCTCAGAGGGATCCAATGAGGCTCTGTGGACGCTAGTCAGACACATTTAGATTTCTGCCTTTCATTTTTCCACCCACACAGTTACCCGGCACGGTTGCTGGTGAATGCTGTTGAAACCTGCGTTTTTTTTGTTTGTTTGTTTGTTTGTTTTTTCATTTCTTTCCCAAATACACACTGGAAGGAGCCAGAGCTCTGAAGACGAATCACTGCAGCATCATTTATCAGAAATGACAAACAGAAAAATATTAAAATAGATGTTTTCGTCACATCCTTATGTGTGCTGTAGACACAAATTTAAATGCCTCTCACTCGACAGCCAGCATATGCTAAATAGAAATTAATGTATTTAGATATAAACACTGTAATCGACATGTAGGAAAAACACCAAATTTTCATGTGCAGTGATTAACAGTATTACAGCTGGATTTCAATATACCGGCAATGAAGCAGAGCCAAATAAGGTATGTCATAAAAGCTGTTTATAGCAGGATTAGTCATAGAAAACAACCCACTCCCCTTGTGACAAACAGTCTATAAAACAGTAGAACATCTCTGTAGACCAGGAGGAAGCTACTAGCCTGCATTTCCCTGAATTCAGACGAGGGAGAGAGCCTTTTGGTTTGAATGGAGCTACAGCTCATACACCCAAACAAGATTAGATTATAGTGGGGATTTAAATTCCAAGCCCCAACACGTCCCCTTACACCCCCCCCCCCCCCCCAAAAAAAAAAAAAAAAGCTTGAGTATTGTTACACTCTTCATTTTCATCTTTTCCACTCGATCCTCTGTGCAACTGTATATCACAGTGGTCCCCACAAAATTAGATAAGCACTTGTGGTTATGAGAAATAGAAAAGCAATGTCCCCAGTGCAGAGTTGTGGTCTAGAAATAACACACCTGATTTAAAAAGAAAAAGAAGACACTCTAAAACCAAAATGTTTTGTCCTTTGTTCTTGGAAGCACTGCACATTCAGAGGTACTTCAGATTGTTTCAGTCTTGAATATTCATTAAATATCCAGCACATCGAAGTAGTTCTGACAATGGCCATAAAAATCATATGAGCCTGGTTTAAACTTTAAGCAACCCACGTTTTACCACAGCTCTGTGAAAAACTAATTTGTCTAAAAAAGTGTCCCTCATTCCAATTTCTTTTGGAATCATAAATTCGTGCCCCGTTAGAGTTCTGCTCAACATCGATGGCCTACTTTTATCTTGAAGTGCTCCTTTTCATTTCTCTTTTTCTGCCACAGCCATTAGTCTCTAACTTCTTCACTATCTGACCACTTCCCTCCTATTTAAACACCTACTAAATATTTTGCACTTGAATTCTTTGGATTTTGCTTAAAATCCCTGCTATGTAAATATTAACCTGACAGAGAACAGCTAGGCATACACAGATTTGTTAATAGTGCTGGTAGTTTAAAGCGACTCATAATGGGACATTTAAATTGCTTCACTACCTGCTGAAATTGTTTGCATTTCATTGGCTGAAGCCATGTTGTTGACGTTTTCTGGGGCTACTGAAGATTTATTTTGGCCACAGTCCCGCAGGTTTGACATATTTCCGTGCTTCAACACACCTATATCAAGCCGATGGGCTGTTGTGTCGAACTTGACCATTTGTATCAGCAGGGAAGCATCAAAAACCTGCAGTCTGAGATTTAGACCTTTAAATATAAGCAGTTTCAGAGGTCAGAAAGCATGCCTCAACTTGAAAACTTACTGCAGTTGTTTGTGTCTGTAGCCCATTAATAATAAATTCCACTATGTTGAAAGGACGAGAGTGCACTGCGAGAGTGTGTGAGGGGTAAAAGTACAACCTTGTGGTAATTCTGGCCCTGCCATTTCCTGTTGCTATGAAAGCTCCGCTATGCAATTGATAAGATTACTCAGCAGGTCTGAAACCTAGTTATCATCTTATTGGTGGACTTGTTCATTCTGAGGTTTCCCCAAGAACGAAACACTGCTTCACTTCTCCTCCTCCTCCTCATCCCTCAGCTGAATGAGCGAGTGAGATCTTGCTGGTTTCAAGAAAGAGTGTGGGGGGGGGGGAGTGACATTACTTGGTGCTGTGTGAATGATTGTGCTCTTTAATGTTATTCCAAACGTGATGGATCTTTTACAGCCCTGCTACAACATTAGATTTGAATCAGTCTGAGTCTGTCAACCTGACGTTATTTTAGGAATCCTTTCATCATTTAATACAAATGATACCCTGCAGAAACGCTATTACATATTACTGCGCCTCAGCCGTGTCTCACCATCCTCACGCGTCCTCTTTCTTTCTGTCACGCATACGCCCAAATTCCAGCATGTTCCAATTTACTTTTCATCATTCTGCATATGTGTAAACACAACCATGGGTACACACGTGTGGACTCACGCATTTGCTGCTAGACTGTTGCTCGCTGTCAGAAAAGAAGTGAGTATTAATATTTCATGGACCTTCACTGGCAGAGAGTGGATCCATTTCCCAGCAATCCCCAAAGCCCAGTGAGTTGTGTCCACGAGGGCCAGAGGCCAGGCAGGCTGATGACAGTCTTTCTGGACGTGCAAAGCTTGCTGCTTTCTATAATTGGCCCTTAGCTGTAAAGAGAAAATTGCCCTTAAGTTCATGTTAAGCTCATTTTAACATATATACATACAGTCTTGTACACAGTCCTACCAACCAATATTAAAATCAAAACAGGGAGAATGCATGAAACGTAGTGTTTTTCCACAGTGCACGATGGTCTCTTCCACATGGGTAAGTAAGTAAGACTGCTTGGCATTTCAATTATTCCTCACAATATGAATGTATAACATGGAGAGCCATTTGGCGAGCTTGGTCATGATAAATAAGATGCTCAGAAAATGAAGTGCAGAGCTGACTCAGGCAAAAGGAAGCTTTTTCTTTTTTCTTTCCCCCCCCCCCCCCCCCCCCCCCACACCACAGAGAAGCACTCCAATATGTACTGTGGTCAGAGGTCATGTCATATTATTTATTTTAAAGTTTTCCCAAAACTGACGTTTTTTTTAGACATACCATATCCTTATTTCTCTGCCATTGATGACCACTTCATTCCCTTTCAGTAGCATTTTATATTTAGTTGTTTGCAGTTTTACTGGTACTGATGTTTTCAAGTATCTGAAATTTTCCCAAATGGAGCGGAATAAAGTGCACTTGCATACCCCAGAGATATGTTGGTCAAATCACATTTCAGTCATCTGCATGCTGCTTTTAATTTATTATTTGGAGTTTTTTGGCAAAAGTTCAGCCAAATTACTTCTGCTCTGCAGTTACTTTAGTAGGCATTCTTCCTTCCTACTGTGTTTGGTCATGGTTTTCAACATAAAAATGAAGGCGAGTTTTTTTTCTTTTTATCAGTCTGTAGGATTGGGAAAAACAGGCGTTGCAGTAGTCTTTGTGTGCTCGCTTCTAAGTCTGATGAAGCAACTGAATCATTTGTTTAACTGGGCAGAAAAAAATCTTTAGAGAACTCCACACAGGGCTATTAAACTTCAAAGAAAAAAAAGATTTGATTTTTTTAAAAGTCTTTCCAAGAGGACTAATTTCCAATCCGGGATTTTAAGAAGTCTTCAGTTGCACTTTTAAGTGTCTGATCTATTCTTGAGCCCCAAGCAGCTTTTTTTAAATTCTTGTTTTAGCAGCTTTAAACATGACAAGACATTTTTTCCACGTAATTCTTTATGCATCCAGTTACAACTCGCTTGCTTTTCTTTTTTTTCTTTTTTTTTCTTTTGGTATCAGTTATGAAGCAGTCAGACATTGTCTTTTCAAGGAAACGGTATTGAATATACTTTTATTCAGCTGCCCAGAGAGAAAAAAAAAAACACATTTAGAGCTGTCGTTCAGCTGCAGATATACTCTAGGTTGTTGCAGAGAAGTAACATTGAGTATAAATAGGATGAAGACATAAGAAGTGCTGGATTTGATGTCTGGAGCAAAGTATTTTAAAGGTCAAAAGATTTTACATCTTTAAGCTTGGAAGGTTTTAAAGTATGTGAGGGTTGATATGCAAAGCCTGAGGAGAAACTGAGTGAACAATTCATTGCATTACTGGGATTTCTTGGGCAAACAAACCTACAGTTACAGCTTTTGGTCAGATTAAACATGCATATCCACCTCAAAGCTATGACTTTAGTGCAATGCCACGTGTATTTGACCTGTGCGTCATGCATAAATATCAAGAGTGTCTGACTGTTACAATGAATTTGTATCAGGCAGCAACAGACCCTCAACAGCTTGACATCTTCAGCCTTCCCTGCCCTGCTTTGGCCTTTAAAGACACTGACAAGATGATTAATGTTCTTTTGTGCCACTATTTTCTCTCACAAGCTTCTGCAGCAAGTACTTAAGTCATTGTTTGAAGAAGAAAATAATCTTCCTGAATCTTCTTAAGACCAGACCAAATTACGTCGAGTTTGGTGGCACTTTAAGTGAAACATTCTGGGATGACGTGGCCGTGGCAGCATGTTCATACATGCCCCACTGAACTTACACATCTTATTTCTATGTGCTCCTTTTCTTCAAACGAAAGACAAGTTGAACATCTTTTTAGTCACTTCGCTCAGAAGATTTGGAATGGGACTGTGCCTTTAGTCATTTACACCAAATTTTTTGTGTTGTTTGTTTCATTTCTTGTTCTGTATGTTGTTATTCTGTCTGTTTGCCAGCGGTATATTGGTTTTGGAGTTTAATATCATATCTCAGAGCAATATGTCTTCACATCGAACACATAAGACAGAAAAGCAGTTTTTTTTTTCCTTTCTTAATGCTCGGATATACAAGTAAAGTAATGACTTAATTAAGGCCAAGGCGGAGAGGAAAAGAGAGAAAAGACACATGGACGAAGGGGAAAAGAGCTCCTTAGGGTGTCAGTCTAAAGCTAGTAATTACACTATAGATAGAAACCAGACTAGGAATCTGTAGCGCAATGAGAATTTGTTTTTTTATAGTTGTGCATTTGTTTGTCAAAGATCATAAAATGTACGAACGCTGAAATGGCAATTCTGTAAAGACTTCTCAAGAAGGAGGAGACAAAGGTTTTTTTTTTTCCTTTTTTATTTTTAATGAAAATCTTCTGCTATGCCATCCATTTCTCCCTATGTCCTTCTTTTGTGTTTGATTGTATGAGAGTGGAGGCATCACCTTTTGGGAGAAATGAGGGAATGCTTTCAGTGGACCCTGAGGAAAAGGTGGACTTGTAGGTAATTTGTCTTGACATCGCCTCCCCTGTGCCTGCTAGAGAACAGCATGCTGCATATTGAGCACGTCAACCATTACCAGAACATTAGCAGACCTTAACCATAGCTACAACCGCTGACTATAGTTTATCAAAGTTCTAACACTGAGCCAGCTATCTTTTTTTTTTTTTAAATACATTTTTCTCTGTTTTGAGAAAAATTGGAGCACATCTCGAGAAGTATTTAAGTATTCAGGTAGCACATGCAAAGCGAGATCAGCAGCTTTCACAGATTTATCGTGTATCCAAATATCTGCCTATTTTTCCTCTGTTTTTGTTTAGACTTTTCATCTGTTTTAGATTAACGTCAGATCTGTTTCCCACCAGCCTCTACAGTGCTTCTCTGGAAATCTGAAGGCTCTTCTCCAGTAAAATTATTTGATAAGTCCAGTAAGCAGCTTACATCACTGACAGGAAATGTCTGAGGAGTATTGCCATGTTTTGACATGTAAGGGCTTCCTGGCACCCCCCCACCTCCACCCCCTACCACCCTCTTTCAATCTGCATGGCAGAAATGTTTTTTTTTTTTTCTTCATTAGAGAATATACTCATCAAAAGATAAAAGGCATGCTCTTATTTAAATTGTACTGCAGATCCCATGTGGGACGCAGCACTTGTTGGGTTTTCCCACTGAACTGAACACAGTTTATACCACGGTGGGAACTTGATAAAAGTTTTGATGAGGAGGAATTTGCAGTCTCTAAGCGCTTCAGGCTGATCTGCAGCTAAAGTGGCAGCAGTCCGTGATACTGAACCATTTAAACTCAACGAGTCACAACTTATTGTTTTCCTTTTGGGTCAACTGAAAGCACTGGATAATAATATAATCACAATAACAACAAAACGGTTTTATTTACAAAGTCACAAAATCCTTGTAAAAGAAGGGTTTACAGGAAGGGTTAAGAGGTTGGATAGTTACATGTAATAGTAATGATGTGTTTATACATATATCAGACATTACTATACATTTTTATAAAAGAAAGAAATGTTACAATTCGGAGCAGAACTGTACAATTTGACTGGTATATTGAATATGTTAGGATCTATGGATTTGTCTGTTCTCCGTTTTTATTTTCTTTAGTTTCCTCCTTCCCTGTGGGCGTGGCGGCTCACTGTGATCCTGATTACTCATTCTTCTCACCTCCAGCTGATTCCAGTGTGCTGCTTAAGAGCTCCAGTCTTCTCTCATCTCATTGCTGATTTTATTTTTGTGCACCAATGTGAGAGAAAACCACCTCGATGCCATTGCACAGCATGCCATTCCCACCGAGGAGACTGTTGTTTTCCAACGCCACAACCACAGACCGTTTCACTCATCTGGGTCTGGTATCAACATCTGCCAAAGAATACACCGCTCGCCACCACTGCCACAGTCAGTACTACTGCCAAAGGAGGAATTGTATCAAAGTTCTGTCATGCTACTTACCAGTCAGTACCCCTCTCTTGAATAGTAATTGCTTCTGGAGAACCTGTCTCCATCATACTAACTATTATGTCTTCTCTTAGACAGCCATGTTTCCGACCATGAAGATTGTGCTCATCCATTTCTTGGATGTTTGTCTTTTGCCACAGATTATCTGTTTGAGCTGTCGTTCTGTAAATAAAGAGTCTGATTAAACTTATTTTCTCCTTGTTTTTTCTTTTTTTTTTTTTTTTTCCTGGGTTGAGCAGGACATCTTTTATAAACAAACAAACAAACGAAAAAAAAAACAACCAACAAAAAATCAAGCTCTAAGCATTTAACAACAGCCCAAACTCTCTAAACACAAACTAATCACTTACTGCTTTTTGCAAATGCTCGAAATTGGAAAGTTTTCTTAAAATTGTTTCATTTGCATTTCCAATGCAAATTAAAATTTTATCTCTATTGAAAACAAAGGTTCAGTAGTTACTATTAAATCAGTTTAACATCATTTTTTGTCTCATCTTTTTCTTGGCTGAATTTCACATGTAAATTTAATATAGGATACTGTTTTCATTTTGAGCTGTGAATGTATTGAATTTCTTATTTTCTTGTTCAAACTTGTTGAATGCCTTTTTAGTGGTAAAGTTATTGGTCCAAAAATGAAAACAGAAACAAAAATTATTTATATCTTATAATCCAATGAAGTTTGCTAGTATTTATTTATTATTATTACAATTTATTTTTATATTATTTTACTGAAAATAACAAGCTGGAATTTCAAGTTGCATTTTCTTCAAATTGATCAAACCCTTGCATCTAAACTTAAAATGTTTTTATAATGTACAAAATAATCAGTCTATAACACAGAAGTTTGGATGGATGGCAGCAGGTTAATTTATTTAAATTACAGTCAATCTGATGAAAAGTTAGCTGTTACTCAAATTGCAGCATTTGAAACCCTGAAGCATCCAGTGCCAACTTATCAAATGTGAAATTTAAATGAGCCTAATTTCCAATTCCTGTTTATGCACAAAGCAGCAGACAACTGACTGAAGGTCAACACACAGTAGTCTGCAGTGGTTTGGATGGGAAGGAGATTTTTGTGTGTGTGAAAGCAGCTGAAAAAGGATGGATTTTACTTTTGTTCCTTGTCTACACACACTACCTTGAGCTGAGGAGAGGACTGGAAAATGTCTGTTGTCACTCCAAAGAGCTGAATATGACAAGAAACTCCGGCTTGGAAATAAAACTCACAGCTATCAACTAAAAAAAAGAAAGAAAAAAAAAAAGATCAAAATAATTTAATTTTAGATGCCACGCTTCAGTTGCCCACTTGAAATAATTTGACCAAACTGCTGTATTTGTTTTCTGTGACGGAAATGCGCAGTGAACATGCATGGGGCAAAACATAATGGATGAGCAAAGAAACAACCACCCATCCACCACAGAGAGAGAGAAAGAGAGAGAGAGAGAGAGAGAGAGAGAGAAAGAAAGCTAAAGAGAGGAAAGGAGGGGGAGGGCGCGTTGAGATGAAGCCAGTGTTAGTCGTCGTACTCCAGTAAATATGAGGATGGGGAAATTATGTGCCATACTGAGCAGGATGACTGAACCTCTGCAACTATCAGTTTGAGTAATTTCATGATGGGTTCTCACTGAAAAAAAAACTGAGGCAGAGGAAATTTGGACATCAAAGAAAAGAGGACCGCATCTAGTTTTTGGATCTTTTTTTTTTTTTGTCACCATCCTGATTTGCTGAAGAGGAGTAACTAAGGTAACTAAGTCCAGTTTCATTTCTATAATAAAATGATTGGATCAATCATCTCCACGAAAGGATTACTTGAGACCTCAGCGCCATATGTATGGCAAAGATGCCATAGCTCCACATGAACCGTGATAGATTGGACACTTTTTATAGGAATTGCTTGAAGATTTCAGCTCAACTGAAAGACAGACGGACAGCAATAATACCACAGCGCACACATAGAGGAGCCAGCGCCGGTGTTCTCTGTGTCTCTGCAATAAGTGGCTGATAAAAAGCAATAAATCCTGTTAAATAAATACTGTCATCCGGTTTTGCGCCATGGGCGATGAGGCGTCAAACTTCAGGAGAAGCAGCAGGACTGGTGTCTCATCACCAAAACCCAGGACTGGTGAGGACCACGGCAGAACGGAGGTTCTGGGATAAGCTGAAACTGGTCACCATCGACAACGATGAGGATAATCATTTTTGGATGACTTGTCAAGTTATCACTGTGACAGTTTTTGATGGTATTCAGAAAACCAGATTCCGATCGGGGGCTGTGCTGGACTTGGTCACTTTGATTTGTTCGCTCCGAGATCAAGTGTCAGAAAGGGACATGAAACGTTTTATTTTGTGCTTGAAATAAACAAATATAGCCATATTATTTAACTATTCAGTTAAAAGGGGATCTTGTTCTTTTTTCTTTTTCTTTTTTTTTTTTTTTAATTTTGCACAATGATGGAACCACCACCATGTTCGAAGAAGAGCCTGTCCCTGTCGCTCCCGGTTCCCCGGGAAGGACAGGCGACTCTGAAGCCTCCGCAGCATCTTTGGAGACAACCCCGGACCCCGATCAAAATCAAACATCGGGGATACTCCGACACCGACAGGCATCACCACCGGCACATGGAGCGCTCCGACGCCGTGGATACGAGCGACCGACCAGGACTGAAAAAGTCTCGGATGTCCTGGCCATCCTCCTTTCATGGGACCACAAACACATCCATTGGAAATTGTGTTGGGCACAAACGGTAGGCGAGAGAAAGTGGTGCGCATCCTAAACATCCCAATAATAGCCCATGCCAACCCACAAGGCATATGCGTAAACGATGGGTGGTGGGGCGGAGGGGGGCGCATTTTAATGAGTGCGTAATAACGCAGTGGGCCTGAAGGGTTAACTGATATGTTGGGATTTCTATCGCGAGGCGGGACGCGTGGGTTTTCAGTACCGATGCGTTATGCGTCTTTGGATAGACTCGATGTGTATGAAGCTCAAACCAGTCCACCCACTCAAATCGCAGGACGGCAGCATCTGCAAATACCAGTAACAATTTTCAGTGCGTCCACATGTTACATGTAGTGGTTGATGAGTAACACTAGGTGCAGTTCTTTTAATGGCACTAAAAGTCTAGTGCAGTGCGCTCATGCGTGCAAGACTCAGATACTGTCACGGTGCACTCAAGGCCTTTATCAATGTGTTTTCAGAGGGTTGATTTGGGCTCAGTGGGCGGAAGACCAAAAGAACACTGCTCAGAAACCCTTAACATAGCAGTGTGTATGGATGCGAGGATACTCCTGACCTCTGACCCACAGTGGTAAAGGAGAGGGGAAAACAGCTGACAAAAAAAAAAAAAGAAAAAAAGTGTCACAGTCAGAGAGTGGTTTTTAAAAAATAAGAGAAAATTATGCAGCCCTACTGTACCTGAACTTGTGTGGCGGTTATGTCACACAGATGGTTTCAGACAGAATCTAATTGGCACACATGGCTGCCCTCTGATCAGATATGACAGTAAAATATTCATTGCATTGAGGAGAGGAGACTGTGCGAGACTGCGTACAAACAGAAGAATTTTATTACAGTTAAACCCCACTAGCTAACTACCAGCTTTTAAATCCAATTAAAGGCTTTTCATTAAGTGAGTCATGGAACGATACAGTTTTGATACAATTAGTTTGTCCTTGCTCAACAGTAGCTCCATTTACCTTTTCAGCAAAACATGTTTTTTTTTTTTAAGTCTCATCATCTTCTTTTCGGTGCAGTAAAGCAGGTATATTTTTATCACCCAGGAATGTGCAGCCTGTTCAACATGGGTTAGAGTTGCACTTGCAGTTTATGTGACTCATTTTCGTTTTTCCTCTTTCTGTGAGAGATAGTCAGAGAGATGTCAAGGCCTCTGTGTTGTTTTTTTTTTTTCCCTCAGTTTGCTCCCTTATCCATCCCACCCCATCCTTAGTATAATCCAAAATCATGGGATGTTCTTGCAAATGAAAGAGATGGTTTACATGTCTGACTCCTTCTGACTCCCATAATATCCCCCTCATCTTCTTCTAGACACTGACAGGCCCAAATGTGCTCTTAATACAAGAGCAACAGATAAAACAGTGTGACTGTCAGACTAGGAGCATACCCTTGAGAATTTTGGGGTCTTCAGAGGACAACCGGGCTCTAGTATATTCTTGCTTTACTCCTGTCATCACTCGTTGGTCCTTTTTGTTTTCAACACCACAGACGGTCATCTTGACAGGCCTCTGGGAGATGGGCCAACTCCAGCTGACTGGAGGAAAGGCTGATTTGTATTTCAGACCCCAGGACACATGCTGAGGCAGTCCAATCTTTAGTGCATTGGGATTGACTCTGCCTGCCCTTCTTCTGTGGGCGGCAAAAGAGAGAGAGAGAGCGAGAGAGAGTGAGAAAGAGAGAAAGAGAGAGAGAGAGATAATTTGATTCCAACAAGCTCAGTTCTGAGGGCACACCAAGCTGGCTCCAACTGTGTGTTTGTGTGTGCATGTGTGTGTGTGCACCTTAATACATCCGTGAGGTGATGTGTGCAATCTGTGGGTGTTTGTGCTACACAGTGGTCAGGAAGACGGGCACAGAGAGGAACAGAGACCGTATGATAAATGTTGTGTGGCATTAAAAGTTGTAGAATGCATCCTGCACAGCGTGTGTTTTGTGTGTGTGGAGGTATGTATGTATGTGTCAGCCGTTTACAGGCTGGTGTGTGACCTGTAGTCCATATGGCTTCCAATAGGTCTTGCCTTATCTCGTTTCATATTAGAAGGAGGCCAGAGGGATTTCCGTCATGTTGATATTATTTTTTGTTCTTCTCGCATATTGCAGCGACTGTAGATTCTGCCGTTTTGCTTATTTCTGGATGAGAGATCCTTTGAGCAGATGCCTCATCCCTGCCTATTTCCTTTATTATCAGTCTTAATGAACATCTATGTTGACGCAGCAGCTCTGTGCTTTTAGCTTAAGGCTAAGTTGCGTTGAGTCCAGTCTTTGAAAGGCAACTCAGTGTGCATCTATGAAAAACACTGATTGTGGTTATTTACATGCACGAAGTGCTTGAAAAAAAAAATCATCACTCAAGCCTTCTTTGAAGACAAGAAATAGATGAGAAGCAAATATTAAACCTTAAAGTCTGCTTCTTTACTTGGATATTGCTAAAAAAGATTTGGTCACTCACAGTTTTATGGAAGTCTGCTCAAAATTTTCTTGCAAATATGTTTGTGATGCATATGAATGCACTGTTTTTTAGCCTGTACAAACATGTTTTTACCTTAATAATGCTAAATTAATGTTTTTTAAACTCATTAGTCAGGGAACCTTCAGCGACATTGTTTAGTGGAGTGTAGAAAAATAATTGGTGTTTGATCGGTTCAGCATTACTGACCTGTTACACGACCTTTTTGTCTGAAAGAAACAGATCGTTCAATCACAGAAGAGCTGGTCAAGACCTCATCTAAAGGTTCTAAAGATCAATTAGCCTACGAGCTGCTGGAGAAATAGTCCTGGACAAGGTTGAGATATAAACAGCTAGCTGCGAAACTGTAATACATAACCTTGGATTATAAAAAGAACTGTTCCCAGCAGCCTGGAGTTTATGAAGGAGACTATGTGTGAGGGATTCAGGGGGCTGATTTGCATACAACGATTTGAGGAATCACTGTCTGCAGCTGTTTTCACATGCCTATTTTTATGCCTATGCTATGTTCTACAAAATGGCAGTCTTAGTGGCAATCAACTTGCCCCCCAAGGGTGTCAGTCTACCTCCTCCTCCAGTCCCTAATGTCTTTTGTTCAACCGTCTTGACAGTCTTTTTGTCAGAGGATGCTAATATGAGCATATCAGTCATCAGGTCCCATGCCCAATACATGCTGGGAAGTTTTAACACTGAAAAAAATGATTGACACTGAAGGAGTAGCAGCTCTTCCCACAAATCTGTTGCTATGGTTACTTGTTTAATGCTTTTGTAGATTTCATTTACCTAAAAAGGCAAAGCCTACAGGCAATTGATGGGCTTGACTGTATGATATGTCAGTACGGAGCAGATTCCACTGGATATGCATCAGGGCTTGAGTATTTATGGAGGTAGAAAAGTGAATATTAACACACTTGTGCTAAGGAAGGAATGTCTTCAGATAGTTCAGTCACAGCAGAGCTTGGTCTATGTTTGGTCACCTGCAACAATTTCAAACCAAAGCCATGCTCACTTCTTTACCAGCTACTTCATACATTCTTTACACCTTCTTTTCCCCCCACAAGCCAGAGGTTCAGGACAGATTAGTAAGCTTGAACTGCTGTTTTCCCCACCTGACTGGCCAGCTGCCATGATAATTTAGTTCATAATGAGGTACAGCCCCAGCTAATTACCACAACATCTGTATTTTGCTGCTGATGACACGTTTACATTTCTAGAAATTTAAAAAAAAAAAAAAAATCTTTTGCAGGGATATTAAAAAAATTCCACAATAAATGTGTTTTAACAGCGCTAAGTAATGGACCTCTTATCTCATTTGTGTAGTGGAACCATCTGTTTAAGCTACAGATTGTACTCCTCTGTGAATACATCATGCTTTCTCTTTACTCTCAGTGCTAATTAGTATCTGGAGGCAGTTCATGTACTGGAACGCTGCTTGCAATTGGCTGACTCTGGCAAATCAATGAAACCTCAGGTAGAATCCCTCCAAGTTCTTTTGGCAATGACACCAAACAGGTGTGTGCTCCAGGGTAGTGTCTCATCTGAAGACCCTTTTTGTGTCTTGATCTATTTTCGATATTTTGTCCGACTGCAGCCCCGTTGAGAAACTCAGAATACTGTAAAACACATTCTGCACATGCAGTTTACTTTGTCAGCCCAATAAAAACCTTGGCGTCGTTGCATTTTAATTAATTTCACACCAGATCCTCTCAAAGTGAAGATACACTGGTCTTGTTTTTTTTTTTATGACTAGTGAGGATGGGCAGCGATCCCAGTAAGAAAAAAAACAACAAAGTGAGCCACAGCATGCAGCACAAAAAGTCCATTTGTTACCTACAATTATCTATCTGCTTGATGCAGCTTGTCAGCTTTCATTTAGTCTCTAACAACCCTCAGTCCTCATTCCCTTCTTTTATCATGTCCATGTTCATCAAATCGCCTTTATTGAACTTTCTATCACAGTTTATTATGTGTCAGTGTCCTCTGCCTCGATCAAGATGCCCATTGTGATAGCGATAAGCCTCATTCTGGTCATTTTCTTTATATTCTCTTATCTAATAAAATTGTTTGAGTAAGGCTTTTGTCCATTCGAATAACAGTCTTTGATTTACTCCATGTCACTTTTTTTTTTGGTTTGATCCTCTGGCTTCTCGGTGCTTCATTTCACCTCAGTGTAAATAGGGAGTATTGATTTCATCTCTATTTCTGTTCTCAGCTTTGTCTCTCCATTGTGTGGCCCATCCCGCTGGTTCCCCGCAGCTTCCAAGATCGCTTCTGATAGCCTTATTCTTGCTTACAGCGGCATTAAGCACACTATCATAAATCTATCATTTCATCCCACTTTCTTGTCTGCTGGCATCATTTGTGTCTTGCAAAGTATCTTGCCCCTCGAAGCCATATCTAAATTCCAAACCTTGACATCCCAGTGGAGAAACAAAGTGCCCACCCTTCGCGATACTCTGTACTGAATATCGTTCCACAGTCTTCTTTTTAAAGTCACTCTATACTCATGCAGTTCTGTAAGAATCATAGACTTCAAGTGCATCGTGGGAACAAACACCTTCATCACATGACTGGAAATCAGCTGCCATTAAAAAGGGAGTTCAAACAGACCTCCACATCAAAGCCAAGTCTGTTTGAAGGTAAAACTGTTAGTTTTTTTTTTTTATGCTGGGAGATGAAAAAAACAACACTTCTTTAAAAAACATCTTGCGAAATTTAAATCACCTTCTCTTGGATTTATTCTTCTTATGACAGAAAATAATGCTTTTTAGTGGCAGTAATGGTAATTTATTCTTCAAGCCCACAGGCACTGGGAGGAACTAAAAAGGAAAAATCTTTTGATTGCAATAAAATTGTCCACTTCAAACCAAGAAAAACAACGTCTTCATTCCCAAAACCTGGGAGATTTGAAGTGTCAAAATGTGTAGTGTTCAATTTCAAATAAGAGGACGTATTTTGCCTTTAAGCAAATGCCCCCAGCTGGATTAATAAAAACCAAACAAACAAACAAACTGCAATATAATGTCTGTTTTTATTGTCTTTACCAAGTCGGATATATTATTATTGTGCTCCAGTAAACAAGAGAGGCCAGATGTTGTTGAGCAGAGTGATGCCACAGAGAGGGCTACCCCCGTGAAATATGCTTGAAGCTGCTGTCTTCATGCAGATGTGTTAGAATGACTGAGACCGACAATCCCTCTGTCAGCTACGCGCCGGTGAAGAACGTACACAGCGGAGCAGAAAGAACAAACGGTGTACACCTGCCAAGCAGAGCACCGTGTTAAACTGTTGTGGGGTAGGTCAAGGAAGCGCAAAGAGAGCCTTGTTCAAACAAGACCTCACAACAAATCAGTGCAGAAATGGATGAAGACATGCACCTGGGGACCAGCTTAATGTCGAGAGACTTAACTTGAAGACTGCACGCTCGTTCAGTTGCCTGCTGATGCCAAAGTCTTATGAGGTCACACCTTCCAGACATCCTACTTTTAGACAATAATGTTACCCAGAAATATTGTCAGTGTAAATATGACTGGCTGCTCATGAAAGAGAGACAGTCCTGTTTAGAGAGGAGGCAGATGGCATTAATAATGGCACCCTGTCACTGATGTACCTTACTGTGTACACCAAGGTCCAGTCGAACATTTTACACAAAAGCTTTTTATCAGACCGTCACTTTGATGTTATTTATAGCACAACTCAGTCAGTAAGACAGTATGTGAGGAAATAAATGTATTTTTTGCCCTCTGTTGGTCTGATGCAGCTTCATAAAAAGTGTAATTTTTGAGCTTAACTGGAAAAACTCTGAAGTAAACAATATCAGTACAAAGGCTCCCTAAATGTGCCACTAAATATTTCATAGTGAGTTAGTTTAGAATACAGAGAAAAAAAATACCACCAGCCTGCAAATAATTATTGTCATCTGAGCCCTCTGTGGGAAGTGTTATACTTTCCTTATTAAAATAAAAGAGAACAAAAGTATTTTGCTCTAGAGGGAAAAGAAGCAAAAAAAGCAATGTAAAATATTTAATCATATAAAAGGAATCCTGCAAAATACATAATGTGGCAATTACTCCAGTGAGACCAAATGCTATTTTTCACATTTTTATTACGCCTTAGGTGATGGGAGGTGATGGGATTACGCCTTAGGTGATCAGTTTTGTAGATGGACAACATAAAGCTAATACTTGATCTTTTTAATCTATGTATCAACATTATCATTAGTTTATAATCAATATAGTTATGGGGCCTGTTTGCAGGCACACACAGCATGTGTTGCCTCTTCTATCTTCATCCCACATCTGAGCCATTCTGTTGTTCAGATATGAGATGCACAGATATATTGGCCAAATGTACAAACTGGCCAACATTCAGCTTGTTGACTGCAATCAGCCAGAAGCAAACATGATAGTATCAACTGATGGCAGTGGCTGATGTTTATTTGCTGTATTCTGGTTCTGTGTATTGACTTTGCCCTAAAACTGAAAAGCTTTATTTACATCTGATTCTGTTGGGCAAAAAAACAAAATGAAATGCAGGGTGCAGAGTTAAGCCTTGAAAAGTTAAAAGATTTGTATTGGTGTAATAGGTTACAACAAAGTAATATGTGAAAGGTTATGATTATACATTATGTCATCATTCGTGGTCATTCACAGAAAGTATCATCGAATTTAAATACCCGAAAACATTTCAGTTATTTTTCACGTAGAAGATAAAACTGTTCTGCTGCTGCTGAAGTGAAGCTAAATGACAGAAACAATCAGTATTGACTATCACCAAAATTATTATGTTTCACACTCATGTTATTTTATATATCCAGACACCAGTAGCTGCTGTTGCAATAAGGTTTGTGGGAAGGTTTGAGAATTTTAAATAATGCATGAAGCTGCTTGTGATTCATAGCTGACTCAAGGTGTGGCCGACTCAGTTTCCTGTAGCAAAAAAAAAAAAAAAGAAAAAAAAAAGAAAAACACTGTTCCAGCTCCTGACCTCTGCTAGATCAAGTGTGAGCTACAGAAACGGTCAAAGCATTTCTTGTAGGTCATGTCCATGTTCACACATTAAGAAGCAACATTCAGGCTGTTTGAGGGCAGGAAGACAGAGACAGAAAAACAGGGCTCGAGGGCTCTAGATCATGTTTTTTGTGATGCTACTTTTCAGTCTGAGTTCTTGACATTTTGAAGATCACAGATTTTTCTTTTGGATCAAGTTGAACAGTAGCAAGTCCTCAAGTAACATCCCTCATTATACAGTTCACCCAGACTGGATGGGATTTCAAAAAGCTGCTGATGCAAACTGGGACATGTATTTTACACCCCAATATAAGCAAAGTAATTAAGACCAGGGAGGCCTCAGGCTTCTGTGTTTGTGTTTGTTGGTGCATCAAGGGCTTATTGTATGATTACTTGTGTGAATTGGGGGTTTTATTAAGAGTTTTTCTTAACGAAGATCTGAATTGAGTTTTGTCTTTCTCAGTGCAGTTTTATTTTCCCCAGAGCTTCTAATTTTTGTTGTTGGATTGTTTTGTAGTGATGAACTCGAAAGCTCTCTGATGCAATCTGCAGTATTGACGGTACCCATAAAAGTTTCATTGTCCATGAGAAAAGGTACCTTTTTCTCACATTCAAGTGTGTTTACAGCCACAGGCCTCAAAGTAAAAGGCATGAAATTAGTTTAAAGCTGCTCAATCCAAGCAAGAAAATATCTTCCCTGAATCAGCAGCAGCAGAAGGAGAGGGTATCCTGTGCACACACTGTAAATGTTGCAGGCTATAGTGGGCAACCCCCATCAAACAGCTGTGACAAGATGAGCCAACTCTACAGAGAGAGTGAGAAGATGAAGCAAGAAGAGAGGGACAGAAGGTAAATGAGGAAAATGAGGAAGCGCATGTGTCTGGAGGACTGATAATGCGGCCGGCTATCTTCACAGATCACTGACAATTGTGTATTTTGTCACATCAAATTTGACGCAAGACCTGTCTGTGATTGGTCATGTCCTTTGCCTCTCATGGCCGCAGTTGCACAACCCAGTGATGTTATGTACATGAACGCTGGCCTTCCTCTCTCTCAGGGTGCTATAAATAGGAGAAGAGGAGCCCCAGGGTCTCAATGTAATGAGATTAAACCAAACCAGTCCCAGCTTGCACTGTTTTATTGAGCTTTATTTCAGTTTTCATTCTATATTTCAGTATGTACTGGGAAGATATTGAGTGTGGCTGCGTCTGCATGCTAGAGTCCAGCGAAGGGCATTTGGTTGTGCACTAGTATGTAGAATGTTTGCGTACGAGAAAATGTGTACATGGGAAAGCAGAAACATCACAAGTGAGAGATAATGTGAAAGACTTGTGTGAGTATGTGTGTAATGTCCTCATTTTGCACCCTGCAGGGCTTGGAGCATCTCCTAAAGATGTGTTCATCATGATGGTAACGTGTTTGTCACTCTGAAGCTGTAACATCACGAAGCTCCCACTTCGGACTGGAAATTAAATTTCATCTTTGCTTCTTTGCTTTCGGACGTTCCCAACAGTTCTCCTGTCTGTCGCCGCCATTGGAAAAGCAATGGTTAACCGCAGTGCACAATGCTTGTGCTGCTTTTGTGGAATCATAATTTGTAAAAGGCAGTCAGAAAAGCACACTGAAACATTTATTATGGCTGTCTCTGTGTGAGCAAGTGCTCGTGTGAATGCTTATGTGAGACGAAAAGCGTCTGGGGATATGCGAAGTGGAAGACATGCATTCTGTTTGGACATACTGTAGATTCTCACAGCCCATATTCTCTAACACTGACATTTTCAAACAATCTGCTAATCTTTTTTTCCAGCACAATACTCAGGCTTCATTACCCAATCACAGCGTCTTCCTCAATCATTTTTCCGTCAGTTAGGGAGCACTTGGCTCCCCAGGTTCAATCCATTCTCTGCTGATAAATATGCTGTGTAACTCATCTCCTGATTTTCTTTCCATCATGACATTATCACACATCAAAGCCATGCAGGACAAAGACAAAAGAGTAAGGGGACAAAGAAAGACAACAGGAACATGCATCTTAGCACCTAAAGCATAAGTATACAGAACCACAGACACAACTGAACAATTCCATCTTTGACAGCTTGGTTGTCTTCTGGAGGCTTTTTTTAAAATTTTTTTTAGTATCATCATTGTAGGAACCTTCTGACTACATTTAGATAACAAGAGTGGTAAATGGACGGCATTTTTGTTCAATTTCACTGTGACAGAATTAAGAGTAGTGTCGTACAGAAGGTGGAAGTTCAAACTGCTTTACTGATGTGATGTAAAAAAAGAAGTTGGAAACAGAACGGATGCTTTTGAATTGGGTTGAAAAAGTGCAAAATAATAACGCTTATGCAAATAAAAAAAAGAAAGAGAAAACTTAGAATGAGGGACAAGAGGGCAGTGAATAGCATAACATTAAAATGACAGACAGATTGACTCATCAGACAAGGCCCGCTGCAAGGCAATGGCCCTGAGGCAGTTTTACTACAAATGAATTCCCACTGAAAGCCGGCTTGCTACTTACTAATGATATCTCACTGCCATCTAGGATAATCAAGTTCATTTTTATTATTGTTCTTTCACTGAAATGACTGTCCTAAGTAATGCCTGTTATTATGATTATTACAGCGGTATAATGGAGCACATTTAGTCTAATTGTCTTAATCTTTTAGCTGCACACTCCTCACAGTGATAAATTCACGGTGAGGTAACAAGACGATAACATTAATGTATAGTTTCAGAAACATAGTGTGTCATTTTCCAATTTTTTTTTACATACACTGAAACATGTAACCGTTTTTTAGAACACCTACACGATTATATTATGTACCTGTAATTAAGCACAAGATGGGCTTATCAAAATTTTCAGCATGCCAGTAGAATTGTTACAGATTGATTTTCAGTGGGTTAGTTAATTTAATTAGATTAAACTGAATGTAGCTGATGGTTTGTGAAGTATTTTTAAGAGGTCTACGTCTCCAGAGGAAAAATCCCACTAGCTTTTGCAGTGTTTTTGGCATTTCCTCAAGCACCTACACAGAGTAAATCCAGTCTTTTAGAAAAGAAAGGCCCTGAGTGTTAAAATGAACTCAGTCCACCTGCCAACCTGCTTGACAACTGAATCTATTTCACTTTAGAGTTTAAATGACTTTTCTTTTAGAGTTGACCTTTTTCTGACTGACAAAAGAGTTAAAAGAACTTTTCTTGTTAAAGTACACATCATAATCACTTTTATTGGAACTTTTTCTTTCATTTTCTTTTTTTTAAAACTTAAAATCAATTCTTGATTTGTTTAAGGCTTGGCCATTTTAATTGTTTGTTTTGTTTGAAATTAGTTTATTACTATTTTATAAATCCAAGAACGGTAAATTAGATGTTGGATTGTACATCATACTGAAAGGTTAGTCATTTTTATAAAGTTATTATGTAAGGCAGGCAATCTACTTCTTTAAGTCTGGTATTCATGTAGACTCCATCCTGAGTTTAACTTTTAATATTTGTCAATAGTTATCATGCTTGTTATAAGAGGATTTCACACACATTAGAGAACTCAGATCAGATAAAGTTGCCACATTTGAGGAGTGTAGAAACAATAAGCATGATGACAATTAGGGATTGGTAGGCAAACATGTATTTAATTGCTTTGCTTCTATAAAACCATTTCTTAAGTTAAAGTAATAAATAATACATTTTAAAAAGGACTCAATTGAGAGACAAAAGAACAAGAAAACTACTCAAGTACTACGTAACTATTTGATTGTAACGTCTGATTTATATTTTTGTGATGACACGAGAAGTAGTTGCATGAGAAGTAGATGACACAAAAAGAAGTAGAGTAGTTGCCAAAACCATTAATAATTAATACAAATTTATTCCTTCAGAGAAAATGTACATCAGCCTGCATAGCTTATGCAGCATTTTATAAAATCTTGACCAAAACTAAAATGGTCCATATCAAGGCTATTCAATTCAGTTCCATGAGACTCAAATGAACGACACATTGTACAAAACCCTGTAGGCTGTAGGAATAATTTAATTCAGTTGTGTGTGTTGGAGCAGGGGTACATTAAACAACCTGGGACCAAACTGAGTGGGCTATGTTCAGACTGCAGATAGTTATGGCCAAAATCCAATTTTTTTGCCCTTATGTGTCTCAAGTAAGATTCTTTCATTTTAAAATCCAATCCGGATCACTTTTGTATGTGATTTTAAATTTGATTCGGGTGGGATTTTTTGTAATGTGACTGCGGTCTGAACAGCCAAGTAATACAAATTCATCCAGTGGTGACATCCCTTTGTACTGACACTGCAACAGATAAAATAGTGAAATTGGAAGAAGAATTGCAATGGAACAAACATGGTGGATGGCGTAGGTGTGGGTGTACCGTGGAGGGAAAAACAAAACAAAATTTTTGCCTACCATGTTTAGACTGCAAGTGACACCTCTTGTTATTGATCCTCTGCACATGCAGGTCCCTTCAGGGACGTAATTACTCAGAATAAAAATGAAAAGTGAACCATTCATTCATTTTCTGAACCGCTTAATCGAATTCAGGGTCGTGGGGAAGCTGGAGCCTATCCCAGCTGGCTTTGGGCGACAGGCAGGGTACATCCTGGACAGCTCGCCAGTCCATCACAGGGTCACACAGAGACAAACAATCACTCACGCTCACACTCACTCCTAGGGGCAATTTATAGTAACCAATTAACCTAACATGCATGGCTTTGGATGGTGGGAGGAAGCCGGAGAACCCAGAGAGAACCCACGCATACACAGGGAGGACATGCAAACTCCACACAGAAAGGCCACTGACCGAACCCCTCCCCAACTGTGAGGCCACAGTGCACTAACCACTGTGCCACCGTGCAGCCCTGAACCAAAAAATCAAATCTAACGAAAAACATCAGAACTAATCACCAATACTTGCAATATGACCGCAGCCAACTGTATGTCAAAATGAAAAATGTCTTTTATAAGACAGGGGTTCTGTAACCTAAAATGACTGGATAAAAACCACTGGAAAAAAATTAAGAAGGTCAACTAAGCACAATGTTTGCTTATATGTCAAGTTTATGTTAAAAGACTGGTTTGTGGTCTCTGCTTGTTTTCATCTGTTTTTACCTGTCCACTAGATATGAAGAGTTTGTGCCACTATGCCGCCATGCTTTGTGTCTGGTCATGTGACTACCTGGGTATGCCTGATTTGTGAAACAATTGTTACTACATCTGATTGGTGAAAGTAGTGGCATCTGTCTGACAAAAATAAAGCATCTGTAATTGAACAAATGGTAAAAAAGAAAAAGGAGAGAAAAGAAATGAAAGTAAAGAAAAAAAGAAAAGAAAAAGTAATGAGCTGTGTGTTTGTACCAGCGTTAGAACAATGTTTCTTCTTCTAAAAGTAAAAGTAAAAAGTGTGCCGCAGTAAAACTACTCCTGCAACGGCTTGTTTTCTCCCTAAAAAGTTACTCGAATAAAACTAACGGAGTAAATGTTACGTGCCAACTCTGGTGACAATTGAGGAGGTTAGCATGTGGTTAATTCTGAGATCATGACAGTAAAATGTGCAGCAGTATTGCTGATGGTGAGAAAAGCCTCAAAATCAAACATGCTGTGACAATGACAAATACTTCATCCTCATTCTGCCAATTCATTGTGTTGACAATGACAAACATTGTCAATAGTTTAGAATGTCAGCAATGATTTGAGAAATTGCATGGTCAGAATAGGCCGCTGAATTTATACCATGAACTTTAACCTTTTGCTATATTGGTGCCTCCCTACATCGCATCCCTACCAGTTCTTACATACTGCAACTTGCAAAGGTGTATTGTTCCTTTCTGAGGCCATGCACAACAATAAAAACAAAAACAAAAAAGCAAAAAACAAATGCAAATTAAGCAAGGCAGATGTGACAAACACGCATGTGTGTAAATAAAAGCATATATATGCTGAGCCAAAGGCTGTTGCAGTGGGCTGAAATGATCCTCTGTACCAGTTCTTATTGAAGTATTTTTGTATGGTTTTTATGTGGTGTAGAGAGTGAGCAGAGTTGTCCACATTTGTAAAGAGTGTGCAGTATTTTTTGTTCTACAATAAGACTAGACCAGAACAGAACTGGTAGCTGTGTCACACACATAAAAACCTAAAGCCCTGTTTCCATCAAGGGGTCCAGCTTGGTACATGGTGGTTTGACTTGGCTTAGTACGGTGAACTTAAAATGAAATTTATTCATTTTTTAGGGCAATTTTTTTGATTTTATCAAATGAATCCACACAGATTTTAAACCAAAGGCTTTGACTGATTAAGGAGTGGTTAGTTTCCCATCAACTCCACGGGCCAGATGCATTAATAATGTACTTACATAAACCCATTTATACCACCTTTCTACACACAAACTTACAGCCCATTAGTAAATGTACGGAAAGCAAGCCTCATGCATCCTTTACATCATGCATTTAGAATAATTTAAGACTGATGTGACGTCCTTCTGTTTTGTATTGGATATTTTCACAGATTTTCTGACAACATGCAGCTTTACATCGCTATGTCTCCAGATGACCTTGAGCCAGTTTACGTCCTTTAAAACAGTAGTCTAGATATAATTATGGATGGCAGAAAATCCCTTACAGCTCAACCATTATAAACTGAAGTTTAAATTACTGGTCCTGGAGACATGAGAGAGATCATTTTACAAAATACTTCATTTAAAACTTTCTCATTGTGTGAGAAATCTGGGCAGGAAATGTCACAAAGACACTTCTATCTCTTTCCAGCACCGAGGTGTTGATCCACGACGCATACTTTTATTTGTAGTAGAATAAATATTTGTAATGTCCTTCTGTGTGGTCTTCCCAAAAACCTGCAATTACCTTATAAGTCAGTGGCCTGTTTTCTGACGAGGACCACAAGAACACATTACACTGGTCTTGAAATCACTACATTGACCTCCTGCACATTTCAGCATTGATTTTTAAGGTTTAGTGCTTTATAAATGTCATGATGGTCTTAGACCTTATTTATCTGATCTCTTTTTAAATAATATACCCTCATGGACCCTGTGGTCCTCTGATACTGACCTTTTAGATTCTCCCTAAAACACAACCTATGGCGAGGCGTCATTCCACCACTGCAGGCATCAATTGTGGAGCCGCCCGCCAGAAAACCTCTGGGCTTCAGAGACTTTTGACATTTGTCAAAAAAGGATCAAGGCTCGTTTTTTTACGTAGCTTATAGTTGAATGTTTTTGTTGTGATTTTGTTTTAGACTGTTTAAATCTTATTTATTTGATCATAATTTTTATAGATTTATTTTTTGCTTACCAATATTTGATTATAACTTCTTATATTTATTTCAAACACCACCTATTCATGTGGCTCTCTCTTTTGATTTTTTTCTTTTACCCAAGTACATTGTTTTTACTAACTTCTTTATTTATATTTTATACCTGTTGTTTTTATTTGGTCTTATTGTCAAATATTTTGAGCTCAATGTTTTCCTCTTGAGGATCCTTCATGCCCTGGGCTATGCCTGTTCAGTCAGGCAGAGGGTCCTGCACTGCAGCCCTGTACCTGTGGTCAAACAGACAGAAGAGGATGTATCTGAGTGTATGTGAGAATGAGATTATGATTAATTAGGTGTGCTTTTAAAATTGTTAGTTGCATGTTTTTATGTATGGCTTTTTGCTGATATGATTTCATTAGTTGTTAACTAAAAAACTGGAGTGGTATGTCATTTTCATGTGTAGGAATAACTGCTCTGGTGTTGAAAGATTTTATTAACGCAAAGAGGAGAACAGGTATTTTGGGATTGCTCTTATTTTCTGGTACACGATGATAATTGGCTCATGTGGAGCTTTAGGATTCATAGGGCTGTTCCCCTTGAGCTGTATGAGGAAGTGACTGTTGCAGCTTTGATGCTGTCTTTCTTAGAGCTCTTTGTTATCTGAATCTTTCACTGTTATCTCTGTGTGGTCCTTTGCTTTGGGCTTACAGAGCAGATCACTTTTGTTAAATTCTTCCACTTAGATGATTTTTTTTTTCCTTTTAGAGCCGAGACCACCACATTAAACATGATTCCTTTTCCTTTGTCTCAGTTTGGTATGATAGTGCTTCTGCTATTGTTGGAACTTGCATGGTCATTATCTGTTTCGTTGTAATACAAATTATGTTATTCTATTAAAATCATTCATGAAAGAAGTTTAAATATGGGATATAAGGTTGGTTTATGTGCATATATTTTTTGGTTAACTGACGTCTATAAAAGTGAACATAGCATCGGATGAAAGGAATGCATGTTGTGTTTTTTTCCTACATTTTGCATAACACGTATGATTTCAAGTTTGGACATGCTCCTAAAACTTCAGAACACACCGACATGTGTTCTGATGAGGACTGGAAGGTATGTAAATACACATTACACCAGTTATATAATGGCAGCACTGGCCTACCAAGCATTCAGGTTATTTAAACCTATTTTAGGGGTTTATAAATGTTTGAATGGCCTTGGGCCCTCATATTTGTCTGACCTCCTTTTAAATGATCAGCCCTTGCAGACCGTGAAGCCCTCTGATACTGGCCTTTTAGCTGTTCCCAAAACCAGAACCTCATGAATGAATACTCAACCTTGTGGTGAGTACTCATTCTGTTACTCTGGCCCCGAAGTGGGAAACAGCCTGCCAAATAAACCTCAGGACTGCAAAGACTCTTGTTATTCAAAACACGCTCAAGACCTTTTTTTAAAATATAGTTTTTAAATAATTTTTTAAAAAAAAGAAAATTCTTGCTTTTTTTTCTTTAACTTGATCACATTTTTTTTTATAGATTTATTTAACTTTTTAATTATCTTAATATATACTTATGTTTTGTTTTTTTTAAAGACCACCTACTTATTTGACTTTCTGCTTGTAATGTATTGTTTTCCACAGGCATATTGTTTTTATATGCTCCTTTATTCATATTCTATATCTGTTGCTTTTATTTGTTCTTACTGTTTAACATTTTTAACTCCAGTGTTTTCTTCATTGTCTAAATCAGAAGGTTCGATGATAAGAGATTGTAGTTTAAATGAAGTTATCTTGTAATTAAATTAAAATCTGTAAAGCAAACAAACAAAATAAAAAAATAAAAAAAACATTTAAATAACTAGGGTTTCCTAACTTTTTATCATCAGTCAGTTCCAGTTTGTTCAAAAACATTTTTTACCTGGAAAAACATATTAGTCTAAGTTCAGCCCGCTTTTTAACTTCATATGCTGGATGGGCATTTATTTCTTATTGGATGAAATTAAAAACATGATATACTATGACATTCATGTTTAATTCAAAGCTCTGGTGCACAGCGTAACAGAGCTGCTAGCATGCCTGCAGATTCTTAATGAGTTATTTAAAAAACTAATATAATGACTATGACAGCTGTCACATGACAGAAATTATCACCCTACTTTGCATCTCCCTTCAGGCTAGCGGGGTGTCATGACATTTTATAGCTCCATTTTTTTGGCATTTCTTGCCAAAAAATGTATCATTCTGGTTTCATTTAGAAACTCTCGGATTACACATAACCTTTCCAGTAATAAAGCAAACAAACAAACAAACAAAAAATTAACTGGTGAACACAGTGGAGCATTTAGCAGCTTGAGAGTTGAATAATTCCCTCGGGGGGATAGAGAACATGACAGAGCTAAGAGAGGAGCAAATATCGGACATACTAACAGCTGACATGTTTACATGTCAACATTATAAGTGGAGATCTGTCAATGCTGTACTTGCAGCTTGTCTCTGCTACAGCTATGTGAGGTGTAACTTCTTTTGATTGCATTTAAATATATGGATATCGCTTATAGCAATTTACAGAGTTGAACATAAGAAAGGACATCCAATACAAAGTGGTGGAAATTGTGACGCTCATTTTTGGTCAGCCGCACCGCAAATGCATTAAAGTACAATTCAGAGCATCAAGTTAAATAGACCAGTTCACTGTGTGTTCAAATTGACCTTGAACATTTTCACACTTGACTGCACTATGCCCTGCATTTGTTTTTGCATCGCATTATATCAGTAATTATCTATTATTCCAGGGTATTTGCAGCCAACCGTCTTTGTTCTGGGGAATATGTATGACGAATTGAATGCCAAGACTGCTTATTAGTCTGCAGTTCATATCTAGAGTGGATGCAATATGACAGAATGTGAAATTACAGATGAAATTATGAAACAATAAACAGAAAGACAGACAGACAGATAGATAGATAGATAGATAGATAGATAGATAGATAGATAGATAGATACTGTAGATAAATACTGTAGATAGATGGAGAAAAAGACGAAGATAGTGAGATGATGGGGAGAAAGAGGACCACAGTGACATAAAGGTAGCTCCAGATGACTCACACATCTCTCTTTCTTTTTCTTTCTTCATCTCTTTCCCATCTGGATTAAAATAAAAGAGGCCCAGCAGCCCCAGCCTGCAGAGAGAGCGTTACGGGTGATGTGCTAAAAATACTACCCCTTATGTGGGCTAGTTTTGGGGGTGGGGGGCATCATGGGGATGGAGGTTTATGGATTTTCGCTGCATAGTAGAGAGGCCACAGTTATCACTACCTCTCATATACCATCACATTTCCCATCACTCCACTCCCTTGACAGTGCAGTTGTTGGTCAGTTCAGTTAAAATCTAGTCTATTTTATAACAATTCAGCAAGATGCTGCTTTTATCTTTCCGGTCCCCATTTCTCCTTTAGACTCCCCCCATCTGATTGAGTTGCCTCTCTGAGAAACTCCATTAAACATCAAAAGCAAATCAATATCATACTATTGCTCTCACTGCTTCAGACCAGTTTCTCTCCCATCAAGGGGTTCGTCTCTCAGCTCCTAATTTATCTGGAAGTGAGTAGCAGGAAGCTAAACAGTGCATCAATTGAAAACATCTCTCCATCTGTCATCTCACTGGATGGCTGTGTGTGTCAGCTGATCCATCTGTTTAACCCAGCCCCGGTCTCCAACAGCCGCACAGAGGAAGACAAATACAGTGCAGCTCCTGTAACACAAACCTACAAGGTGCTCAAGTGGAACAATGCTCATTACATGAATTGTTCCACCAGTTCCCCATCCTAATATTTACAGATTGAAAAAAGAGTTGGGGTTTGAGAGTCACGAATCTAAAATGCTTTTTTTTTCACAACCTTTAGGATCGTGAAGGGGATGGATTTACATCCAGAAAGCTAAACATCTCTGTGGAGAAAGAAAGATGAAGCATGAGAAGGGGAGGAATCAGAAGAAAAAAAGTGTTTCTGCTGGTGCTGGTTGTACATAACTCAGCTGAAATGAAGCATTTTGCAAGCAGCCAGGGTGAGAAAAAAGGAGAGAGAACAAGAACAACACAAATGGAAGAAGGACCCATGAATAAAAAACAGACAGAGCGAAAGAAAAATAACCATTCTGTCAAGCCGGCTGACCCTGTTGCCCCAGTCTCTAATATATGCTGCAGACAACAGCAAAATACCATACAGGTAATACAGAGACTGAAATCTTTTACTGCTGACTGTTTAGCTTTCAGGGTATTTGAGGGTCACCTGGTTGAACAGTTCATGAAAATTCCCAAATTTTAGGACAAAAACAGCATTAAATATTCAGGAAAAAGCCAGAAATGACATTGATGTCTTAGTAATTAAATCATGTTGACAGACTCATTTGTATGACCTCAGTCTATCAGAGAAGTGTGTTTTATTTTGCTCTTGACAGACTGGCAAAAAGGCCATGCAACAAGCATCAGCTGAGACGTGAAGATGACAACAGTAAAGGCATTGCAAAGAGAGGATTTCCATCAAATATTTAAAGTAATGACTGTTGTGACTCCCTGAATTACGTTTAAGCCCTGAAACATGGAGTTGCATGAATATATGGTAGAAAGGTTGGTTCTAGCAATTAACGGATTTAAAAGGAAACCAGAAATGTAGCCTCTAAGCAACTGTTTCAAATCAATTTTAACTTGAATGTCACAAACCAAAACAGCACAACAGAAAGGTTGGGTCTCGGGATGATCTGATTCAGTATAAGTTTGTTACGGTACTTTGTAACACTCATTAGTTCTGTCATGTAGTAGGGCATGTCACAGAGATGCAGCTGAGCACAGCTGAAAGTTGAGCAGCCTGTGAAGCAGGCGGTGACAGAATGTTTCAGCCTCCACCTGAGGAGGACTCCTGAGAGCTTCCAAGAGTTCAGAAATCAACTGATGTGAAGTGATGGACGCCTCAGGTGGATTTTGAAGAATACTGTGTGTAAGTCACTCATTCCCTTGCAGAGCACAAGAGCCCAAATTCCCGATAGGACAAAAAGGAAAATGCTTCTGAGAGCTGTGTGTGAGAGCTACCTGGAATCCTGATGGAATTTGCATTGTATAATGCATTAATATATTAAAAGGGTTGAATGTGGCTGTCCTTTCACAATGTGGAGGGCCTGTTGCTGTGTGGAATAAAGCCTGATTACCCTTTCCAGTGTAAAAGATGAAATAAATCCTCTTTTGTGGCATTTGCCAGGTGTGTGATAGCAGCCAATCCCTCAGGGGTCTTCCTGAAAGGCATGTGTTTTGCACTTTCACAGGCTGTGCCAGGCTCTGCATTTGGCCGGCCGAACTTGGGTTGGCAATCCTGTGGGCAGGATAATCTGCTGTAATCTCTGGCTCTATGATCTGACCACAGCACTGCGGAGAGCTGGATGGGTGGGAGAGGCTCCGGATGGAGCGGACAGCTGGAGGAACCCAGGGGAGGAGAACAAACATGTAGAACTGAATGAGATCAGGAATATGATGCTGTAAAAACATGAACTCATTTAGACTTGGAAACACACATTCTGAGACGTGTGTGTTCCTGTTAAAGTATGCTTTTTAGTTTCTTTTCAACAGTGATTGACTTTGGGCCATATTTCTTCATGCAGTCCCATAAGTAAGGCTCTTCTCATGTTGTGCAGAGCCACACTCAATCCAGTATGAGCAGCAAAATGTGAATACTGTGCTGTATTGGTGACTTATAAAGTGAGAGTGTGAGATAGGGGCTGAAGTGGGTTTGATTTTTCATCAGGGTTAGCATTGTTTTCATGTTATCTGAAAAAATATCTGACTCATCTGAGACTGCAGCTTTCATTCAAGATGGATGAAGACGGCTTTGTGTAAAAGCTTTAACTCAGACACAAAGCATGATAAGAACTATTATAAAAGCAAGGTGATGTTGCTTAACACACACTTTTTAATGAGCTTAATAAGCCCTCATCAACCAGGTCAAAAGAAATGACAATGCTAGAAAGGCTACTATAAAAGAGCTGCGATTACACTTTCAAGTCTTTAGTAGTCTTCCCACGGCTCCTTCCAACTGTTTACTCCTGCTCTTCTGTCTTTTTCTTTTTTTTCTTCCTCTTCACGTATGTCAATGTATTATTTTCATCCAGGCAACAGTGGCCAGATGCCCTCTCTTTTCCCATGTGGCTTGGTGCCAGCACTTCCCCTCAGAGCTTCTGCTTCTTGCGCATTGTACTGTAAATGTCGGCATTAAAATGTAAGCGGGCATGAGCATGCCTCTACCCCTTACATTTTCCGGTGAAGCACAAAGGGCAAGTTGAGGCAAACAGAGATGGCAAGCCTGCTCTGGCCATGTCATTTGAGATGTGTTGGTTATTGGCAAGCTGCCTTAAAAGCATGCCCCAGTTGAAAGTGCCTCACAATAAAAACCCCTTAATGTGCTTGAGAGATGTGCAGATGATTCAGCCACAGCGATAGCATACAGCTGTGATTATGTGGTCAGCCTATAAAAGTAGTGCACTTTCCCAATTTGCAAGTCCTCCCTTCTCTTCCTTTCAACTGCCCTCGGTGCCACCCCCACAGTGGTAGCAATCAGCCAGGTGCTAAATGGTGAGGAACAGCTCATGGGTGGGTGGGGGCTGAAATTGCACGTGGAAATCAGCATCGGTGCTTGCTTAGCAGAGTTATAAGAAGCAGGGGCATAAAATAACTGTCATCCCCCACTGAGGCTTATGGGTTCAGGGTGTATGTTTGTGTTGTGGGGAAAGAGAGGTTGATTGATTCAAGCAGGTTAATCATTAACTTAGTGAGCTGAGAAGGATGAAAAAAAATGTGGTGAGGGGGTGAGGGTTATTTATTTATTTGTTTGTTTTCTAAAGTAGCTGAAATGAATGAGAGGGTTGGCTTTTACATTCATAGGAACCTGATTAGTAACAGTGCACAGTGTCATGGAAAAAAAAGATGATATCAAGCAGACATAGGAAAACACGGATCGGGCTGCAGCCTGCCCCAGCCAGGGCTTTCCTTGTGATAATTATTAATGAATAATCAATGGAAAGAGAGGGTCAGTGAAGGGGATGTATGCAAATCCCCTACACTCTCATATAGACTTAATGGTTTAATTAAACTAATCGCTTTATTGACTCAAGGCTCAAAAAGCTCTTTGAAGACTGCTGTATTAATGACATAAAATCAGACTCCCACTTTTGTTGCAGAAATGCGTGCAGAGGAGAAACTAAATGAAGCGATGCTGCAGCACAGACCAATTTTCCCAGCTTATTTTGCATGCAAGGACTCTGTGAGAAAACGAACAGTGGTAATTTAATAATCCAGCTCAATAATACCTGTGTAGAAGATTCCTCCATCAAAATACGATTCAACATGGTGTTAGAGGTTTACCACACCTGATAAAAGGAGTTTTTACATCTTTCAAGTCAATGATCACGTCTCTCAGACATGCAAAACAAGTCACATTATCTGTTATACCATTGTCTCTGGTGTCCATCAGTGATGCTGTTCAGATAGCATGGCAACATGAAAGGCTGCAGCTTTTATTTTGTTCCTCTTTCCATCTTGACAAAGATGGTTTGTTATCTTCCACAACAGGGAGTCACTCTATTGGCACAAATCCCCTTCCCTGTGAAACCTCTGATCATCATGTCATTGTCCGCAGTGATACACACCAGGGATTCTGCTTTCACATAATAAAACCAAGAGGGTTGCACACAATCCGGCCTATAATCAAACTGTGTATGGGTGTGTGTGTGTGTGTGTGTGCATGTAACCCATTTGCCTTCTCTTATTGATGAGTGAGAACAAGAGCTTTAAAGTTAATGCTTTACTGTGTGAGGACCTATGTGAAACACTTGGGTATGTTTTTGCCTGTGTGCGTGTGTGTGTGTGTGTGTGTGTGTGTGCATTTAGGGGTGTGTATGAGTCACTTTGAGAGGTCTCACTAGCTATTATTGAGCTGGGACTCTGTATTTAATAGGAGATACAATAATTGTCTCTTGATCAGCTCTCCAGAGATTACAATAGCGACTGTCAAGTGAATCAGAATTCTTGACATTTTTCCACAGTCTGTCTTTGAAAGACACTGTTCAAACAGGCTCTGTGTAAGGCTTTCATGACTGACTTTCCAAGACGAGCTCCATCATCCATCCCCAGTGCGTCATAAGCAAATGCTGGTTACTTTCTACAAAAAGGAAAGGGGGAAGGTAAAGACAGACACAGAAGAAAGGGTAAACTATTGGATGTGAAAGGCAAGAGGAGAGGAGGAACAGTTTGACAAGGCATCTTATCTTTAATGTGTTCTTCTCTGTGCTCAGGCTTTAAGCTGCCTGCTGAAAGGTAGAATTCATGCAGCAGGTTTTGCTTGCACCCCCCCCCCCCCCCCCCCCCCCAACCCTCCAACAGACAGCTGCTGTTGCAGAAAAATGCTGAGGGAAAAACGGAAACTTCTTACAAGACATCTCATTTGTGCTCTCATTTGTGTGCATATAGACAGGCACAGATGAATAACACATACACAATTCAAATGCATGATGTGTATTCCAAACACTGGCAAAAGGTTAGGCCTGTTACTAAAAACAAAAAGTGCTTGGGTTGGCGTTTCCACTCAGAGTAGGAATTAGTGACTGGATTCCATTTAAAATAATGACAGCACTCATATAAGTTAGTTTGCTTCACAGGGATAATAATCTGCAGATAGGATTACTTAAAATATTTTACTGCTACACACGAACCTGAAACACAGGGTTGGAATTTGATTTTGCTTTCCAACAATTTAGATAAATATGTTGAATATTAATCAAATTGCATAAAAAAATTAACAAAGAATTGAGATAGTGTAGTTATTGCTGTAAACTGAAGTCATTATTGTACAACATTTGACAAATCTGTGTTTTTTTCCTGTCCTGAAAGGACATTTCATCACTTCCTTGTGTGCTGTTTCAAAATGCCATTTTGGTAATTCCAGGGTTAATCAGGTCATTGCAAAAACTAATAATCAATCCCTGAGATTACAAAAGTAATAAATGATCCTTCAAGAGAATAATGTGCTGCTGAGAAACCCGACACAAGCAGCGGTTCAATAGCTTCCCCTCACTTTTTATTAACGCTGCAGCAAAGTGCTTTTTTCTACTAACTTTGACTGTGCATGTCTTTCATAAACAACATATATTTCTTATTTATCTATTTTAAAAAAAAAAACTGCTTGAGGTTCTCATCATTCATATCTAATATGTCATCACTGAATTATTTGCGGCTGACCTAATGCACCTGGTTTGAAAGCTATTTCATGGTCTAATTGGGGCTAAGAGAGAATATTAAGGAAGAGTCGTGTCTGTTCGCATCTAAAGGCCAAAGAAAATGGTGGCGGTGAACAAGGCTGTTGATGTCAAAATACAAAATGTTTTGGGCGCAAACCTTGCACACTCTTTAGTGGAACTTGTAAACATTTACACAAGCGTATGAGTCAACCCATTTTCCCCTGATTTACCCCCACCCCACCTCCATCTCCTTTCTCCTCCTCTTTCTGGGTTGTTTGTATTTTCTCTTCAAATTCTTGTTACACAGGCTCTGTGTGTCGCTCTATTCTGGCGCCTGTGGTCTGTTTCTCTCACTGATCAGCCTTCCTGTTGCTGCAGAGGAACTGTCAGCAGTGAGATAAGGATAGTGAGAGCACATGCTTGCGATAGGGAGGCAGGGGGAGGAGAAAAAAAAAAACCCTAACATTTACAAGAGGGCAAAAGGCTTGTTAGGGAAATGAACAGCGATTATCACAGGTTGCTTTTGGAGCACGGTATCTTGAGAGTTGTGTTCGTGAAAGTCACAGAAACTGGAGACCAGATGGGGACAGAGGTTTGGGCCGGCTTGTCCCAGCAGCAGCAGTAGCTGATGTGATGAAATACCAGAAGCTCTACTGACTGAGACCGTCAGTGCTGAGGAACAGACAAACTTTAAACAACCGGCACAAGCGAGGATTAAGGAGAGCGGAATAAATCCAGAACAAACTGTGGATGTGAGAAGAGGGAAATGGAGTTTAAGCATCCAAGGCCTGAGGATCACAGAAAAGGATATGCATGTTGATGAACTTTGCCTCCTCCGGCATGAGACATATGGGGGAGTAGGACTGAAGGGAGGGGGGGGGATCAAGCCTTGTTATTAGATCTCCCTTTGGATTGAGGACAGTTTGCAGCACGTACAGCAGGTGCTGCGGTTCTATCTGCCTGAGATGTTAGTATGCAGTAAAAAAGTGGAAGAGGGAGACTGCGTGGGAGAGAAACAGTAATACGGAGTGAGACAGCCCGTTGTAAGTGGAGGCTGGGGGAGTTTTCTGTTGCTGGTCAGCTTCATCAGGGCCAGAGCTGGCAGCAATGAGTCAGAGGAAGCTGACACGACAGCTGAGGTTGTGGGAGAGTCCTGAAGGTCCCCCTCCTGCTCCCTCGCTCACCTCACCTTTATCACCAGATGATCAATCACGTGGACACGGGGGCTCAGCTCTGTTTCGGCGCATGAAACTGAACCGCAGTATTCAAGAGCGCAGACGCTCATCTCACTGTATTTACAGGTATAGTTGTGCAGCAAGCCTTGATCTTTAATGTGTCCCACTCACCCTTCTGTCTTTGTTCCATGAAGAAGAAAGCAGAGTGATTTGTGATTCTTCTGCCTCGGTTCAGACGGAGTGTGAGCATTACAAACATAAATGCAATGTGACTGTAGTGTGACTCAGTACAGAAGATTTAAGAGTAAATCACTCAACACAAACTGTGTAATGACCTTAGTAAGATGGATTAGATTTTGGTGAGGGCTGAATATGCTGAAGTCTGATAATTACTCTCAGAGTTCACAGAAAAAAAACCAAAGAAGGGGATTAGCAGTTGAAGCTTGCAAAGCCCCTTGGCAGACATTTTGATGTGCTTTTCATTACTGAGGAAACATGTTAAATAATAATTTCATCTGCATCCAGATTTATAGAGCATTGTGGTGAAAAGGAGTGGCTTCCAATTAGCCAGTTTATCTGTATATGATCTAAAACGATGAGTCATTTTTAAAAACTCAAACTAAAAGGCATTCACAGTTGTTTTCAAAGCAAATTTGACAAGATTCAAAATGTGGAGAGGTGTGGGGAGATAAAAGTTATCCTCTATAATTAGCAGATACAGTAACGGTGCTGCAGTGTTCTTGTTGTCCAAGCCTTTAAATGAAGCAATAATAGATTATTATCAGGTCATAGAAGTCTTGTGAGTGTGTCGCAAATAATGAAGACTATCTTCCATCAATGTTGTGAGATAAATTAATGTCCACCTGCACTCCTGCCTCAACATTGCCCATCAATTTTTTGATGCCACCAATTTTTCTGACACCAGTTCAATCAATACAGACTTCATTTTCTGTGAGATCCAATCTTTGATCTCTGAAAGAAGTTGGTTTCAGGGATTTTTGTCAAAACTTGCAGGAGAGAAAGGGTGAAAGGATTCTAGTGAAAGACATGCGTAACTTGAGAAGCTTGTTATTGTGGTGCTTTTGGCTAAGCTTGTCAGTAAATGGATTTGGTCGATTTCTTTCAGCTTTGCAGTTTGACTTTAATATTGATCAACACAACGTTGAATTGATCGTGTGCTTTTACTTCCAAGCTAACAGAGGAGTAACGTTGTGTAATATAGAGGTACGCGGCGCCATTATTGAGAGAGTTAATATCCACCTTGTGTTCATTTTCCTACATTTGATTCTGAGGAAATTTTTGTATTCAAAGTGGCATTCAGAGTTAAGGGGAAAAAAAAACCCCAAAAATTCTCTTTTAAATGCACCAGATAACACTGGAGTCTTGAACCTGTATGTGCATCTTTAAAAGCTTGTATGAGATAAACAAAATGGGGCCCAGGAGTTATAGAAAAACAGATTCATAGCACAACTAGAGGTCAAAACTCCCCAGGGAGCCTTTAATATGTATGAGTATTCTCAATCGGTCAAGAGTTTAACTTAACCCTTGGGCTCTAAAAGATCTGCACCCAGAACAAAAATCTCAACCACTTATGTTTCCCAACAGACAGTTTGTGCTGGAGAGAATTTGCGGTTCACGTGGCTCACTTTGCTGACTTAAACATGTGTCTCGGTGAAAAATGACTTGTCAGTAAAGTGTAATTCTCACAGCCGCCCAGTGGCAGTTGGCCAAGCCAGTGTCACAGCTGCATATGTTGATGCTCTAGCATGTCTCATCAGTCCTTTAATGATCTATCCAGAGAGATATAAACACTACAGACTGCAAAGCTTTTTGAACATTTGGGGTAATATTTCAGCTGTTTACTGAGATATAAAAAAAGCACCAAAAAAATACACCCACGGTAAATGTCACAGATGTGAACCCACTTTCCTCCCTGTCCTTACTCATCCTTCAGCTTTGATTCAGAAAATGGTCCCTCACCAGGCCGCAGTCCCATGGATTCGCAGGCGAGTCCTGGGTTGGTGCTCCACCCATCATTTCCCCAGAGCCAACGAAGGGAATCCTTCCTGTACCGCTCAGACTCAGACTATGACACGTCCCCCAAAACTATGTCACGTAACTCATCCATCAACAGTGAGGGGTAAGCATGAAGCCATCCTTGGATTCTTCACACTGCACTATCCATTCACACACACATGGCAGTAATGGCAAATTATCCCAATCAACACTGCAGTGCTTATAATTTTAATTATGCAAGCAATATGCTAATGGAACCACGACAGACATTGTATTCAGCACTGCTTCCTGGCCCATCACTGAATAGGCTTGTTTTGCAAGATTATTTCTCTGTTTAGATCTTCGTAGATCTGTGTAAACATCCACTTCACAGATGCAGCCCCATATACAAACATTAATATTGAGCGCCACAGCTGCTCAAACCTGCCACATTTCTCTTATTCTCTATCTTGTCCTTTCTTCTCATCTTCCAGGCACGCCGAAGACATGATTGTCACCCCTTTTGCTCAGGTATGTCTCCTTGAGCTTGTCTGACACGCTTAATTTTAGAAAATTACTGGAAAAGGTGACAAATTAGAACAGTGAACTTGTCTCCCCTCCTCCTGCTCCCTCCTATCCTCTTCCTACCTCTCTCCTCCTTCTATCCCTCCTACGCTGTCCATCCATCCCCCAGGTGTTGGCCAGCCTACGAACTGTAAGAAGCAACTTCACCATCCTCGCCAATGTCACAACACCCACTAACAAGTCAGTATCATGCTGTTGAATGCCCCTTCCCCCCCACTTCAACTCGTCACGACTGCCTGCTTTGTTTGTAGTGTGTTTATGCAAATGCCTCCATTTCCTTGCCCCCATGGGGAAACATTTTAACCATCATGATTAACCAGCTTATGAGTATCAGACAATGCTCAAGGAAAATATGATTTGCATCATTTGGCATATTTCCATTTAGCTGACTGAGGACTGAATGCACAAAGCTTCATTCCTCAGATGCATGTCCCTGACTCTGTGCCCAGACGATGGAGACGGTCAATAATGCTAAAATTATTCTCTCTTGTAATGCAGTAGACAGAAGGAGCTTGAGCTGGCAGGCTTTTAGCTCCACGTCAATATGATATATATAAAGCAATGCAGCACAGAATTATCAGCATCTATAATTACACTGTTCTGCACCAAGAAAATACTTATTTCAATATTGAATATAAAGGCAGTTTAAAAAGGCAGTTGGCGAAGCCTGCAGAAATCAGTCTGATTATTTTTGGATCGTTAAATATTCTAAACAAAACAAAGAAATAAATTTAAGTGCTCTTTATAACTGGAGACAGAGTATTTTCTTTATGTAATCTGAAAAATAGATATTTTTGATAGGGATAAACAGTTATCTTGTGTTATAAGCACATAAATGAATAATATCAATAAAAACATTTGAGGCTTTTTTGCCTCCTACTGTATTACTGTCTGTACTGTGTTTTAGTACCACAAGGGGGCGGCAGTGTACAGTTCTTCCACTGATGTAATCATATGTTTGTCCACAGGAGGTCGCCACTGACAAGCCAACCCACCGTTCCCCAAGCTACACTCTCAGGTACGCTGTCAGCTAATTAAAACACTTTATTCGAAGAGCTCCCTGTTATGACACTCTAAGGCTTTCACACTCCCAAAACTGCATCATCAGTTATGAAACTTACTTGGGGACATCTCATAACACTATATACTGTTAGGGATTGAGTCACTGGACTGCTTACAATGTAATAAGTAATTATACTGGTCAAGTGATGATAAATTTGCGTTCAGAGCAGGGGTACTCAACTCGATCCTACAAGGTCTGCAATTCAGCAGGTTTCCATTATATTCCTGTTTCAACGCACCTGTATCAAATTATATGGATCCAACAGCCTATCTCTGCACAAGGGCTCGATATTTGAGTTTTTGAGTCAGCCGTGTTGGAGCAAGAATACATTGAAAACCTGCTGGACTGTGGGCCTCATAAGTTGAAGACCCCGTTTTAACTTGAGTGTAAGAAATGTCATCTTCACTTTACCAACTTTGACAGGTGTTTCACTGAGAAAATCTTGAAGTATATTTTTTTAATCTATGCTACATTGTTTACCTGAAGAGCCTGACCTCAACATTTTAGGGTAATCACCTTATATAAGCTCCCCTCAGAACATCTTAAGCATATGATACACAGAAAGATTTATAAAAACACATTTTATATGCTACTCATGTTTTACACACATGAATATATAAATTTTACATCAAACATATATAAAAAAAAAACAAAAAAAAAAACTTTCACTTTTGGTAGTAGTTGTCATATGAGAATCTCAGATACTGAAATATTCACTGTTTTTCTAAAGAAAGTATGCAGTATAACACTTTCTTTTTATTATTTTTGTTAGCTATCAAACCTTCCTGAAAAACCTGCCCTCATGTGTTTGTGTGAATACTCTACTCTGTACCTTTTTTTAAAAACTCAAGCATCAAAATATCTAAAAAAAAAAAAAAAAAAAAAGTTACATTTTTAAATATTTTGTATTACGATTATGATTCTGAAAAGCTCATCATGACGAAAATCAAATGAATTTGTCCAAATAAATTTGTCCCTGCAAGAAAGCATTTCAGCACAAGAAAAAGTTGTAAGAAAATAACTTTTTGTTTATCAATACTGGTATTTTATTAATTCCTTCCTTCACAGCATCATTCCCACCAGTGAAAACTTTAGTGCCTGATTGCTAAATCAGAACATACAACCAAATATTTGGTTGGCACTGAACATACACTGATGTTGATCATCATAACAAAACATTTTCAGCAACTGTTTTATGAAGGATAGCGATTAAATTCTACACAAAAGCTTTATGAAGAGTGCTACAAACCAAAACATTTTGTTATTAAAAACATTGATGCCTTCATTGCCATTTATTGAGTTGTGATGGTGTACTCCATGGCAGTAAAAGTATTCCAAGATTTTGTAAAATGTATGTAGATTACAGGAAGCATAATGCAAAAGATTCCACAATGGATTAATTTACTCATGACACAGTGATGCTTTTGACGGCACATTTTTGCCAACAGAAGGAGACAATTTGCTGAATTGTTTTCTTAGAATATTGTTGAAATGATCTGAAGGGGTATGTGTGGGTTCTCTCCGGGTACTCCGGCTTCCTCCCACCATCCAAAGACATGCATGTTAGGTTAATTGGTTACTCTATGATAGTGAAACTCTAGGATAATGAATGAATTATCTGAAGGGAAAGAAGTTATCTTTGTGTGTTGTCTTATAGTGTTAAGATTTTCTCCAAGTGCTGTCAAATTACAACTTCTGTTTCCAAACATGTTGATACAAAAGTGAAGGATAGTAAATGTTATTAAAAGCCAAATTGGATTTTAAACTTTGTATTAAAGTAAATATTTTGCTCACAAATCAAGTGATAGAAAATGAGCAGGCAGAGATCAGGCCAGTATTGCTTTCAGGCCATTTTATGCTGTTTGTCTGAAGCTGGTTATGCTGGTTTATACATTGTTTTTATGTGCATGTCCTTGCCAGAGGAGACATACCAGCAGATGGCTCGGGAGACTCTGGAGGAGCTGGACTGGTGTCTGGACCAGCTGGAGACCATTCAGACCCACCGTTCAGTCAGTGAGATGGCCTCCAACAAGGTATGCAGCTGTCCCTGCACAAATATGCGCACTTGAACTTTCGCTCTATGCCAGTATAAAGTCACTGGGGTGTAAAATTGTGTCAAATACATTAGAAAGCTTTTTCCAGGCCAATCCAACCCCTGTCTTGAATGTTTGGCCAACTTAACATAATGCTGGAAAACACTCATCTGCTGTGACATGAGCATGAGTTACTTGTTTTATTCGAAAGAAGGCCTGTATGTTTATGTAGAGAAAAGTCTTTCCTGGGTTTATTTTCAGACATGCAGAGACGTGTCAATGAATAATTAATGTGGAGTATTGTGTTTTTTTTTCTCATGGATTACGTTGCTGAGCGTTCTTTGTATAGATGCAAGACATGCAGCCACGTTGCAATGCATTTTGGATGCTTTCGTTTTGCATGAATGCCGCTATGCCTGAACGCAGGCAAGTTTCTTAAGCATTTGTATTTCTAGGGGCATGAGGACAGAGAGGGAGGGTGAGAGAAGGGATGGATGTGACGGTCTGTGGGTGGGGAGGACATGAGAGGGAGGGGGGGACGGGTCCTGATGCTGATGTCTCTGCTGTAACCTTGGTTGCTATCGAGCAGCAGCAGGGTCTGCCCTTCGCTTTTAGTTATTGGCTTGCCACTCTGACCACAAGACATGTGGTTTAGGCAACAACCAATGAAACAGAGGCAATGCTCCTTTAATAGTGTTCTGTCTTAAAGAGACAGCACCATGTGTCTTGTTTGTTTTATTCCAAAAACTGGGTCCATGTTGTTCTTGACTATATAGAAAAAAGGAGAATTTTGTCTTTGCAGACTATTACTGATGAAGAGACTGAGACTGCAAAAACAGCTGGATGATGAAACAGCATAATTAATGTGTGCATTAGACAAAGTACAGTCTCTGGGGCACAACAGTCTATGGAAGTATATTGATGTCTTTTAGCAGCCAGAACTAGGCTGCAAGAAATCCTCTACACTGTGCCAACATGTAGGTGCACACATGAATATTCCCACTCAGTCTCTCACTCTTACTCACACCCTTGCTCACACACATATTTTCGACAGACGTACATGCTGTCTTGTCGCACATGCGCACAAAGCCTCTGACAAGAAGCAAGCACTGACACACACACATGCACGCGCCTGCAGCCACACTGCCTGATTAGCTTGCGAGGGCTGTCTACAGCATCCAGGGAAATGGCGCAAGAAGCAGAGAATTGGAGGAGGAACGGCAGCCTAAAGCACCAGGATTAGACCTCTGGCGTTTTTGCCAGCTGAGGCATGGACTGACTTGGAGCGGAGGACTTGGCAACGGAACCATCAGGAGACAGGCTGACTGATGTGCATTGACTGTGTGTAGCTGAGATCTGTGAGAGACGGCACAGACGGGCTGATGCACCGGTAGGACTGGGCCAGGCCTTTGGATCCATACAGTGGGGGAGGGGCAGGCGACGCAGGGAGAAGGAGACTGTTTTTCCTGACCACAGCTTTGGAGTGCTTCTTCAGTCAGACCATCTGCTACAGGCCTGCCTGCACCCCTTTCTGTCTCTTTGTATCTGTCCCTCTCATTCTCTCCATCCTTGTTTTTCTCTTGGTGTAATCATCTGGTCCCCCCTTCTCCTTTTCCTGATGTTCCTGTTGTCATCCAAGATCCTTATACCTATGTCATTCGATACTACTGTCATCTTTCTGTCGTGTCGTCTCTGTATTCTTTTCAACTCTATCATCTAAATCTTTTGTAACTGTTTGTTAAGCAACTAGGTCTTGCAACATCCTTTTTTTTTTTATTTACATCCCCTTCAAATTGCCACTTGTTTCTTCCATCAGTTCCTCTCTGTGCCCTTCAGACGGTCCCTTTCAATTTCCCTCCATTTTCTCTTGTTCAGCACCCATCCACCTTTACCCTGCGGTGACTGTAGATTTGGGTCAGGCTGCTAAGCAAATGGGATGAGATGTAGTCTCCACAGCAGCCAGATCCAGGGGGCTCCTGGTCTGCTCATCAGGGGGACCCTCATCTTCTGATCAAGTTGAGGCTGGAGCCTAACTCAGGACTGACGGGGTGGCCTGGCTTGGAGTACTGCATGTAGGGGAGGACAATCCACACCAGCAGCCCCTACCCTTACTCCCTTCCCCTGTTCCTTTGCCCCATCGTGGGACAGCCGTCACTCTGGAGTGTCCTGGCTTGACAGGCTGTGGCCTCTCCCCGCACGCCCTGACGACGCCCTCATGCCACTGGGGCACCCGCAGTGCCAACTCGCCGCTCCACTACCGCACCTCTTGTCTGTGCCAAAGGCCCAAACCCCCGGTTACCTTAAACATGGGTGTGGTGGAGGCCATTGACCCTGCACCATCCCCTTGTCCTTCACCTGTACCAGGGGGCTACAGGCTGACCCGCTCCTCCAGCTACAGCCCTTTGCAGGGGAGGGCAGGGGCAGAGCTGGACCTTGGTGCGACTGGTGGAGGAGTTATGGAGGGGGGTGGGACGGCAGCAGAGCGCAGGACGCCCTTAGTGGACCTGTTTTGTGAGACCTGCTCCAGGCCCTGGCTCATCGGTTGGTGGGACCAGGTAGGGCTTAGACAGCTTCTAGGGAAGAAAAGTTCTGGTAGTGGCCATGCTGTGGACATGCTGTGTTTCTGTCATGCATGCATTAACAATTATTGTGTGTTTTGTTTGATTCAGCAGGGGTTGTGCCAGTCTGTGAATGTTTTATCATTTTAAGGGTGTCTAAAAGGTACAACATGGGATTCTTTAAATACAAAGTATCCCACATTAAATTCTTAAATTCTCTTGTAGACTTGACAATTGCCAGTGAAAAATCAGTGAAAGTGAAAAATCGTAAAGCAGACCTTAGATCATGTCATTCTGATCATGAGAAAAGACATGATAAATGAAAAGGGGTCATTGCTACTGCTTTGTGTTTCTACATTACATGACAAATGTAAACAAACAGACATCAGTCTGACCCACAAACACACACACACATACACTTTACCTGGTCTATCCTCTGTCTGATGACAAAACACTGCACTGTTTCAACTGCTTCAAATATAAAGGGGGTTTGGGACTTGGTGAAATAGTACAGCCACCTTTATGGTAGGTATGTTGCAGTGTCACATAAAGTCAATTTCTATCCTCCACACCTGTGTCCCACATCCCTCGTCTCCCTCTCCCTCTCTCCAGATGCCTCAAGGCTAGTTTCAACACAAACTTAAGCCAGGTGTTTTGTCAGTGACAGTCTTGTTTATGGCCTCAGGACTGAGTCTGAGTCTCATATCTGCTTTCATTTGTGGCATCTACATCCATAAGAATGTATTTAATGAGCTAGAAGTGTATGTTAGATTTGCATATATGTTATATCCAGCCTCTGCAGTGCCTGAACAAATACTTGCTTTGCATTTCTACTGTTTTATTAGATTGACATTTACGAACTTAATTCTCCAACAGATTACAATCAAGACTCCGGTTACATTTACAATGCATGTACATATATATATATATATATATCTGTTTGCTTTTTGTTCACCAGTGAGAGTTAGGACAGATACACCCCTCCTGGGTCTGTTACAAATGCAGGTGTGTAAGCATGTGCACTCATAGTCATGTCTTTACAGTGTTTGCATGTTTGCTTCATTAGTCAGTGTCAGAGCAAGAGTGTTGTTTGTCCTGGGGCTCGGACTGGCACTGTAGAAGTGTTGGTTGGCAGCTATGACTCAGCGTTACAGCATTAGGGAAGGAAAGAATGAGAGTAGGTGGTGGTGGTGTTGGGGACAGGGGGTGGTTGGTCTGAGCCTTCTGCCTAAAGTGTGCCACTGGGCTATATGTTTCCAGACCTCTGATGACTGATTCTCCCTTACTGGTTTTAAAGATTTGCTGTTAGGCCACCTATTTGTCGATAACAAGCACAGGGTTGGACAGTAAAAATGAGAAAAGTAGAGAAAGGTGTTACAAAGAAATTCAAAGATGGTAGTGCAACATGGTGCATATGAAATACCAGGTATACAAAGTGGAGCTTGAGACACAATAATAATTGTGAGGTGGGGTGGGGGTGAGGGGCTGAATGGTGGCAATGAAGCATTTTGTTTACCTTATGAGGGAGGAAGAAACACATATAGGCACGTAGAGATGTAGTGTCGAGGAGAGGAAGGGAAGGGGAGGGCTGACCTTGATAAAGGTCAGAGACACCTGCCGACTCCCTCAGATTGTCACCAAAACAGCCACCACTCTCACATCTAGCTGAAGGACTGACTGTGAGGAGGCAGTTGCTACGGAAACTGCTCTGGTTGCTATGGAGATTGTTATGTGTGAAAGATCAGTCAGTAGGACACAGACTGAGGGGTCTGTCCGAACCACATTGTGCCTTGTCTGACAGCGAAACGTTAAAGCTTCCGACATCATGTTTGTTGACATAGATAAATAAAGGAATGAAATAACATAAATGCTGAGAGAACATTCAAGACTATTTTTGTCCATGAGGATGATGTATTCATTTATTCACATTTGTGTCTGAGACCTGCAGACTACTATAATTTATGGCTGACACTGCACATGGAAACAAATCATACAATAGGACATTACTGCGACACATCAATGCAAGCAAACTGAGTTGGGTTATTGAACAGTCTGTTCCCTTCTAGGAAAAGGAGGAGGGATGATTCATAACTGATTTTATTACCCTTTAGTAGATGATGGTGAGAATTTATCCACCCAAATTTGAGTCATAGGAAAGTTTCTTGGTGTGAATCGCTGCATATGGACTCTGAAACACAATAGCAGTAATTCTGGAGGGTTACCAATTTTCAAGACTATACGTCTGGATTCATTAGTAATCCCTTATGTTTTGAACATGGTAACTACTAGTCATATGACTCACTTTAGTCTCTCTCTGTCCTCTCCTCAGTTCAAAAGGATGTTAAACAGGGAGCTGTCCCATTTGTCAGAGATGAGTCGCTCAGGGAACCAAGTGTCAGAATACATCTCCACTACCTTTCTCGGTGAGGCAAACCTGCCATTCATTTAATTTGAACTTACTCAGACCTCAGGTGAAGTACCTAACCCCTGACTTTTGATCCTTCCAGATAAGCAGAATGAGGTGGAGATCCCATCCCCGACTTTAAGGGAGAGGGAGAAGCCCATGTGTCACATCAGCGGTGTAAAGAAGCTCACGCACAGTTCCAGCCTATCCAACTCTACCTTGCCTCGATTTGGCGTGAAGACTGAACACGAGGATGCGTTAGCAAGGGTGATTCAACGGAAAAAAGATCCAAGTCATTGCATTTTAACCCACAAAGCAGATGACAGTGATAAAAGCTATACATGGTTTCCAACACTGATATGCTGTCACACATTAAACATGCTCAATTTATAATATAGATACCTTTGAGTAAGAGAAAGAATTTTTTATTAGATTATTATCAAACGTTACATGACACAGAAAAATGTTTCTACACCAGCAGGGAGTAGAAAAAAATAACTTATCATGAAGCCTTAACACATGTTGAAAGTGTCATGACATTAAACTCTAATCTTGATTGAATATTAAGGATACACAACTGTTGGACCATGCATTGTTAAGACTGCCATTAAAGTGGGGGAGAAAACTGCAACCTATTGTACTTATGTTTTATAATATCTATTGGATTTTCAGGAACTGAACGACTTAAACAAGTGGGGCCTTAATATCTTTCGTGTGGCAGAGTTCTCTAATAATCGACCTCTGAGCTGCATCATGTTTGCCATCTTCCAGGTGAGACAAAGAAAGACTGGATTGAAACAATAATCTACACAGTAACTTACAACATTTCAGTGTTGAACACTGTCTCGAGGCATTGAATGAAATTATTATGAAACGTTGTTTATTGATTTTTTTGGACGAGACTTTATCTCTTTGGGTATTGAAGGGCATGGATTTAGTACATGTGAGAGTGCAAGCTCGCTGAATTTAAAGAAACTGCCATAAAGGCAGTGCTTCAAAACAACTTTTAAAAAAACACGTCCTGCACTCAGGTTCCATCTTTGCTAAGTTTTATCAATCATCATTTAGGTTAGTTCTTAAACTGAGTTAAACACTGCCTATGACAACCAACCAGAAGTCCAGGGTTCATCTATTGTTCAAAACCACTAGTTTTACAGCTTTGGCTGTGCAGAACATTTGCTCCGCTGGACTGTTTATGTTTACATTCACTTGCTCTTTTATTAGATTTAGACCAACTCTTAGGTTTGGGCAATAAAAATGACTGTCCTTCAAACAGATCTTCCCACAACTTATTCTTAATAGTGCAATTTCACTATCTCTACATTTGCAAAAGAAGCTAAATGTAGTGCAGGAAGGATAAAAACCACCCAGTGAAATACGTTACTTAAAAGGTTGTCAAAAGTGTTATCATTTCTGTCTTTCTCAAATAAATAAATAATTTCAGTTTGAGGTCTTTCTCATGAATTACCAGTAAGGCTGGAGTGTAAATATAACACTTCTGGTCTGTTAATCCTGCAGGAGAGAGATCTTTTGAAAACTTTCCGGATCCCTGTGGATACATTTGTCACCTATGTGATGACCCTGGAGGACCACTATCATGCCAATGTGGCCTATCACAACAGCCTCCACGCTGCTGATGTCACCCAGTCCACCCATGTACTGCTATCTACGCCAGCTCTAGATGTACGCATCTCCATTAGCCCATTAATGCCAAAAACCCAACATCTGTACAACAACAATAACTATTTTCCTCTTTTATTTCTCTCTGACAGGCTGTGTTCACTGATCTAGAGATTTTAGCTGCATTGTTTGCAGCTGCCATCCATGATGTAGACCATCCAGGAGTATCCAACCAATTCCTCATAAACACCAGTGAGTCCAAATGAATCACACATAAGCTGCTATAGATTAATTAAAATGTGAAACAAAGGAAAAAAACAGTTAATGAATACTGCTGATGCATGGTGTGCTGACAGAGATCAACAATTATGGCTACAACTTTGTTTTTCTACATTGATGATTTGAATATTCATGTAATTATAGATGATAGTGATTCACTGTGCAATTAAAAATTGCTGTAACTTATCAGAAAGGAAACATTTAGAATGACAAAATACAAGCCAAAATACAGCCAAGTTTTTTTTCTACTAAACCAGAAAAACACTGCTCTAGTTATCCTTTTCTGTATTGATATAATATATTGTCAAAAGTATTCTGTCATCCATCCAAATAATAGAATTTAGGTGTTTTTGATCACTTCCAAGGCCACAGGTGTATAAAATCAAGCATCTAGGCATGCACACTTCTTCTAAAAACATATTTGAAAGAATGGGCCGCTCTCAGGAGTACAGCAAATTCCACTGTGATTCCGTGTTAGGAGGCTACCTGCACTTTAAACCCAGTCGTGAAATTACCTTTATATTAAATATTCCACAGTCAACTGTCAGCAGTATTATAGCAAAGCCGAAGCATCTGAGAACAACAGAAATTCAGCCATGAAGGGATAGCCATGGGAAATGACTATCACGAGTGGGGTCAGTGAATGCTGAGGTACATAGTACACAGAAGTGGCCAACTTTCAATCACTACATATCACCAAACTTCATATGGTCTTCAGACTAACTTCTCCACAGAACCTGGACAGCTTCGTGGTTGGGTTTCCATCGCTGAGCTCCTGCATCTGAGCCATACATCAGCAAGTGTAATGCAAAGCATCAGATGCAGTAGTGTGAAACCTGCCACCACCTGAATCTGGAGCAGTAAACATATTCTTTGGAGTGACAAATCATGCTTCTCCATCTGGCAATCTGACTGACCAATCTGGGTTTGGCAGTTGCCAGGACAACGGTGCCTGTTTGACTGCATTGTGCCAAGTGTGAAGTTTGATGGAGAGGGGATTATGGTGTAGGGTTGTTCTTCAATAGTTGGGCTTGGGCTCTTAGTTCCAGTGGAAAGAACTCTGAATGCTTCAGTATATTACAAGATAATGGACATTACATGTTCCTAACTTTATGGAATCAGTTTGGGAATGGTTCCTTTCTGTTCCAACATGACTTCACACCAGGACCCAAAGCAAGGTCCATAAAGACATGGATGAGTGAGTTTGGTGTGTAAGAACAGGATAGAACACCATTGTGAGAATGGTGAAAAAGTGAAGACTGTGAACCAGGTCTTCTCATTCAACATCACAGTGTGAGCTTACGAATGTGCTTTTGGTAGAATGGTTAAAAAATTCCCATAAATACACTCCCAAACCTTGAAGAACGTTTTCTCAGAAAATTTGAAGTTATTCTAGCTTCAAAGGGTGGGCCGACATTATATTAAACCTTTTGGATTAAGATTGTGGTGTCAGTTAAGTTTGTATGAATCTAAAGGCAAATGAGCAAATACTTCTGGCAATGCAATGGAAGTTGGCCAAGTAATTAGCATTTAAAGTTAGTATTTGCAGTTATTTTGAAAGGAGATAGCAGTACCAATGTGGTGATGGTGCATTTACGACATGTGTTTTTGCCTGATCTTTGTTTTCTGCTGCTTTGCCCAGACTCAGAATTAGCCCTGATGTATAATGATGAGTCTGTGCTGGAGAACCATCACCTGGCTGTTGGCTTCAAGCTGCTTCATGAGGACAACTGTGACATCTTCCAGAACCTCAGCAAAAGGCAGAGGCAGAGCCTCAGGAAGCTTGTTATTGATATGGTGGGTGTTTGACAACGTACTAATTCTTTAGATGAGCTTCCTTGCTTGTTTTAATTTCTTCTGTCTTTTCTTCTGATATGTTTCCAGGTTTTGGCCACAGATATGTCCAAACACATGAGTTTGTTGGCAGACCTCAAGACTATGGTGGAAACCAAGAAAGTGACAAGTTCTGGAGTGCTGTTGCTGGACCACTACACAGATCGAATACAGGTGAGATTTTCAAGCCATTTACAAGTAAATTCAATCAATAATGACTACTCTGCAGATGTTTCTGTCCTGGGTCTGAAAAAGTATTACTGAGAAGACACATTCAGGTTATTCAGAGCACCACAAAAGCACAGACAGGTTGTGGTTAAAGTTTGGTCTGTCAGAGTAGGAGTGATGATGAATAAGATACAGTTGTCATTTTAAAGCTTCTCATGAGGTTCTACTGGATGACGCACCTTTTCTTTAAAATTCACTTGTTTTTATAATAAGTAATTATTTTGCATATTATCCTGCATGGAAGATGTGTATTACTTGTTTGTGATCCATGAATATAATGATGTCTTATGTGATTGCTGACGATTGAGCAGTGCTACTTGGCACTTTGTTAGACTTCCTATATAAATAAAGAAAAACTAAAAGATTAGCAGAATTTGTAAGAAGTAATGTGAAACTAGCTGCAGAAATTTTGTAAAATTATCGACTTAGTACTGCAAGGTACACAGAGATGTATTTTACAATAAAGCTTGCCCATCCATGTGGCACCCAAAGAAAAAACTTGGAATTTAATGTGGATGGTTGTAAGAGGAACATGTTTCTATCTGTAAAGAAGGACAGGAAAGTTTTCTGACAACCTCTATAGCAGAAGGTTAAATGTTGTAAAAAAAAAAAATAAATAAAAGGAAAGCAATGTTAGCATCTAAAGGTCAGTTTAAAACAAGGGTATTTACCAGATTGTTCTGTAACAATTATGCATTTCAAGAATATTTTGTAAAGGACTGAAAGTAAAAACATACAATAGTTAGTAGCAACTTATGAATGAAGAGTATTTCCTTGTACAATAAACAAGTACTTTTCTTTAGACTGGTTATATTAAGGATTATTAGAGTCATATTGCAAAGTAGCCTGCATTTCCTCAAGATTTTGGTGGACAATTCAGTCCACCAATAATCAAGGATGCGTCATTAACAGGGAGAAAAGGGTAAAAATCTTCCATCTATAAATACTACGATCTTGAACTAATACATATTATACTGAAAATGTTTCAAAATTCTGCAAAATTGGGAGTGCAAGCCATAATGTTACCTGTGAGTCATATGCTCACTGCAGGATAAAGCAAAAAAACAACAAAAAAAAAAGAAAAAATAAACAAACAGAAAATTTTGACTATCATAAAAAGGATTTGGTTTATAGAGCAGGTTGCCCGTTTATTTATTTTATTAAATCGCTACCTTTTCATGGTGACTACTTTAAAAACGTATAAGCAAACCATTTGAAGTAGGTTTTTTTTTTTTTTAGCTTTTTAAACATAAATCTCACCATTTAAATAATTGTATAGACAAAGAAGGGATATACAGATTTTAATGCAAAAATAAACCATGGGATCATCAGAGTTCAAAGCTTTGGTAATTTAAAACACAGTAGATTATAATTGCGTTAAATTCTCTAGTCATTTAGCAGGTGCTTTTTTCTCCTTACATCTGAATGTGAGAACAACACAACCAAGAAAACAGTAGATCTCAATGCACATTGAATTCAGGGCCATGAACAGTTTAAGTGACTTTGCATGTATTTTAAAGAGTGTAAAATGTGACTTTGACCAGGTGTTGAGGAACATGGTGCACTGTGCTGACCTGAGCAATCCTACAAAGCCTCTGGCTGTGTATCGACAATGGACGGAGAGAATCATGGAGGAGTTTTTCAGGCAAGGAGACAAGGAGAGGGAGCGAGGGATGGAGATCAGTCCCATGTGCGATAAGCACACTGCATCTGTGGAAAAAAGTCAGGTGAATGATCAACAATGAAAACCACGCACACACACATAAATTGATATGACTCTGAACACAGCTTGATAACTGGTAAGACTGTATGTGGTGTGATAACTGCAGTGCAGTGGGTGATCTTTTAGCTCTGAACACAGCAGTCATCCTCCTACATTTTTAATGCTGATTTACAGGGAATAAAGTAACACTGCTGTGCTTGCTTATGGCATACATAGCTTCCTTTTTTTTCTGAATGCAGGTGGGCTTTATCGATTACATTGTCCACCCGCTATGGGAGACATGGGGAGACCTCGTGCATCCTGATGCCCAGGAAATCCTGGACACTCTAGAGGACAACAGGGACTGGTACCAGAGCACCATCCCACAAAGCCCTTCACCACCACCTGTGGGCCAGGACAAGGATCTAAATGCATGCATCGACAAGTTTCAGTTCGAGCTCACCCTGGAAGAGAGCTCACAGAGTGAACAGGGAGACATGAGTGACAAACCTAGGCCAAATCATGCGGCAAAGGACTGCAGTCACATGGACGAGGAGGGTAAAAAGGAGGAGGAGGAAGCTATAATGGCAGACGAGGAAAACGAGGACATAATAGAAGAAGAGGATGAGGTGGCTATGGAGGAGGAAGAAGTGGAAGAAGAGATGAAAACTCAGTTGGGTGAGGGGTCTGAAAAGGAAAGACTTTCCGACACAAGTCCTGTAGAGGAAGAGGAAGATTCTTCTTCACAAGCTGAAGATACATGAGTTCTGCTCCTGTATCTCCCTTCTCACTTGCACACATTCTTTTTCATTCTTTCAATGGCCAAACCAAGAACAAATAAGACTGCAATGACAATACAGACCTTTAAATATATTTTTCAAAAAGGGAATAAATTAAAATCGCTTAAAGAGAAGCTAAATACACAGCAACTGTAGATTTGGAGAGGTGGCAAGTCCTTTGACTGATTTCACAGTGAACTTAAGACGGAAGAATTTAGGAGAGAATTATGATGGGAAACTGAAAAAAGCGTAGCACTCGGGTGGCCAGAATGCACATAAATAAACACACATGAAGTGACACATAAAAACACAAAAATAAAAGCAGGAGCAAGTCATGTAGAATGCAAAAATCCAATGTGTGTTCACGCATACAGCGGCCATGCAATATTTTTGTCTTTTTTAAAATGCACAAACACACACAAAAACACAAAAGACACACACACACACAAACACACACACACACTTGACTGTTTGTTTGTATGTGTGCATTTACACCAGGGACATTGATCAGTAATGAATCTCTTTGGAAAAAGCCATCCCTTATTGATGTATTAACTAGTGTTCAGTCAGTATTAGTAATTCATGTCTGTTAGGATCTCAATAGAAACTTTTCTCCTCAGAGAAGCTCAATGTCCAAGTGAATTTTTCCATTTCTGTCGGAAAGAAAAATAAGAAAATCCACAGAGTTGGAGGAGAAGAGGCGATATAATCGAAAGGAAAGGAAAGGAAGATGCTGCGATGAAGGGACAACCAGGTCCCAAATCCCTTTTCCCTTTACAAGGAGAGCGCTACTGGTGCAAAATGGCTCTGTGCCTTTCTGAAACACCAGCTTCCTGAATGGAGCTGTTGTGAAGCAATGCATTGTGGGACAGGAGAGTCAAATTTTGTTAACATTTTTGATTGTCTCTTGTTAAAGATCTCTCTATACTGTTCATGGTAGTGTGGTGTGCAATTCACACGTACAGTTTCTGTGGTGATATGTTTTTGGCTGTAAGTCTTCCTTTGTTGCTCTTCTGGTAATATTAGAATTTAAAACTCTAGATGCAGAGCAATCACAAACACCGCCACAACCACCAGGGGACTATTTCCAGCTTCTGTTTTATTTTATTTTTTTATTAGAATGACTTTTTTCTTAACTTTCTGAGAATAAGCCATGTGATGCTTTGAAGCATATGATTAGCCTATTTTATATATTTAGAAGTTGCTGAATAAGTTGAAGAGATACAGACTTATCTTATAAGTTGAACAAATTTTCATTTGTTGTCTCACACCCACTTGCACTGCGTGTTTTTGTCTCCTCATACGCAACAATTCTCACCAAAGTCAATGATGAGAAACTTCAGTGGATGAAGTGATTTTGAGGAATATGGATGAACAAGGAAATCAGGGAGGCAGAATGTCAGGGAAAGAAGTGCGACTTGGCCAAATGGAGGGCTGGCAGTCCCTAATCATCCTTGCTATGTTTGATGGTTTTTTTGCCTTAATGTCTGATGCAGGATGCATACCTGCCAATATGTAGATTTATAAGATATATGATAGATATCCTAGTATATTTATATTATGTCTGTATGATTATTTCTGTGAGTATAAGTGTGTCTAGACACAATGTATCCAGCTTTGCATCTGGAAGGGAAGGGGAAACAGTTACTTGTTATGTTACTGCTGTGCTTAGACCAACATAAAGAATGTGGTTTTTTTTTTTGTTGTTTTTCTTTTTTTTTAGTATTGTTTTTATTTTTTTATTTTTTATTATGATGGTGTCTTATGGCTACTGGCTATGGGCACATGAAAACAAGAAATCTGGTTTGACATTATGCAGGATTTGAAATCAGTGAAGGTTAAGTCAGAAACAGTGAGAGACAGCAGGATGTAGAGATGTTGTCATGTGTTATTGTTCGCTCACTGGCATCACCACATCTTACTGAACATTGTTCAGGATTTGATCAGCACGATTATATGGGTCAGTATTTGTTTAGGTGTTTGTTTTTTCACAGGGTAAAAAAAAAAAATTAACCAATACAAGTGTGGTTCTTTTTAAAGGTAAGGACAAGTTTCTGCTGGTCAGTAACTGAGCTTATCTGAGGACACCACAGCTTGGTGCAACAGATGCTTGTGTGTTTGACCTGCTCCATCAATGAGTGGAGCAGAGCTGCGAGGCCGCCACACAGGCTTTTCATCTGGGGTAGTGGGAATCGAGGATTACTATCACAGTTAGTTAAATAATGAGATTCCCATATGCACTGGCCTTTTACTTTAAACATGTTGCTTTGTTTTTGTGGCTTCTTGTTCTGCCATAGGCTATAAAAACATTAATATTTAATTGCCATACAAACACGATACTGTAGCAATTGTTTCTTATTAAGGAAATTATTCAAATGATTGATTGCTGCCATTCTTTTTAAATAATGAAAAGAAAACCATGGGAAGTGTTTTCTTTCAACAGTTTGTGTACAGTTTATTTTTATATCATTCTGGTGGATGGTCTGGGAAACGAATCACGTGTTGATGATATAGCTATAATCATTACCACTCTTGTACATAATGTAATAATGGATTGTAAATTAGAATTTTACCATGACGATTGAAAAATAACCACTTAAAATTGTTCAGTGAACCACTGAGGCACTGTAAGCCACATCTTCACTTTTTCATTCTCTAAATATATATATTTCTTCACTCTGTTGTAATTTTAATTGTGCACACTTATTGTTGAAATCAAATAGATTTGTACCAGCACTTTATTTCATCAGGTTTTGAGGCTGACAGTGTGTTTCAGGTAGTCTGTGCTGGTTTGGTCACTGACAGTCACCCACTGATTATGTTCCACTGGGCCAAATAACAACAATTATCTCTTCCTTTAGGTGTAACCAAACAAACAAAACATTCCCTATCAAATATGCTTGTGAAATTAAACTTGTTTCACTTAACAAGTCCAATGGAAGCTGATGAAATCATATAGTTTGCTATACATTCAAACAAGATAAATGTGTCCTTATCTAACTTTGCCATTTCCAGCACTATCACCACCTGTTTCTTAGTAACTTTAATCACTATTTAGCCTGATAGCCTAAATATCCATCCCATGGTGGCCTACTTAGCTGGTTCCCATTGGTGTTGCTGTCAGGTAACGCTATTGCAGACTGACTCCTTAGAGAATGATTCTCTGGGCTTTAATTAGTGTGTTTCTTCACAAGTAGGAAAGATTATTTGAGAGAAAAAACGTGAAATGATTGTAATATTTGTAAATGATCTTGCTGTAATGTGTAAAATGTGTCCGAGTTATTTTTTATTATATTATTTTTATGAAGGTTTTTTTTCTCTTGACAGAGTTGAGTTGTCATTTTGTGAATAAATGCATTTAATAAGCAAACATCTATATATAAAACAACTATAGTATATCAGTATATTTTCTTTTATTTCACTGTTCAGTACTGTAAAGTGTGTTGAAAATACAAATAAAGCAAGATTTTTATATTAAAAGCAACACTTCTGTCATATTTACTTTTAGTGTACAGTTTGCATCAATAGTATTCATGGTTTAGTCAAGGCAGGTTGAAGACTGAACATGTAATCAATTCTACCAAAATTAATAACATAATTTATGGCTGTGAAACTCAAAAGCACAAGTTACTTAGAATATTGATTAACTTCTGTGCAAAACTCTTTTGGGTTCAGTTTACAGCAGTTTTGTACTTACAACTCACACATTCTGTTTTGACACTACAGTTTACTTAAAATTGAGATATGACTCTTTAAATATTACAATATATAATAAACTTGGCTTGCTGATTGTTTAGTTAGGATGTGGTTTGGGCCATATATTAAAAAATTATCAACGTTGCAACTAATAATTATTAGCTGGACATTTATTATTTGTTTATTACTTTAAACGGGTAAATAGAAGGGCTACCTTTGCTTTCCTCTGAGCAGCATGAGATGGCTGCATCTTCCAAAACATACCCATAATGCTTTACTTCAGGCAAGAGTAATGGCCCTTCTTGCTTTCCACCATTCACCATAACTAGAGCAAACATTGTCCAATCAGAGTGAAACAAGGCAGGAGGAGGGCGTAAATTCATCACTGCGCATGCGCTTTGTTGATCCGGAACCAGCAATGCCATTGTCAGTGATTAGCCATTAGTTATCTCAAAGTGGAAATAAATTGCGGATTTTTATTGGCTTTGCAACTTTATCAGACTCTCACTATAGAGGTATTGTTAGATTTATTTTTCAGAATATGTGTCTTTTTTCTATTTGCATGCGTAATTATGGTTTTTGTTTTAGCTCAACCGATTGCTACAGTTGCTAGTTAGCATCCATTTAGCTCACCGAGCTAACCATCTTATCTAAGACACCTTTTAAAACTATGGCTCTAATTTTCAGTACGTTAATTAGGTAAACGCTCTGTCGTGATATGCTGTTATAATTGAATTGTGCAATTCTTATGCTTGGAAGGTATTTGTGGTGCTACTCTATCATGGTGATGTCCTGTCAGTCCTTGCTGCTGTTGCTGTGCGTGGGAGCGTCAGCCGTGGAGGTTCAGCGTCCTCGCGGTGTCCCTTTATCCAGTAAGTATTTAATTAAAACTAGAATGAGAGATTTCCACCACACTGTAGTTTTGGACCCGATGAGTTGTTAACACTATGCCTTTGTTGAACCTAAACAGAACGGCAATTTTATGAAGAGAGCAAACCATTTACTTGCCTGGATGGATCCCACACTATCCCGTTTGACAGAGTAAATGATGACTACTGTGACTGCCAGGATGGATCGGATGAGCCAGGTCGGTGCATCTTGGTCGTTGATGATTCCAGTACTACTATCCTGTGCATTTTCCCTTTAGCTGCATACTAAACCATGTCAGATGTTTCTGATACACATACTAGGTGTACTGTCATTATATTGTCACGGTAACACAGCAGCATGCAGCTTTATTTTTTACTACGGTATATATATTTAAGCACTGTCATTTTCAGGCACTGCGGCTTGTCCCAATGGCAGCTTCCACTGCACCAATGCAGGTTTCCGCCCAGCTTTCATTCCTTCCTCCCGCATCAATGATGGAATCTGTGGTATGAATTTATATCGGCATATAGTTTTTCTTTTCAGTAATTGTGTTACAAGTATTATATTTGACATCTGTTTATTTCTTTGTAGACTGCTGTGATACTACAGATGAGTACAACAGTGGTGCTGCCTGTCAGAACACCTGCAAGTAAGGATTTGTTTGGGCTATACATTTTAAAAACTTCTTCAAGTTTTCATATTTGTACTTACATGCACATTGAGTTAAAAGTAAAAAAACTGATTGAACTGATTTTTGCAATGTGTGCTTTGCAGGGAGTTGGGGCGCAAAGAGAGAGCGATTCTGGAGAAAATGGCAGAAATAGCAAGAGAGGGCTTTATACTTAAAGAGCAACTTATCCACGAGGCCAAAAGAGGTCTAGAAGACAAGAAGGTATGAATTATTAAGTAACCTTTGCAGTTTATGTGTGCAGAATATGACATACTTTCAAAGAGATGTTTGCTGGACAACAAAACACTTTGTGTGAAATAAAAATTTTAGAGTAGCAGCAAATGTGTTTTCACATTACGGCAGGGCTATTGGTACCACTTGATTTTATATCATGCCTTTGATTGTTTTTCCTTTGGACTATATGTTAAATACAATTAAGCTTTCAGGTACTGCACAGACACACAGTTTAGTTAAATATTGATTTTTACTTCGATTCAACAGGCCAAACTTGCAGAACACCAGAGCAGTAAGAAGGACCTAGAAGCAAAGGTGGAGGCTTTGCGTACAGTTAAGGAGACTGCAGAGCAGCCAGAGAAGGAAGCTAAAGAGCTTCATCTGAAGGCCTGGGAAGGTAAAATAACATTGAAGTGTATTGCCATCTCGTGGCTATAAAGAGCATTGCAACACATTACAGACTGTATGGTCTTTAGCTGTGATGCAATGAGTTGATTCCTCTCAACTAAAGCTTTGATTTTCCTGTACAGTACTGCAGATGTTGTGTTACTGGAAATATTACTTAATATAACTTTTTTCTTTTTTTTTTTTTTTTTTTTAAATTTTCTTTTGTCCCAGACCAAAAAGCTGTCATTCGCATGGAGAAGGACAAAGCTAAAATGGCTGAGGTGTTTCTTGAACTGGACGATGACGCGGATGGCTTGTGAGTGTCAACCTTAAGAATTTACCAGACCCATAAAGAAAACTCAGATTACACTGATTTATTTATTTATTTATTATTTTTTTTATACTGATAACTGCTGTGAACAATATTGTGTATTTTTTGTCTTTGGTTTGATTGACTGGCTTGTAGAAATAAGAAAAAAAGAACCAATCTTTTCCCTGTAAGTCTAGAATAATGTATTGTTTGTTTTAGTGTCTCAGTTGCTGAGCTTTTGGCCCATTCTGAGTTCGACACAGATTCAGATGGTGTATTCACAGAAGCAGAGGCTCAGGTAAAACTTTAATCAGTTTTTCTTCTAAAACATCACTGTTCACATGTTTTTCAGTAGTAAGGTGTTCAAAGCTGTTACACATTTTGAGAAGCTGAACAAAATGTGAATTTAGTCTTTGATTTCTACAGGCACTGTTAGGGGGAGTGGACAAAGTGGATACAGTAGCCTTTGAGTCGATTTGGAATAATATAAAAGAAAAATATGTTTCTGAGGTAAGAACCTTTTTAATTACTGAGAGAGAACTCATTGTACTAAATATTAAAACATGTTTTTTTTCCCTAAATTTGTGGGGGTTTTTTGGCAGCAGTCTACTACAGACATTCCAACACCAGTGGAAGCTCAAGAGGAAACAAGGGAAACAGTGTCTGACAATGACTCTGAGCCATACCCTGATGATGACAACCCAGAGGAAGATGATGACGAGGATGTCGAATATGGAGATGATGATGATGGGGATGAGGGAGACTATAAAGTAAGTTTTCAGCATGAAATTTATGTTCAACTCAAGTTAATCTCAGTGAAATATGTTGAGCTGTGCTTGTATTTCAGCCGCCTCCCACAACTCAGTCTCAAGAAAAGAAGGATGATGATGAGGGAACCATGCCACCCTATGACCAAGAAACTCAGAACCTCATTGATGGTACGAACACAGTTACATATCAAGGCTTTTGTGCTGGAAATAACCTGAAGAATTAGTTGTATTGATAGGCCGCCTGCTCTGTTTTAATATGTCTGAGCAAACAAAATAACAACTGTACACAAAAAACAACTTCCAACTGTTGCACTGTATACACACTCTATGCTTGCATTAGGGGACAAAGATTACCTCTGCAGAAGGGTGTGGTAGTCTGTACATTATGCAGAACCATGCAAATATATTTTCAAAAGAATAAACACTCCTTAATATTGCTAAATAACTGCATGCTCCAGTATGGCAACTACTTGTGCTTTCCGTGTTGACAGTGTGTGTACAATCTGAAAGCATGTCTGTGTATGTGTAATCCTGTTTGTTCTGAATGCCACCTGCATGGATGTCTGTGCATGTTTAGCTTTTTTTTTTTCTTTTTTTTTTTTTTTTTTTAAACTTGTTTGTTTTAAAGTGCAATTTGGAGCTCGTCCCAGTTAAATTATGGTAACAAGTTGATCTTCAGCCTCTTCACTTGACATGGCCACAGTGTGAAAAGAACAAATGAGATATGTGTGTGTGACTCTTTAACAGGCTGCCTTCTTGTCACTGTTGCCTTGTTTCTTTATTCATCCATTTCTGTGACCAGCAGCTGCCCAGCTTGACACTTGCATACACGTTGTGTATACTGACTGCAGTGTATACCTCAGCAATACTGACTGTGCATTGATTCTCCAGTTGTGCTTGCTGGACAATTACTGCGCTTCTGCTTGTTTGACAGATTTGACTGTGTGGTAATGTGTATTCTTACTATGTGTCCAATTCCCAGCTGCTCAGAAGGCCAGGGATGAGTTTGATGAAGCGGAGAGAGCGCTACGGGAGATGGATGATCAGATCAGGTATGTTTACAGACATGAATGTGGTTGGACTTCCTTGCCACTTACACGCCTGCCTTTCAGATATGGCAGACGACCATAGATCACAGTCGCAATGTAATGACTAAAAGATAAAACATTTCAACCTGGTTTTTGTTTGCAGGAACCTTGAGAAGGAAATCTCCTTTGACTTTGGACCCAGTGCAGAATTTTCTTACCTCTACAGCCAGTGTTATGAGCTGCCCACTAGCGAGTATGTTCATACTCTGACTTTTAAAAAATAATGCACATTTGTTAGTAGTAGTGTCACAACTGAGGAACTAAATTAATTTGTTCTCACAGGTACATCTACAGGCTTTGTCCGTTTAACAGAGTATCCCAGAAACCTAAATATGGTGGATCAGAAACTAATTTAGGGTAAGAATTTTCTGCAGGTTGCCTATTTAGTTTAGTTTTGCTGCACAGTGGCATCCTACTTCATTTATTTATTATTTTATCAATTTATATATTTATTTCCCAAATGTAGAACATGGGGAAAATGGGCAGGGCCGGAGGATAACATCTACTCTGTGATGAAGTATGAACATGGAACAGGGTGCTGGCAAGGCCCTAACAGATCCACCACTGTGAGTCTCGGTCGCTCATCCAACAAATAATTTTTTCTTATTGTACAAAGTACTAAAAATATGTGTGTGTGTGTATTGTTATGTTTTAGGTTAAGTTAACATGTGGAAACGAAACTGTTGTGACATCTACCTCAGAGCCCAGTCGCTGTGAGTACCTAATGGAGTTCACCACCCCTGCTGTCTGCCAAAAGCCCCAAAAGATGCATGAGCATGAAGAACTCTAGATATTCATGATTTGTGAGTAATTAAAATGATTTGGTGTTTTTTTTTTTTTCCCTCACTTTTTTTTCCACACCTTTTGTGGTAATTTAAGACGTATCTTTCCATGTTGTGTGATGGGTCCTTTAGGATCTGATATGTTCCAGATAGCCAGATATTTACATCTTGTTTTGAGCATCAGTATATGGAACATTCAATCAGTTCATCACTGTTATTAATGTTACATACTGAAGCATATGTAAAATCGCTTAACTGTCAAAGCTTTGCAGTGTGAAGGTGTAGTATGTCAGCATTTTATTTGGAAGAAAATCTGTTGTTAGTTACAACTTAAGATTTAGAAGAAAGGCAGGAGAGTAGGAAGATAAAGGTAATGGCAGCTTAATTAGAGTTCATTTTGTTATAAGAGCATAAAGAGCGGATGGTAAGATGGCTTTCACCATCAGCAGAACTGTGATCATATATTCTCTGCACATGCGATTGGCCATCTTTTAGTAGGGACATTTCATGCTTTTGTACCTTACAGCCTTAGAATGCATAGGTGTAGAACATATATGAAAAGTTAGACATATTTTACTCTTGGTGGCTATTATCTCTTGGAATATAATGCGCTGTATGGCAAAATTTTTGACCTTAAGCAAATCACAGTTTTAGGGATGCCTATTTCAGAGATTAATATTTCTACCTGATTAATAAGAGGTACAAATTGAGTGCCATCGCAAACTTAAGTTAAGCTTTATGATCTGCTAAGATAATTTTTTAACTTGTCCTCTAAAATTTGTTGTTGGAGGGTCTGTTTGAAAATAGTTTAAACTTTATCAATGTGTCATGGACCTAAATCAACACAGCATCAAACTTTAATATTAGTTATATCAGAAAAGTTAAAATGCTTAAGCTGCCTATTTTTTTTTTTATCCACAAAAACAATTGTAGCTAATCAAAAATGAATATGTATGTGCTTTGTTTTGCAGATTGCGTTCAAGGGTCCAGAGTAAGTGCAGTATCATGAAGTTTCCGTGATATTGGCAGCATCACCTTGAGGTCTCTTATTTAAAATAAAATGTATGGAAATTCCAATGAAAAGTTATAGTCTGATCAACACATTCATTTTCCACTGCTACCTGTTGTTGATTTTGGTGTTTTACATAAGATGTAGTATCATTCCATTGTTTTGAAATAAAGTTCATTTTAACAGATTTAACCTGGTGTCCTTTGTACTTTCTAGAAAGTATATCTTTCTTTTCATCACAATACACTGATCTAAAATAATGCATGTAGTGATGCTGTTGTAGACAGAGTACTTTTGCAGTTAGCTTGCATTCAGTTAATGGATGTAAAACATGCATCTGCTTTAAAGAAGATCTACTATATATCATGTTGACCTGAGATTTGGGCACTCCTTATTTAATACAGTGAGAGGTGAGTGTTATACTTTAGACTGGTACTGTTTTTAAGTGGAGGGATGTAGAAAATGTGCTGGTATAACAGGAATTCACTGCATGTTTAATTTGTTAAAGCATGGAAAGGAGTCGATGGTCCCACCTTGGTTAGTGTGAATACATTGCATCATTCATGTAATGTATATTTGGTCATAATGTTCAAACTTTCACAGTCAATGAAAATTAGTCGACTCGTATTTGTAACTTTTATTTTTTTCTGGCATGTAAAATACAAATAATTAAACAATTCCATGTAAAAGTCTTCAAGCGTCTTCAGCTGAAATCCCAGTAGTAAATATCCTAGTCTAAACTGAAAGGTTTTTTGTTTTTTTTTTGTTAAATTTTGACATTGTTCGTTTGGTCATGTTTGGAAGTATGAGATTTTGTAGATTTTCTGCTGACGTTTGTGTCAGTTTGATCATTTTCACCTTTTGATTTGTTCTACCATTCCAGGAAAATGTAAGAAAAACATCACTAAGTTACTGCGTCCCCTCTTCTAAATAAATAGACACAAAATACAGTTGAGAAACAGAAGGACCACTCGCCCCCTTACTACTCTAGAGACTCCCAAGAAGACTTTCCCACAGCTTTTTCAGAGCTCTGACATACGTTGTCAAATCTCTTGGCTGTGTTTTCAAAGGTGTAGGAGAACTTAAGAACACCTTTCCTTCAATAGTATAAATTAATTTTGAATTGATACAAATTATCTCAGTAATGCATTATCTTAACAAATTCAGAACATTTATGTTTTTCTTTTTTTTTTTTTTTAATAAATCAGCCCCATCAGCTTAACAGGAAAGCATCTTGTAAGCTAATCAAAGTGACTGCTCTTCTATTCTTGCTTAGTTTCTGGACCCTCAGTTAGGCCAAAGCCTCACTAGAGCGTCTGCTCCATGTCTCAGGGGTTCACCGAGTGGTTGGAAAAACAAGACTGTGATTAGATTAAATAATCAAAAGATTTTCATATAACAAGACAAACAGAACACAGGCTGTAAAGGCATAACATCTAGCACACAGCATGTATGTTTATACACTTCAATTAGTTAAATATAGCAGTGCATTTTTTGACTATGGAGAACGTTTCCAAATCATACTTCTAAAGCTGTTTTTCTATTTGTCCCCCTTTTTAAGAAAGAAAATGGTGTAACCACAATTTGGCAAACTTAAAATCTTTTAAACTTGCAAATATAATGAAATAAACCATAAATATACACAAAACATACTTTATACGAGGCAATAATAATAATCATAATAAATAGTTTTTAAGTTAACAATAAGTTAAAACTACAAGCTTAAAGTCGCCCAAATAATACAAGTTTGTTGGCGCTATTTTGAATTTTTTGTTTAAATTATTTTATGTTGCAACAAAAGCTACCACAGACTTTACAAACACAATTGAACACAGTTTGATTGAAATAAAAAAAAATCTAACTAAGTCTAAAATCTGCATACACTGTAAAAACTGCAACTAATTAAATAATGGAAGAAAAATAAACTGTACCCAATCAATGCAGCCAAACATAATCTTTGACCCATGTGTGTTCTCTATGGCAACATCAACAACACAAATACGCTAATTTAACAAGTGAGTCTTGATATGTAAATGAAATCAATAAATTACAGGAAAAATGATATTTGAAATTGACATGGGCTAAAACTGATGAAATATTAGACAGTATTCCTTTCAGAGTCATTGAGAATTGCTCTATTAAGTCAGCCAAATATGCAGTATGTTGGAGCTTGCATGGTCAGAGCACAAATTAGGGACTGAGGAAGTGATTATGGAAATTTAAAGATCTCATTGCTTGTTTGATTTATTGAGTCTGTTTACTTTTTTTTTTTTGTCTGAACATTTGTTCCTTTCACTATTCCGCAAACCTTTTCAGTGTGACATTTAATTTCTTTTTTAAAAAATATATATCATTTGTTCTCAGTCAATATAAAAACAAAGCACATTGCACTTACTGTTCCATAGGAAAGTTTTTTTGTCTTTTTTTTTTTAAATGATTATTGTTGTTGCTCAAGCAGTGTAGTACTGTTTCCTGCCATAGTCCTTGGCTCTCTGCTGTACATCAGGTGTAGGTCTTTGCGTAGACTGCGTATGAAGGGTCATTTCAGACTGTGGGTTTTGTTTTGTGAGTTGACTGGACATGGCTGAGTAACAATTCCAGCTGCAGTTCAACGTGGCCTGTTTTCTCAGCTGCTCCTTACATATATCACTGGGCTTGCCAAGTGTTCAGTCTAACTGTGCTATCCTGCAAATTGCTTAACCCAAAATAGCTTGATTAGGCCTTTGTACGGTCAGCTGTGGACACAACAGCAGCAATCAGTATTTCGGGGGATGAAACAGTAGGAGTTAGATCCAAAAATGTCAGTGAAAGTATTTGAAGGGGTGCAATGTTAACAGTTGAAAAGGATACAGACAATGGAGAGAATTGAAATGCTAGGGGAATTAAATAATATGGATGCATGTTTCCTTGGTCAAGAGGTGAACCAATATGCCTTGAATTACTGCATGTGATGTGTGCAAATGTGATTGCTTGCATCTTTTGTGTTTTTAAGCATTTGGTACAGTCGTTTTTTAAGATTTAGAAATAGAAACTGATATGCACAACTTATACGTTCAAAAGTAATTATAACTCAAATTGCAGAGGGTCCTTATTCAATAAATAACATAGATTTGTACAGCAATTACTCAGGGAATAATATAGTTAGTCTTAGTTCATCATTCTTGGTACTGACTTGCAAAGCAATTCTTTGGCAAAAATCAAATCTATCTAATCATAAAAGACTCATGCTCAGTGTTCAATATTAATCTGCATCACTGTTTGAATCTGCATTTTAACTTTTTAGTTGCAAGCAGCTTTTCAGTTTTTGAGATGGGCAATGAGCCAGTCTCACTTCAGCTTTGTCTGGGATTCTCGAGTCAAAAGAACTTCATTTAACTGCACCGTCATTGAAGCAACACCGTACACAACTTCAGGACAAGAGATGTGAATGTGTTTAAGCACTCAAAAGTACAGGCGTGTCTATCATGTTGTACCCCAGATGTTGAATTGTGACTTTTTATCATCAGATTCATGTGTTCAATTTGTTTTCGTTTGATGTCATTTGACAGTTATGTTTGTGTGAGATACATTGTTCCTTCGCCCCCTCCCTAAGTCCCCACCCATACACCGCACACCTTTTCCCCTCTTGTTCTGCAAAGATCAGAGGGTTTAAAATAAAGCCATGCGATGCCCCAATTTTTTTTTCCAAGCTTAAGAATCTGTAAAAATTCAGCACAAGGTCTTGTTCCTTTGTATGTATAAAAATAGATTTATCTCTAATGTAATCCTTTCAAAGAGATCGTCCTCTTTGGCTAACACAGCGTAACTTAGAAAAGCAAAAACAAAAACGTCTTGAGTATAGTTGACCTTATTTAATCTATTATCATGTGCAGATCCCTTGATATTGAAAAACACTAGCCCCTCCCATGGCAAATAGAAGGTCTGTACTTTAACACACACCTCATCTAGCTAGACAGAGTGGTGTTATTGTTTCATCAAGGGTGCTATAAATAATCCTCATGCATGGGGTTGGGGATATTTTTAAAACGGCTATTTTTGTGGTTGTGCCAAACAGATCTGAAGCAATAATTGTGTGTTTTTAACTGAAGTATTATTATGACACTTTTTTTTTTGCAAGCTTGATAATGTAGTCATCTTTGAAAGGGCAGGAGTTCAAAGTCACTGGGAAGCTTTTTGAGCCAATAAAGGGGTTTTTGAGGTAACTTTGGAGCATGTGGTGAAATTGGAGAAGTGGGTGATCTTTCATCTCAGTGGATGAGTGATCATCTTTACATTGCCAGATATGATCTCTAACACTCTTGCTCTTAATCGGGTTTAAATGCTCACACTTAAGGAACTGTAGTCCTTTTTATCTCCCCGTTTCAAGCTGTTCCCAAAGAGCCCATGTTTTCCACTGAAATGTAAAATATGACCTTCAGGGAGCCTCTTTCTGCCTCGCACGAAACTGAAGAATGATACCGGTGCTTTTACATCCTTGCTTTGCTGCAAGCCTGATTACATTATTGCTGCCAATGGCTGTGGTACTTTAAACATTTTAAGTTATTTTTTTCTTTAGGTTTTCCAGCTACTTCTTGTAAGGACCGTAACATTCAAAATGAAAATATTAAGCACAGACACCATAACTAGCTTATAATTGTCATCTTGCATCATCTTGATCTGACTAAGCCTTTCAAAACTAAACAGTCCATATAGCATGAATAATACAGGTGCCATCAGAAGAGTATGTAAAAATTCAAAAGCACCGGTACTTTTCTTTGTTGTGGCTGTGTTACGATGAGAAGGTTTTCCCCTCACACTCATCACTCTTTTGCCCAGCAGAGAATTACTAATGAACATCGTCGCCATGGGAGCGCTTCTGCTCTGCTCTAAGTCCACAGACAGTCTGCCTGTATGAAATCCATCATGTGGATAAGCTTAGAAAGAAAACAAAAAGATACAGCTTTAGAGGACTAAATATGTGAAATCTTTCTAGTTACTGAACTGTGTTTCTGTGATGCGAAAGTGTTTTGTTGTGACTTTTGGTGTGACTGTGACGGAAAGAGTGATTATGATGGCCTTGAAACTACTCTTTTCTGTGACCAAGATTCATTCATTAGTTACACTAAATTATGTTGGGTCTGAGCTAACAAGCTCAGATATGATAAAGAAACTGCATTTAAGCTAGGCACCACCTAATGCAGGTCAGGAAACAGTAGTCAAAGTTTCTAGAAAATGCTTACATACTCGGCTATTATAACCACCCTAAATATTGAATATATAGTTATATTTTAATAGACGTATATAAGAGAACACTGTTTTTAGTTTCATTTTCTTTGATTTAAAAAAATCGCTGATTCAAAATGCCCAAGTGTAAAAAAAAGTGACTACATCCTCTCCAGCAAGATAATGGGAGAGATGGTGGGGTAAGAGTTTGGGTAAATTGCACATATTCGTTCACTTAAATTTTTTTGATAATTTTGCTCATCAGTTGTCATTATTTGCCTGAATTCAATCAAAGCACTCAGTACACATTCTCTGTCACATTCGTTAGACTGTCTCCTAAATAGATAGATAGCTCTTGCCCCTACCCCACAAACCAGCTACATACGCCTTCTAATTCAATCCAGGCAAATACAGGGAAGGACTAGCATGTTGTGTAAAGAGAAAAGAAAAACTCCACTAGTGTGTTTTTTTGAAACTCTGACTTGTGAATGCTTGAGTATGTTTTTGCAATCTGTGTGCATGTTCTTGTGTATCTGCATGTCTGTGTTTGTGGTTCCATTTCATGAATTTGTGTGTGAGTATGTCAGAGAGAGACTCAGTCCAGGCCCATGTAGAGAGATGACAGAGGGAGCGCAGATATGTCTCCCTGCAGGTCGAAGGAGCTGGCATCAGCAGCCTCTCTTTCAGGCTTTGTGCTGCTTGCTGGTCTTGAAGGAAACCTGCAGCACACGGTCACCGAGGCGGTAGCCATTAAGGCTAGCGATAGCCATGGCAGCTTCATCGTAGTTGGTCATGGTGACAAAGCCAAAGCCCTTACATTTGTTGGTGGTGAAGTCACGGATGACTTTGACATTGGTAACGGCACCAAAAGGCCCAAAAAGCTGCCACAGGACGCTCTCATCTGCTTCAGGGGAAAGGTTGTACACGAAGATGCACCAGCCGGCTCCAGTTGGCCCAGTGAGGTTGACCCCAGCCAGGCTTGTCATGCTGTCAATGGTGATAGGTGAGAATCTGGGGAAGAGAGTAGGAGAACTACCATGGGTGTCATTCTGAAGTTCCATACGGCATTCAGTGCTCTACATTGTCTCTTATTAAAATGATAAAGTTTGTAGTTGGATGTGGAGTCTGGGGAACCCATCTCCATCCCATCTGCTGTACAATATGTAGGCAAATATGTGTGGGCACCACAGAGGCTCCAAACTACCTGCTTTCATAGAAAATGACACTGTGTGCCCTGAGACGAGACACCCACACAATCTGCATATTTACTCATTTTCTCTGTTGACCAGAACCTCTGGAAGAATTAAACAGATGAATCACAATGTTCAACAGAAATCACAGTATCGAACAAAACACAGAAACCTGGAGGGATGAAAAGCAAATTGGATCAAATCATACAAAAACTGGAGCAAACAGAGGAGACGAAAACGGAATCTGGTATGTCCATGCTGGTGAAAAAAGGGGACATTAAAGCAACTGAAACCAATAATGTTAGTTCATAAATAAATACATATAAATTATTTCTATTAATTAAAATAAAAAGAAAAACTTAAAGTTAAACAAAGCCATGCCAGAATACCCTGCTGTTAGAAAGCTGCATCAGTGCAAATACAGAGTACTTTGTTGTCTGAGCTGCTTGGGTAACATGATTAAATGGGCTGTGGACATGTAGAATTAAGGCCATTGTATTTGATTTGGGAATGAAGTCAGCATGTGGTATTCCGGGCACTTTGTTTGAGGTTTTACTTTGGCATGAATGCTTTTGAAAGTACACCTTTGGCATTTACCTCTTGACTCCGTAGCTGGCGTTTAGTAAATTGTCGAGTCTGCAACGCAAGAGGGAGAATGAAGGGGATGCAGAGGTTAGTTATGAGATCTACAAGGAGGGGGGGCTTTCATGTTAATATGTTGCTCCTTCACCAGCTGGCCTCCAGAGGGCATCCTTCACTTCAATGCTGTTCCAAACCATCCAGCCACAAGCTGATGATGTTTAATAGTCCTGCTGATATTTACCGTTTATTGTTAGTGCACTGTAGCTAAAGTGTAAATTTCCATTTAATAGTTTAAACGTATTCAATGCATAGGCAATTTTACTTCTTCCGATTAAAAAGATAGGTAGGCTAACCATTGAAGAAATAAATTAACAAACTCTCTGAGTATGTTAAGAATATGTAACACTGGAGGACTTTGAATTTCAAATCTTCCCGTTTTTGTCATAATCGTCCTTGTAAATGTGGTTAACATTTGGCAGCTTCAGTTCTTTTGATGTCTATAAAGCCTATGGCAGTACTCAACCCAAAATTTATTTAACTTCACTTTAAAATACTCTGGAAAAATTCTAGTTTCTTACATTGTGTTTGAGCTGTTATTTGGATCTGGTCCCTTTCCAAGTGAAGGGATCACACTGCAGTTTAAAAGAAAGTCAGAGAAAAAGAATGAGAAGGAGGGACAATACCATATTGCCATTTCCTTCTTTACCACATAGTAATTATTATGCAAATAACATTGTAAATAGGTATTAATAAGACATAAAAATAATTTTTATTGTATTGAATTTTTTTAGACTTTTTTTTTTTTTATTAACTGTGCAGATCACAATTCTTGTTTTGTAGGGGTGCAGCATCATATGGTGACCTGAACAAAGCCACAGATGAATATTCAAAAGTTATTCTCTGGTATAGTTAAGCCATGAAAACTGTCAAAAATAATTTACAGACTCAATTTCACTCTTTTTACAACAACGTAATGATGACACACTCACCACTTGTTATTTTAAATTCACACTGAATTTGCTTAAGGTCAGCAACAGAGTAGGATTACCTGTAAATTTACGCTTGAAACACTGTATTTCTACTCACTGACTACTGGTTAGTAAGGGATTAACAGGAGGAAGGCTGAGACTGGGGTGAGGCTGCTAACGGTTCAGTACCTGAAACGCTGAGTCTGGTGGTGCAGGGGTCCTGTGTAGCGGCGCGCAGCAGTCTGGTACAGCTGAGTCAGTAAAGCCTGACCTGTCTTCTGGCTGGGGTTGTTGGCGAACTTGACAGTTATGGGCTCAGCAGCACCCAAAGGTTTCTGTCCATTCAGTCCTTTGATGGCCTCCTCCGCTTCATTTCGTTTGTCAAACCGGATAAAGCCCACCCCTCGTGATATGCCTGCTCCGGATAAAAAAAACAAAAAAACACCAATGTGACTACCTTGGCATCAGAAGCCACTGCTTCCTGCAAGTCTGTGTGGCATGACTAGTGTTAGATACATAAAATATATCCAGCTTTACTGAGTGACAAGAGCGTGATATGCTTTGAGGCTATACCTGTAACCTGGTCCACAAGGATGCGGGATGTAATGATGCGACCATACTGGGAAAACAGCTGTTCCATGTCTTTCTGGCTCATGGTTTTAGGGAGTCCACTCACATAAAGATTGGCATCACGAATGGAAGCTGAGCTTGGCCGAGCATATGACACCTATACCACATAAAGTAAATGCGTTACGACAACATCATACACACACTGTGACAATTTTTGCAGTTTCTTCCACAGAATCGAATCATTCCATAACACGCTCATGGCTTAGCTTGGTTTGTGCTGACAAAGATCAGCATTTTCCTGAATTCTCCTGCGACTTAATTAGTGCGGCGTCATTTTTTATGTGTCTGGGTTTTACATCCCTTATGAATTTACTCATGCTCTACTTTCGGCCCATTTTTATTCAGTATGGAAAATGGTGCCTAAGTGATTGTAAAAGCAATTCACCTATCACTGCTTTCCTTTATATCGGAGCTTCTGAACACTTCTGACACAGATAGTCCAGTTCAGTGCATTGTTAAGAGTGGTGTGTTTGTGTACGATGGAAAAACAGAGTGAGTGTTGTCTGAGATAGGCTGTGTTGCTCTCGCTGCCTTGCCTCCTTCCTTTGTCTTTATTCTCTGGGGAAGAACAGCTCCACAGGCAAACAGCAAACAATGTAAGAGCATCATAAGACTTACAGGATTCTTGACAACTTATAAACTTACTGTTTACAAACAAATTACTTATGCCCATACAGCAAAAAGCATGCTATAAATACATTTGTTCAGGTAATTTGATATAGCCTGCCTTTTTATAAATATTGCCACCATCTAAAAAAATTTAGCCTATTTTAGTGACACAAAAAAGCGCATATAAAAAGTATTTGTAGTGTATGTATCATCTTTCAGATGAATACAGGTGTTCTGATTTCACCCATCTGTACAAGGCACTAGAGTCTATTGTGTGCACAGGACGACTGTATAAGCAGAAGGGTTGTGTGGTGCACTGATTAGGGTCTTCTGGACGAGTCAGGGGGGAGTTGCTGTATTCGGGGAGGAGAGGCTGCCCTATAATTAACCCTCTGCCTGTCGCTCCCACAGTACAGATGGTGCCTGAAGCCCATATGGCCTCTAATCCTGTCATTGGCATTCTGCTCTCTGAACTACCCTTCCACTACTGCCCCCTCCCTCACACCTCACTCCTTTCTTTGAAGTATCCTACATCTAGAGGGTAATACTATTGTACTGACCAAAGGAATTGTTTTTTTGTTTGCTGGTTTGTTTTAATTTCTTTTTTTGAGAAAAAAAATAAAGAAGCTAAATGTAGACAGAACTTTTTGTCTATAGATTGGTTAGAAATTATCCATGAATTATTACTGTTGTGGCGATGATAATTTGTATAGTTACTCCAGAGATCAATCATATTGTGGATAATATGCCATTTTTCTGCTTTTTATACATTCTTTAGTATTACCCAAAAAGAAAAAAAGCAGTCAAATCCATCACTTAACTTCAGACTTGGTGTACGATCAATCGTGCTTTTTGCTGGACATCTGCTGGAAAATCACCTGCCCCATTCTTAGAGATTTGATTTTTCAATCCTGCACTTTGACTCAATCTTTGATCTACTTGGATCAGATTGTTGGATGGAACGAATCAGAGTTTAATAACATACCCCCTTTCTACATCATCTGATTTTGGGACAAAGGAGACCCCTAATTAGCCTAGATTGGAGGCAGATGGGCTAACCTGCTCTGACCCCTGTGCACCACAGTCAGGCTACCTAATTACATTTCCATCACAATAACCTCTGCATGCTGTCCACCCCTTGCTTTCTGACCTCCACTCTCTCTTTCTCTTTTCACCCTTTTTCTTCCTTTCTTTGTTCTAGCCACCCCACCCTTCTGCCTGCGCCTCCCAATTTTCCTCCCCTCCCTCTGCCACGTCTGTTGCCACCTCTTTTCAACAACCCTCTTGACAAAATCTCCACTTCCTTTCTCTTTGTCTTGCATGCTGTCAAAAGTGAATTTGAAGTGATTTTTTAAAAGAAAGAGAGTTGCTCACCTTGATTGTTTTAGTTTGCAATTTGAGACCATTGAGTGTGTTGATGGCCTTGTCTGCATCATTTGGATCAACATAGTTTACAAAGCCATATCCCAAACTCTGACCTGTAACAAAAAAAAGGGAATTATCAAATCTATTTTTTTGTCTCTCTCTCTCTTTTTTGTTTTTGTTTTGTTAACATTGGCAAATTGTTGTACCTGTGATCTTGTCTCTGACTAGCTTGCAGGACTCAATCTCTCCAATGCTACCAAACAAACTTTTAAATTCCTCCTGGGTCATGTTCTGAGGCAGATAGTTGACGATCAAGTTGGTTTTGCTGTCATCTGTAGAGCCATTTGTGCTAATGACTGGGCCATTAGGCAGACTGGTTCCGCTTGGACCGTTGGACACCTGGGTTTCCATGGTGCTGATTATCTGCTGAGGAAGAGGGTGCAGTCAAGACTTAAATTTAACAAAAACACTCAGTGAGATACATAACATACAAAGGTATACTAGTGTGTAATATCTCTAATTTAGCATTTTATCTTACATATGCAAATATAAGCTATTCACAAAGCCCACACAGACTGCCCACTTAATCACTGTCAGAGGAGCAGTTCAAGAATCAGAATTTCTAAAATGGATATGGACACAAGGTCTGATTTATTATCTCCCCTCCCCCTACTTTGCCCCATCTTTCCTCCGCTACTGCATCCCTGCCTCTGGTCCTGCAGATGTCACAGTCCCTTTTTCTTATTCCTCCCATCCCCCTACTCTCTTCCAGGGTCAAACACCATTACATCATTACGCAGGGATGGATAATAGTGATGGTGGATACGGCACTGGCAAGAGACTGGGAGAGCTGTTAAATGGATTTAGTTCTCCAAAGGAAAAAAAAAACATATCATGATGAGGTTAGAAAATAATTTAGAAGGACAGATTTGTCCATTTGACTTTGTCAAGATGTCTTTGTTGTCAGCTAACTTATTTTTAGTAAGTGGACCTACGACTTGGGTTAGTCTTTAGTGTCTTTGTGTACTTTTTGTTTGCTTTGGTGTGCACTATGTTCCTTAATTTGAGCCACATGGGATATCAAAGAGCATTTTTATTAAATAAAACTTTCTGCTCCTGTACGCCCCTCAACACTAAGTGCTTTGTGTCTGGTTCAATATTTATTATTTAATTCTTTGAAGACCAGAGCAAAATATTCTCCACCAGATGACTTGTTGTTGTTGTTGTCTTTATTTGTTGAAACCAATTAAACATGGGAATAAACTAAATTTCACACAAATATACCAAAGCTCCAAACTTTATATAGCCTTTTTTTTATTTTTTATTTTTTTTATACTTTTTACTTTTTTCCTTTGTTCCTTTTAGTACTTGTGGTACAAATATGTCTGACATCATTGCATTAAATATTACCTTTACTTGCAAAATATATATATTTCCATAATTTGGAAGATGCATCTTTCTATTACAAATATAACCTCTTCAACAAAATCACTCTGTACACTGTTTTTCTGTACACTGGAGAAACTTTTTATTTACAAACTTGTTAAGTTGTCTTGATAATAATTGAAGTTCCTATGATATGTGGGACCAGAATATAAACAGTTATATCCTATGATGGCTTTGAGTTCCTGCATATCTCTAACTGATCAGTGTTTTACATGTTTAAGAGGCTAAATAGTCTTTTCTAAAACTCAGTATGAACAAAAATAGTTTTCTGTTTTTGTTCATACTGAGTTCAGCAATATTTTGTATATGCATTAGTTATTCTGAATGTGACATTAATAAAAGACACATTTTTAAAATGTGTACTTATTCCTCATTTTATGTGTTCTTGCTATTTCTATGATCTTTTAAAAGGTTCCTTTAATGAAACCTGTTAATTTCATCATCTCCGTATTTGACTGCCTTGCTTTGCACCTCACCTTGACTCAAGTTGCCCATGTGACAGCCCCTCAAAGACTGCATTGTTTCTAATGGCTGACAGGCTTACTTACTGTCAGCTGAGTGCTTGTTTATTTGTGCTTATTGGGTGCAAATATACAGGTTAGATATTCACCTTCCATGTATTAATATTTATATTGCAAAGCTTTGTAGTTTCAGTAAGTCAGACTGAAAATGACAAAAGAGGAGCAGCACGGTGGCACTTCAGGAAGTCTAAAAATAAGCTACTTCAAATGCACATTTCTGTACAAAGGGTGAACAATACAATGTGGAATAACAACCTGTCGTGTAAAAATTTTTATCCACAGCTGAAATGGAGCTGAAATCTATACTTTTTAAAATTAAAAATCAAGACTAATTAAACAGTTTGACAACCAAAGGTGCAGTGAAGCAGTTGTGTTGTATTAACTCTAATGTTAACGTGGTATAGTGTTGTGCGATCCATCTGGCTAAAAGAAATATGAGTAGCTGAATGGTTTCTCAAAGATAATAGAAGCATTTTTGAAGATGAAGAGATAAATTACACACATATTTTAAGGGCAAATTTGAGTATCCCACTAAGAATAACCTCCAGCATGACAGAGAGGCATTTCTGAGTGAACATTGGGATGTTTTATAATTTATAGACTAACTGAAGATGGGCTGGTTACACACACGAGCAGCAACAAAGATGAGGATTTTCACAGGAAAATGAGGTGCAGCTGCATGCTTTGAAGTTATTTGAAACAAATGGAAAAGATATGAGTTATTTTTAGAGCATCATATTTCATATTATACTCTCTGAACTACGATTAAGTGGTGCAGCATTTTTTCCTGCTGTTACCCAATCAAGAAAAGTCATGTCAACGATAGCATGAATTATCCCAATATTCTATGTATACAATCATTATTCCCAGAGGTTTCCAACTATTTGAAGCAATAAATAGGATTTCCAATCATAATATATCTGGTATCAATTCAGTTGCATTTCATTACATTTTTTTTCAACTGTACATTTTAGAAAATCTCCAGTGTGGACCATCATGTAAAGGAAAATGAAAAAAAAAAAAATTTTACAGATGAAAGTTGTTATCATAGCACCGAGTCCCCCACTGTTTTTTTTTTGTTTTTCTTTCTTTTTTTTTTTTTCTATTTTGGGGTTCTGCGAGATTTAATATTTAATGCACTGCATCAGCACCGCCTACACATGGTCCCAGACTTGCACGCACACACAAGAGTTCTGCCTCCACTGCCAAACACATGAACCCAGACTTGCACGCAAACAAGAGCCCTGCCTCCACTGCCAAACACACATACCACCTACACGGTACACTATTAAATTACAAAACACAGAAGCATTACAAGACTAAATGTAAACGCAGTCTGTGGTTTCTGTGTTCTGATGCGTATAAACAACTTTCCCAATTCATTTCTGCTTCAGATGCAGGACTGCCCTTGAGGCTGTGGTGTGCAGAATAATATCTTTCTCCCAGTTAATCTGCTTTCATGTTGTTCGCCATTGTAAATGTTACATTTGGGAAGTGTGTAAGTTGTGAGATCAATTCAGCACTTATTTGGGAATTGATAAAAACTCTTGTCAAGTAAATCAATCTACTGCTTGACTATTAAATGTATTTTTTTAATTTTTTTAAATTTTTTAGTGTACTCGAACTATAAAGTAAGTAGTTATTGATATATTTCTCACCTAAAATGACCTTCTCTTTAGATACAACTGCCTGTATAGTGTGTATTATATTTATTTGAAAAACATCTCTGGAAGGTATGAATCAAAAGCAAATGTTAAGATAAAGTGTAAATGAGCCTTCTAAATAACACAGATTACCGGATTATCCCAAACAAAGGGCATTAGCCACACTCTCTGCAGCTTAAGGGATCATGGTGGCAGCTGGAACACAACAGGACGACAGGAGTCACAGCTCTTGTCAGCTATGCACTGAGACTCCGCTCAGCAGAGTACAAATAAAAGATTTCTGAAAGATTGCAGCTCTCTGGGTATGCGCTGCTTTGATAAGATGATAGCAGACAACGTCAAAAGCTCGAGGAGACAAATGTGTTACTAGTCCTTGGAGCATGCGGGGCGCTATCCAGCGTGCTGAAAAGGGAGTGGCCTTCGGACGGTCTCATTTGAAGCCACAGATGGCCACGAAACAAGCAAACACCGCCGACTTTATTTAAATTTGGTTACATTTCTGAATGTTTAAATCCCACTTAGTGAGTAAAAACTCGTTTACGTGTGAAGAATGATTAAAAGAATCCACTGATTTCTCAGTTAGTCTTGTTTAGCTTCTCTTAAAAGGCAGGACTTGTGAGCTCTGCAGGCATTCATGAAGCGGAGCGCCTATTTGCTGAATAAACGTATTGAAGCGACCAAACAAAAGAGCCACCCGTTCCTCCTCTTCTCTCTTGCAGAGGCTATGGCAGCACTATGAATATTAATGTAAACAGTGGCGCTTTGTGTCGTGGCAAGGGGCTGCAGGACTCTCCGGGAACAATGATGGTTACAGTTGCCAGCTCTAAATAAAAAAAAAACGCCACAAAAAGTCAAAGATTAAAGAATAACCGTAGTCTATATATGTATTTAACAAATTATCAGAATTGGCATTCTTGTGTGTATTTTTACACAAAACTGGACATCCAGATTCTAACATGGTGAACTGCTACAATACAATATGATTGGGTCGTTTTCACAATTATTATAAAATTATATTGTTGATAACAGTTTAGGATGGCATGGTTATTAATCTGTATGATTTATATTATTTAAAACAATGACTGTAAGATCGAAATGAAACACAAGGGTAATAAAGAAATAAAGGTACCTGTTTTCCCCCTGCAGCCTTTACAGACTATTTGTTGCTGATAAGGCAACAGGAGGTAAATCGCTGCTTATAATTGCATGTAACATATTAACCTTCATAAACAGGATCTATATAAACCACAAAAATCTAAGAGATAGTCTATATAAAGATGTTTCTGACCTGATACTTCCACCCCTTGCATAAAACCTTTATTTTCAACATTCAGATTAATTCTATTGACAATAGTTTTAAGATCAAAATAATTCTAGCGATGGCCTCGCCTGTCCTTGAATTCTGTAAGTGCCTTGGAAAGGTTATCTGACTCAACGCTTTTATGTGCTTGGCACTGCGGTACACGCTTGGGGGACTGCGGACCATGTGGAGGGGAGATCCTGCCACTGTAACTGTGATACTGTCATGGCCTGAAATGGACAATAGGTAACAGCTACAACAAAGAGGAAATTAAACTGCGACTGAACATGTATCAAGTGGATAGTTTGAGCCACTCCAGCTTTTTTTTTTTTTTTTTTTTTTTTTTAAAGCAGTACTCTGGCTATTTAAAATTAATTGAAGTGTTATTTGAATTAGACATGAATTTCTATTTCGAGGACTATCTCTGCCTCTCATATCCACGTCCCTTAATGTACTAAATAATTGATTACTTTTTTCTATTCTTAGCCACAGACCTAACAGTCCAGACATTTAAAACTTTAAATGATTGATATATATATATATATATATATATATATATATATATATATATATAGTGTGTGTGTGTGTGTGTGTGTGTATGTATGTATGTATAAATGTGTGTGTGTGTTTCTGTTCTGTTTTCCTGTATTTATTGTTTCTGTTTATTTATTGTTTCACTGTTTATTCATTGTTTCACTGCGAGTTCTTTAAATGATTTTGTTCTTAATTGCTCAGCTTAAATAGACTTTTTTGCATTTACCGAAGAGCAAGTCAAGAGGGAAATCGGAATAGGTCGTTTGAGGCTTCAAGGCCCTCGTTTGATGCTCAAGTCAAGCAGAGACACGCCCAATCCGGCCGTCGGCAACACGGCAAAGCTAATTTATCACCGCTTCCATCTCCTTTCATCCGACCAGCACAGTGCAAGTATGGCCATCTTGTTCATACGCGATATGATACTTGGAGATAAGCGCTTAAAATGGAGATGTCCGTCCTCGGTCTCACCGTCGCGGCCTCTGAGATTTCCAGCCCATTTACTCGGTTGCATCGCAACGAGAACCCTGAGGAATTTGGACTTTGTCTGATTCAATGTTAACCAATGGATGCGTAATCTCCCTCCTCGCCCTCCCCCTCTCGGAGTGACTCGACCCTTTTTTCCTTTGCTGTGTTGGATGGGCCCTCAGCCTCCGAGGCATCATGTTTTTGTCTCGCAAGCCCGTCTCCAGCATCCTTGTGCAGCACCAGGCAAAGAAAAACCCGTCCTCCCCCCGCGCAGAACGCAGCGCCTCATTGCATTTCTCCGTCTCCATCACTATAATCCTGCGGAATTTCTCGGCGAAAGCTTGACTTTCGATCATTAAAGAAATATATATTATGAGCTGCGACATTTAGGTAGCCCTGGTGACTGTAGTGTTAAAATGTAAAGCCAGAGCTGTCTAAAATGGCAGGATAAAGACTTTATTCAATGCTGAGCATGACTGCAGGCTGGAGCGCAACCGGCATGGCGCTTCACACAGTATGGGATTACTAACTGCCTATATCGATCATTAATCTCATCATCATGATATGGCATAGCATATTGGGCTTAAACATAGGAAGCCGACCCCAAAGCTCCAGTATGTTGTGGCATGTGACATTCAGGGAGAGCACTGCTTAAAATGAGAGATCTCTCCAAATGGCATAGCATTTATGAAGGAAGAATGCTGAATTAATGTGTTTAAGTGTGCCTCTCATGTACATAAAAACTAATCCAACACAAAAAAAAGACTGAGTTTCACAGCAAGCATGCATCTACAACATCCCCCCTCATGAATATAAGAGAAATAAGAGTCATACGTACAGTAACCATTCTTGACGTACAATGAAAGAAATCTAGGTCCCTTTTTCCACTGGTCTTGAAGCTGAAGGCTGAACCTCTGTGATCTTAGGCCTTTTATATTATATGACCTTTATGTTATGTTGAGTCCAAATTAAAAGAAAAAAAAGAAAAAAAGGAAAAAAATACAATCTTCGCCAAGGGATCTCAGCCCTTTGAGATTGTAGGTGTCCTCTATAGGATGAAAATGAGGAGAAAGGAGTTTTCTACTGGATGATGATGAGGGAGAGCGTTCTCTCCAAGTGGCGTGGGCGATGTTTCAGAAAAAAAGAGAAGCAGTGATCCTCAGCAGGGTGTGTCCAGGGGAGGGTGTTCTGTTTTTGCTGTTTTTGTGTGTAATTCCTTGCTCCTCTCGCAGCCTCCTTCTGTGCCTCTGCTGCAATGTTCTTCTTTTATGCGTCCTCCTGGCTGGCAGAGCGCGCTGCTGATTGGCTAATTGTGCAGGGAGGGTACTACATGGCAGCCATTGCAATGCGCTCCTCTCCCATTATCCCCTTCAGGAGAGATCACCAAGAGTCCTCCCCCTCTTCCATCCCTGCCCTTCCATCTCTCCACTCCCTCCTTCTCGCTGCCCTTCCTTTCTTCCTGCCCCCCTCTTCACACACACGCAGAGCAGAGTGAATAGGGCTCCACCTGCACTTTCAGAACAGATGGGAGCAGCAAAAGACAGCAGACTTGTCTTTCTCCTTCCCTACATTTTCTGCCTTTGCTCAACCCCTTCATTTCTCTCTTATTCTTCATTTATGCTCTTCTGAAACTGTTGCAGGCAACTCCACTCCATCGGGTTTTGTCTGTGCAAATGAAAGCAAAGTGTAGCGTGGACGCTTCGAGTCCACATTCTGTGCTGGTAGTCACACAATTAAAGGAGTGGGGGAAAAGACAGCAAAATGCAGTTATTGGTTGCATTTTGTGACAAGAAACAAAGCATTGAATCCACATCAAAACGAATGAGTGGAAGATATCTGGACCTGTCATATGCAAGGCAGATGGTTAGTCACAGGGTCAGGTGCAGATATGTGAATGCTAAATCAGATACCCCCTGAATTAATTAATACCCATTGAGAAAACAAAACAAAAAAGTTGTCACAAATACAGTTTCAATCCTTCAAGCTGTGCCAAATTATCCATTTTCTTTGATTATGCACAAGAACATGCCCAACAGTAAATTACTTCTTGCTTTACTATCATAGTATCCCCTTCCTGAGGAGTTCCCAGCCCTCTTTGCCCAGCTCCTGCTGTTTCCATCCCATGTCCCTAGCTGTGTGGTGAGTGCTCACTGAAACATGCTGTTTGGGCTCATCTATAATGTATCCCCTGCCCCGGGACATCGTGTGTGACAAATGACCTATTTTTGTGCAGACCCCCATAGGGCCTTGACCTGGGGGGGGGGGGTGCAAGTGTGCATAAATCAGAGCATGTTTGTTTATTTGTGTATGGGTCTTGGGTTCCCGTTGATGTGAGGAAGTAAGACAGTGAAAGGACTGCACTTTCTATAAACTTGATGCACTCTATGTATTTTTGAGCCTGATGGAGAGAAAATGGGTGTGGTGATGTGAACACTTCTTTTGCTTTATTCTCCTTAGCTGACCTTGAGGAATCCTCAGATGTATGGCTGTGAAGTATGAGAGGAAGAAAAATGATTTGCATTATTGACATTGGTCACTTGCCCTTGATTGAGCTATAGGTGTGTGTTAGTGGACGCTCACATGGCGATATAGAGCAGAAAATGTAAGTACTCCTTACTGCTTTTCTCACTCCTCAGTTTGTTCATCCAAATCTCTTTTGTATACCACCTTTCCTTCCTGTCATTGTCCTGCAGCCAGTCAGCTTTTGAACATGGGCTCTGTCTGATATTTTACATAATTGCCTTACATAAGTAGCAAGCTTGGCTCAAAGCTTGGATGATATTAGTGGAGATGAATATTGCATGAGGAAAGCACTCGTTAAGCGTTAATAAGAGGATAGAGATGGAGCCCCACTGTCAGTCTGTCTTAACCCCGCCCCCACCGTTGTGACAAGCAGTGACTCAACTCTGCCTGGATGCGTTGGAGCCCTTGAGTCAGTTTGCTAGTGAGGGAGGACAAGTGTGTGTCCGAGTGTGCAAATGCACATTTGGATGTGTGTGTCTCTTCCGGCGTGCATGGATGTCTGAGAAGAGATGTCGAGATTCACTCATTAGGTGCTTGTGTTTTTTCCCTCTTTGTTTGCAGCATAAAAAGCGGCTCTTGTAACACAAAGGCAACCAGGTCTGTCAACTGACTGCAGCCCCACTTACAGTTCACACTTAATGCGAATAAATGGGCTTAATTGTGGGCCCTCATTAGAGCCCTGGTTAGAAGCGAGGCAGCTGAATCCTCCCTGTGGGTAAGAGGGCATTTGAAGCGCCTATTGTATGTTACTGAATCATAGGATCAAGCATTAGTTTTGCTTAAAAGGCTTTTTGTTATTCTACTGATTATTTTCTTATATTTAAGGGTCCCTCCAGTAGTGGTGATTAGGAGTCTTGTGGCAGTGGTCCTTTTCTTTTAGCATGTAGTGGAATCCACCAGAGAAATGAATGAAACTAGTTATCTGCTTCTGAAGATCATCAGCACACAAAGGGAACACTGGTAGGTGTCCATTTGTCCTAGAAGTTAAACTGAATGAGCAAAAAAGTAAAAAAAAAAAAGGCTGGCATTTTACATAGCATTTTCACTAGGTTATTTTACTTATGGATCAGTATCAGAAAATCATTACCATGCTTGTGTATGAATTTCATATTCAATATTTGTGTCAAATGGGATGTAAATATGTAACAACTGGTGAATTAGTAACCCCTCAAGCTATGTATTTATCAGCTTTGCTTTCTCTGTTGCTCATCAATATTATTCTTGCAGTATTACGCAGAAAAGAATGCCTGTTGCCATTGCCCTGCGGTAGGATAGTGGCCTTGTGTATGTGCGAGATGGAGACAGGGAGAGAGACGGGGAGAGTGAGAGAATGACATTATGACAGTGTACCAGGGGGATGGGAGGAAAATGATTCAGCCTCAGGTCTGGTTAATTCAGTGGTCTCTCTACCAGGCCTGGCTCTTGGCAGTTCAGGCTATTGTGGCAGCAGCAGTGAAGCCGTCACTGCTTTCAGGAAGGATTCCAAAAATAAATTAGCCCCTTTTTAAAAGGACATTTGTTGATAGTGGCAACTGGCCTAATTCAACCCTTTATGTATTATTTGGCAATTTTTGTGTGGTCTCCCTCATGGGTTCACTCGCACTTTTTCTCCATCTTTCTGCTCTCTTTCTCTACATCCTTCTCTCCCTCTGTCTGTCTGGATGTGTTGTCTCTGGGCTATTATTAGAGTAGACAGGCTGGTGGGAGGAAGTCTCTGAAGTAGACGCTCTTGTCATTTTTTTTTTATTTATGTATGATATTCTGCTTTCCATGTGCCTCTTTAATTTTCTGTATGTAGGTGTTTCTTGTTAGTATTTATTTATTTATTGCTGAACAGGATATTTGTTGAACTGCTTGCACAACTCATGTTGATATCATTTTATTGAAAAAAAAAAAAAAAACATACATATGCTGGTGCATCTGTTAATTACAAGATTATATTTGTCACCGGTGTATGTTCATGAGTGTATTTATGAATCCTAATGTTGTCTTAAGCTTGGGTTAAGCAGGGCAAACCTCTTGCTCAGCTTGTGTTTTACTTTAAACCCTTTTAAAATATAAAGCCGTGGTTATTAATCTTTCATCTTGTCCTGTCTGAGATGGTACCAAGGGAGAGACCTTAAACATACAACGCTCTTAGACATTCTCTTTGTTTTTTTTCTTTATTTTCCTCCTGCTCTCTTTCAATTTGCCATGTACTATTTGCCAGGTGCAAATATGCCTGTTCTGTTAATTTAGCAGTTTTAAGCTTCAGCTAATGAAGAATAAATAACATAAAACCCATTTTTTGCTTCACCCTTAGTTGTACTCATTGCTCTATGATGTAAACTTTTATGTATTTTCTTGTCTATAAAAATTAGGTTACTAATTTAGACAGGAGTTTATTCTAATGTTTCCTAGAAATGCATAGTGATTTAGCAAGAAGAGTCAGTTTTCTTCCATTGTCGTTTTCCCTTCTCTTGTCTTCCCTCCTCTCCTCTTTCAGTCTCTTGCTCTTACTCCCTGTAGTCCAGCTTTCTGCCCTCATAGCCCTTCCCTTTTGCAGTAATGGGAGACTTGAAATCAATAGCACATTAGTCTGGCCGGAAACTCTTGAGGAATTAAATATGAATGACTGAGATTGCAGCTCTACCTGCTGCTGAGAGAGAAACATCATGGCTCTTTGGGATGTGGGATGTTGTTTTTCCATTTCTTCCTTCAGCAAATGGCTTGGATATCCCGTGCTGCTGATACCTTACCAGATTACTAGTCAACTTAGTTTTGTTGGCAATCCCTGAGCAGCACTGTGGACATTGGAAGGCATTGTTTGGGCTTGTTATTTTTTGTCCTCTGCACCAGCCTGATAACATCATTTGATAGAGCAAATGGAATCATGGATGTCACAAAGCCGCGACAGCTGAGGAGGCAAAAAGAATTAACCAGCCACACCCATCCTCCAAGCACGACAGCAGCACCATTTGAATATGAAAGAAAACTTTGGTTATTAACAGATTGCATCTGACTTTTTTCAGTTTTCTACACATACAATACAAGCTTTTGCTATCATGAAGCCCTCAGATTTGCTGTTTCAGTACTTCAAACACACAAGTTTTTGTGAATTAGTTCTCCATCATTTGGTTCCATTTTCATAATTGGTTCACTACGTAAAGTGGAAAAATTTCTTTTGCAATGTTGTTTGGCCGATAAGCATCCCTTGCAAGGTAGCTGGAGGGTGCTGGCTGGTAGGAGGAAGGTAATATGAGACAATAAGCTACTGAGTATGCTTCTGGGAATTACTAAAGGTTTAGGCATTGGTAAGCTAATACACATACATGATATAGAAATAGATATATTTGCAAGCCATATTTCACTTCGTCAGAGATGAAACGGTTTGTGACAGATGGAATAATATTGTCCCCCTGTATAGCCCATAAGTAAGACCCCTCCTGCTTTCCCTCCCTGACAGATGTAGGGGGAGGACCACGGTGCACTCTTCTTTCTTTCAATTGATTTGGGTGTTTGAACCCTTAGGGACTGGAGGATGATGGTGGGATGGGGTATGGGGGATGTAGGTAATGTGATGGGGGTTTAGTCATTTCCTGCAGTGCAAAATATATTGAATAAGCTAGACTAAAGCAAGTATTTGAAAGAATGTATAAACATATGCATTAATCTCCATATATACAAACACATAACACTGTTCTGTGTCATGCATTGACAACAGCTTTTCCCATAAATCTTTGCAAGTGTGTGACAGTGTACAATGCAGCCATGCATGTAATGTAGGAAAATAAATTGTTGCTGCTCATGTATTCCTAGAAACTATAAACAACTTTTTTACTGCAGTTTATTAATGAAAGCTTTTGAAATATATTCCCTTCGTCTGATAAGCTTCATGTAGTGTTTGGTTGCTGGTTTATTAGGAAGGGATGTTGATTTGGGTATTTTGGAACACACAAGCTGATACTGAGTGAGTCAGCAATGATTACCTTTAACTCCCTTCCAACCCTGACTGTTGGATCATCATTAAGAGACTTAACAGCTGTCTTGTAGCAGATGTGTCCTGTTGCTACAGCACGCTCTCTGTCCCTGGAGGGGAAAGGTCAAAACAGGGGTGGAGGTTGAAGCAGAGACTCTCCTAAAGATTGCTACATGTTGATGCTTTGAGAGAAATAAACAAATGAGCATCTGCCAAGCCCTCGTATGAGACATCACTGTGGAGCGGATATTAAAATTTGCATTATTGATAGCAAATTTCAGTCTGGTGTAATTTATTCAACCTACTTTAAAAGCTACTGAGTTAGCAAGATACAATATGAGCATTAAATTATTTTGAGTTTTTTCTGCATGAGTACATTTATTTTATATTTTATAATATATAGTATGTATGCGGTCACGGATGCAGAGTCCAGTTTGAGAAAAAAAAAAGTGTTTAATGATTTTAATAGGACTCCCTGGTGGGGTGGGTTAGTGCCCTGGCCACGGGCGCGTGGCGACAGAGCAGGTGGATGACGGGCAGCTGAGTTGTGGGCTGCAATGGGAGGAGGGGCTTCCATTTTGGAGTACTCTTGGGGTTGAGAGAAACCCTGAAAAAAGGCAACCCCATCTGGAACTGAGGTGGGGGCTCTGGTGTGAAAGAGATCTAGTGGGTGGTGTCTGACACTCTCTCTTTTGTTCTTTGGTAACACAGCAGTGACGGTGGTGGTGGGGGAGGGGGTGGTTGGGGGGGGGGGGGAATTCTCACTGCCATGGGGGCTGGGCACTCAAACAATAGTGCCGATCTAGGATTTGAAAGCCTTCGATGAACAGAAAGGCAAGAAAGCAAGCAGGGAAGGTGTGGACAGAGGGATAAAGCAGACATGGGTTCAGTCCCCTTTTAAAGGAAACAGGGATGCAACAGTCTGATTCAAAAATGCATCTTGTCAGGGAATCATGTTGAAATTATTGTCATAAATGTGAAGAAAAAAATCAAAATGTTTAAATATGAAACGTACATATGTGAACACTGGAAAAAAATGATACTAGGTGAGTAATGTATAAACCAATGAGAGAAAACACAGTTGTTTAATAAAATACAATTCAGTAAATGTAAGCAGAAGCAAAAGAAAGATGAATTTTGGCACTAGGGTGGAAACGTGCCGATATGGGGAGTGATGGGGAATGCGGGCATCATTTATTTTCATTAGCAGTGACTATGGACAAGACTCGTGACTGCTGTGAGCCCGGATGCAACTCTAAGTGCTGTTCCATGCATAAACATATAGCCCAGAGATGTCTGTCCTTGCTCAGCTACAGCCAAGCCTCTGTCATGTAAGGCTAATTTCCCCCCAATCCTCTCTCTCCATCTTTTTCATCTCTCCCATACAATTCATGCCATTCATCAGCCATCTTACAGAGGACAGGCGAGTACCTGCAGCAGCTCTCCAGGGTCCTGAATAGGATGACTGTGGGGTAGAAACAGAAAGAGGGGGATGGCAGGCTGGGCTGCAGCAGTGTGAGTGCTAAATAATTTCCTCATTGGAGGCATGGAGAAATGGAGGGATAGGTTGCAGGACCTAATTTTATTATAAATCGACAACAACATAAACTGTTAAAGGGAAAAGTAACTGGCAATGTAAATCCATAATTGCAAAAAACAAACGAAATTATGGCCCACTTGGTGTTTATGTATTTCTTTGAGACTTTAAAAAAATATCCATGCATTAATGAGTTATCTGATATCAAATGCAGTCACCATAGTTAATAGACTGTATATATAGACAATACATAAGGTTATTTCTTATATTTTATATACGCAAGCAGCGGTCCTTGGAGAGGTCAAATTTCAGGACTGAATCTTAAACAATCGCTGGTGATGCAAGGCTCTTTTACTGTAATCATAGTGGACAGCGCCATCTGCTGGTGTGGTCCCATTATGAAACGCTCCGTTGTCTTATTAACCTACAAAATTTAGTATACCCTCCTCCACCTAGTTCAAACCTGTCACACTAACACATTGAGTCTTTGCAGAGGAGTTGTGTAGAAATTAGAAAAATATTTTTTAATCTTCATTTGATCGAGTAACTGCGGGGAAACATCAAAGACCGGTTCTGAAAGACAAGTTTAAACTCTGAAAGAGAAACCAACCTTAAAAGTCCTTTTGATCGCTTCCTTAATTTTTTGACAGAAATGAAACCCTAAACTGTTCGCCGTAAACCGGTCAGGTGAGATTTGTGCTTGAGCTGGTGGTGGACAAGTTAGTCAAAGTAGCGTATGGGTGTAGCAAGACCGGTACTGAGGTGATGATTTCCAAAGTAATAAAGCATTTAAGAAAACATAAATTGTCATTTTAAGGTATTTCAAGTCTAAAAACAAATATGCCATTAAGTATTTTATAATAAACAAATTTTCCTCCGTTGCTTAGGAATGAATCAGGAGTTAATTAGAGAAGATGGTTGCTTTTTATGTTGAAATTCACCCGGAAGTGGTGTTGGTATTACAGTAGCTTGACGGCCATGCCTGCTTCAGCTCCCAGCCGCTAGGAGGAACAAGGAGGGATCCTTGTCTGGTCCTAGTGTGGAGAAGGAAGCGGGCTGCATCCCAACACAAGAAGGTACCGACAGAAACCACAACAGGAGAATACTTTCAGTTTGACCTCGAAGACTTTTTTTTCATGGAAAGAAGAAATGACATCGACGGCGACTGACAGGAGGGCGTTTGCTCATAAGATCAACCGGTGAGACAAGACAGAAGTTATTGTTTAACATCTACAGCTTGCAATGCGTGAGAGCGACCTGCCGGACCCTATGCACACATAGCAAGTATGCTAGGACTGGAAAGGCTTAGAAAAATGAGTACTATACGATGCAAATTTTAAAAACTGCAGTGAAACTACACTCTAAAATAGGAAAATATGTTTTCGGAACAGATATCCGACACTTGTGTGACTTTAACAAAACTGTGTATCAGACATTGTTCAGAGTATTGTCAACCACTTTCTGTGCCTAGGGTGTCTAGTATTCTAGTTTGCCATTAAGGTGTACTAAACCTGATAAAAACAAGATTGGTAGCTTTGTGTTTTAAAAGACAATGTGATATAAACTAGACATAAAGTATTAACACAATTTGGGCTAATTACCTTCAAGAATCCAACAAAGTTAAGTATCCATGGACTCAGTCTTGAAACTAAACTTTAGTTCAAGAACGTACGTTTTTTAAAAAAGAGAAGAAAAAAAACTTGGCTTCACCAGACAAGTTGTAACAAGTTGTTGTATCTTCAGTTTATTTATTTATTTTTATTTCTTTGCTATTAAAAACCACATCATTTATATGTTTATAAAAACAAACTAGTCCGATTTTTACTAATGAACTGCAAATGAATGATCTCATCACGTTAACAATTTTGTTTTGAGGAAAACAATCCTGGATAGGGATGTTCGAACACTTGCTATAATCTGCCACACATAGTGGACCAAAACACATCCTACATGGATATAAACTCATTCTCCTGTTGCATTCCACAGATCCTGCCTTCACTACGTGTAAGACCATTGTTTTGTGCAGGATGCAGGAAAGGGTGGGAAAGGCTGTTCTGGCTATAACCTTTGCAGTCATTCGTTTTCCTTTTTCCTGTTTTAAGATGGGATTTGCAGAAATGCAACTTGTATATCTAATAATTTGAGCTACTTTATGAAGTAACGTAAACTAAAATCTATGTTTTGTGGAAGCCTGTGTAATATTAAAAACATTAGCAGATCTAATAAGTCTTCCTCTCTGTGTCAACAGTTCCTAAAAGGAAAGCGGAGACCTTAGCTTGAGAATGTTGTCTGGATGGAAATGTTGAAACTTTTGCAGCTGTTTTATATGAGAAAACCAGACAGTTTTGGGGATCTAAAGGAGCAGCTGTTTGGTGTCTCTGTGAGAGGACTTGTTTTCTTCCTGCTTTGTCTTTCTTTAAGCCTACCATTTGTTTTTAGTCTGGAATGGTCGGGGACAGAGATCTGGCACTGTGCCTGCTCCTGGGAGCTTGTTCACCACCTTTGTGCAATATCAATGTTCCAATCCAGAGGGGCTACAGCCCTTCAGCATACTTACAGGATGAAAACTATATAGGAAAAGGGGTATATGATGATTTGGATATATCTCTGAAACTTCTAATCTGAACCGTGAAAGTGCAGATGGATGTTTCAACTCAAACAATTTCAGATGCTAAGTCTGGGGGATGGAAATTGCCATCACAGTGACTGGAAAAAAGCATTCTTTGTCATAATTTCAGATATATGCATCCACACAAATGTGTTTGTTTAGATGTTTTTTTTATCATCACAAATTTTGACAATAACTGATTAATTATTTTATATGCTAAATTACTCTCTGACTGACTTGGGTTTTGTAATTTTAGAACGGTTGCTGCAGAGGTAAGAAAACAAGTGTCCAGAGACTATGGATCACCTCAGCTGTCCAAGAAACGAGGAGGCGCTCAGCACCCTGTGAGTCATACTGTATTTAACATGGAAAGTTACACGTCTGCAGTTTTAAAGGTCCAATAACGAAGTCTAAAAGTGGCTTTTTGTGAAGTAGCAAGCAAGCTGTGTGGAAAGGTGGTTTTGGAACTTATTGTTGTGTCTGCTCTTTGTCATGTTTGTTTTGCTCAGCTTTCAGTATGGATGCGCATTTAAAAAAAGAAAACAACTGAAAGAGAGATTGCTATATATATTTTGTTGATCACAGAGAAGATGTCCTTGTAGTTTTTTAGTTATTCAAAGAGAAATGTGTAAATATTCTGCAAACACCCAACAAATAATTTGGACAAGAACATTTTTTTTTATTTTGATATTTAGATGAACTCATCAAAAAACCACAAGCTATAATATAAGTTGCAGGTTTATTTAGAGAATTATACTTGTAATAAAACAAAACAAAGAGAAAACCCCACTCTGGCTATCAGCATAGCACCGGTGGGAGATTCTAGCTTAGATGTGGTGCAGATAAAGCCACATTTTATGCCTCTAAACAAGAGATTTAAAAGACCGAACCTAAAACTTCATCATTTTTCTATCCTTCTCAGGATATAAAATGCAGAGTGTTCAGTAAGTTTTTGTGTGACCTTTTTAAACCTTTTAACTCTTGAGTGCAAAACCAATGCTCAAACCTTGATATAAATAAAACACTTGAAAAAACAAAACAAAAAAAGCTAAAGGTTGCAGAATAAAAAAAAAGGACTACTGCTCTAATAAAATTAATCTTTATTAATTATATAACCTGTTATTGTGTGAATGCTATAAAATCTGAGCCGTTCTACAATAACAGCAGTGTGTCTCCTTCCTGTACTGTGCTATGTAAATCTTTCTGATCCAGATGATCAGATTATACCCTACTGGGATGTTCATGTCTTAGTAATGGGTAAATAACAGTCTAATGCCAACTGACAGTTGCCCCTGACGGAGGTGGTTGAGCCCGTGGATTTCGAGGAGTATGTCAGCAGTCACGCTCCTGGGGTGGAGCCCGGCCCCCTCAGACAGCTAATGGAGTTCCCCCAGGATGATCTGGAGCTCCTCCAGCTGGAAAAAGAATGCACTACACTTGAGCCCCCTCTGCCTGAGGAGGAGGAGTAAGTTCATCTGTCATTAGCCAGCTCTTAGAATTTTACCCAAAGTGCCTTTTTGGTTCTGATATTACCACACACACAGAGCATTAAATTTACTGTAATGGAGGACAAATATCACTGGAGAGAGGAATAAAGCCTTTCTCTTTGACTCTGAACACACATAAATATTGAAAACATGCTTCGTTTCATTATTAATCTGCTTTTTTCTTAGTAGCTCTCTGGATCCCAGAGTGAGAGATGCTTTGGCAGTCTACACAGATGAATGGCTTGTCATTCAAAGAAAGTAAGTGATTGCAGTGGGGTTAGCAACTGAATTAACCCATGGCTCTTTCTGTTGTTAATTCTTAATGATGTCTAACACTGTCCCCTATTCTTCTTTCACATAATTGACATGTGCATGATTATTTTGACAACTCTGCTGTTTCCTGTAGATACCAGAGCTATAGCACTGTATACACCCCCCACAACTCTGTGCGGCAGAGGGAGAGGCAGCGAGGGCTGGTCAAGCAGACATTTGAACTGGATGAGGCTGCTGCTGCTGAGCGCCAGGAAGACCAGGTTGCTAATAGTGATGTTCAAATGACTTTCGACTTGAAACACTTAGTGGTCAGTTTGTCAATTTAGGGTTTTTAAGTAAGGCTAAATGTTGCAAGGAGAGAAAGTCTAAAAGCAGTCACTCCTCATAAACCTTCATCATTTCATGCTTGGACAAAAAGATGGCAATGATGGACAGCCATAATGATGGGAAGAGCAATACGAGTTGTTTTCTAGTCAGCATCCTTAATGGATAAGTGAATCTGTTGTATCCATTACTCATTGTCCAGATGATTTATAATAAATGGGTAACAACCTTAAAGGATATCAGACATTTATTCTTCTTATAATACATCACATCAGTGCTTGTGGAAAGAAAAAGCACATGATCTCACCCCCTATGTTTTGTTTGACTCAGGATGACGCAAAGCGGCGGTCAGTAAGCCTTGATGAGACTCCTCGGGGCAGCTGGGCCTCCAGCATCTTCGACCTGAAGAACTCTTCCCCAGATGCTCTGTTTCCATCTGTGCTGGAAAGGACAGCTGCAGAGGACATGGATTGTCACAATACTGAGGCACGCATGCAGGGGCGCCACGGCGACCTACTTGGCTTGTACCCTCCTCCTGATGAGGTTTGTATTAAACTAGTATGTGTAATTAGCAAAAAAAAAAAACCCGCCTTAATCCACATATAAGTGTTTTTCTTGATTACTAGTTTATTATAGTTATGTTTGTTATTCTTCATCCAGTCAGTGGATGGTCAGCATTTACAATTTCATCTGTCAAAGTGCGGCACAACTGTATTTTCAATGTATTTGCCATGTTGTCTGCAAACCTAATTTACGATAAAAGTTGTATTATTTCATATGTGATGTCGATATGATGATTGACCTGTCAATAACAAATATTTCATTACTTCACGTGTCAAAACTAAACACAGAAGCAAAACTCTACATCTGGTCTTTGCGCCTTCATCTGTTAATATGGGAGTTGAAATAAAAATCAGTTTCCTTGCCATATTGCCAGTTTCATGCCAGTATTAGAACTGGGAGAGGAGTAAATGCACTGTAAATACACTGACATTCAGTATTTCTTATCTTAAGTCTATTCAAGTTTTTTACTTCCAGTTTGCACTGAATTGAAACTGCAGCCTTTGGTAGACAAAATACCATCTACAGTAATCCATGAAGAATTCATATATCTGACAACAGAATTAAATACAAAGTTCTGACAGAAATCTATTATTTTAAACTAGAAAAGACCAGCAGAAGACTGTGGCAGATATGTTTGAGCATGTAGTTGCAATTTGTTCAGCTCAGGGTAACAATATTGAATGTTCCCATAAAGTTAATAATGTCTGCCGGACTGGTTCCATAGTGTTTCTTTTTTCTATATTCTCTTTCTCTCTCCCTCTCTCGCTCTCGTCTGTGTACACATTGCTGTTTCATTACCAGTACGTTGCCATGACATCTATGTAAATGTCATCTTGGTGTGCGGCTTTGTGTTCTGTGGCAGGATGAAGCAGTGGAGAGATGCTCTGTTCCCGAAGTCCCAAAGGAACATTGTGGTCAGAGGATCATGGTCAAGTGTCTGTCTCTGAAGTGAGCATCATGAAGATATAAACCTGACATTTATGTCTTCATTCTCTTTATCATTATTACTATTATGGATATGATTTACATCATTTTAATATCTAAATTCCCTCCTTATCGGACAATGGTTGTATAACTGTTTTATTTTTCCAGGTTTGAAATTGAAATTGAGCCAATATTTGGGTCACTTGCCCTCTACGATGTTAAGGAAAAGAAAAAGGTATAGTCCTGTCTGCGCTCTATGCTTTGTACTGACTGTTCTTATAACGAGTTCTCATACACTCAGTGAAATAACATGCGTAATGCTGAGCTCATACTTCGCTAATTGAATTTCCCTTGTCTCAAAAAGGTTTAAGTAGTTTTACAGCTGAGATCACCAAGTCAAAATTCAATTAAAATCCTTTGATGTACATTTCCATTCTCATCTTTCCCGTCCCCTCCCTTCATTGTTTCCCACTTATCTTTCCACCAACAGATCTCAGAGAATTTTTACTTTGACCTCAACTCGGATCAGATGAAGGGACTGCTTAAGCCTCATACACCACACGTAGCTATATCCACATTGGCCCGTTCTGCCATTTTCTCCATTACATACCCCTCTGCTGATATCTTCTTGGTCATTAAGGTACAGAGAAACTTAAAATACATTTTGTAAATAAAGAGTAAATTTGTCTGTGTAAAAAATATTAGCTTTTGTTTGACAAGTTATGGGCTTGATTTTTATTATTTTTTTTTCCAGTTGGAAAAAGTTCTTCAGCAAGGAGATATCGGTGAATGCTGTGAACCCTACATGGTCATGAAAGAATCTGATTCTGCCAAGGTAATGGAGCCAAGCTCTAGTCTGAGATGTTGTAATGTTCTGTTGCTTGCAGCAACTATGGACGTTGAACCTTTTACTGTCTAGTCACAAATATTTCTCAATTATGTCTGGGTAGCTGCAATATCTGTCAACATGTCTGATCTGCCAATTCAAATTCAAGTTTGGCGTCTGTTCAGCCTATTTATCTTGTGTTGTTTCACTGCAGCACAAGGAAAAACTGGAGAAACTTCGTCTTCAGGCAGAGCAGTCATGTAGTCGTCTTGGTCATTTTCGCATGCCTTTTGCCTGGACAGCCATTCACCTCTTCAACATTGTCAGCAGTGTGGGAGGTCTGGATCGGTCCGACCCAGACTCTGACTCTGGTACTGCTAACCGCCAACGTTCTCATATTGTTACATCCACAGTCATGTATGTTCAGTTACACTCACAAAAAAGTTTTTGATTTGATGTTCTGCTAGAGCGAAAGAGCCATGGAACCTGGAATGAGAGGAAGAAGAAGGGCTTTGAGAGGATGAGCGTTGGGGATGAAATTTGTAATTTTGCCACTTTTCGCCCAGCAACACTTACTGTAACCAACTTCTTCAAACAGGTCAGATTTCTATCAAAAGTAAAGTCTTTGACTTTTTTATTTGGTAAAACCCTGATTTAATCCTGATCTTGATTATTTACCTGTTGAAGTTCAGTATTCCCATCAAAATGATGCATGTCATTCTTCCAAAACCTAAAAACCTTAGTTTGCACCCCCAATCTTTAATAAATTATAACGATATTTACACACTGTTTATATATATATGGATCTGCAGGAACCCATTTCAGTAAAGTGCTAAATACTATTGGTAACGGCAGTGCTTTCAACATATAGAAGACATGTATTCTGGGGAGCACTATGTGTGTGCGCGTGTGGGCGCGGTTAGCTGTAAATGCATGTGGGTGGCGCAAAGTTTTAAAAGGTACACTCTCACTTGGGGAAATGTTTGGGAGAGGCAGCTGGGTAGCTGTAATTTTTGTTGACAGCTTTTCGCTTTATTCCTTTGTATTTTGCTTTAGCCTTTTGTGTGTTTTCTTCAATATTATTCCGGTTTATTTTCTGTCAAGTCATCACAGCACGTTCTCTGTATATATATATATATAGCAACAATTCAATTCAATTCAACTTTATTTATATAGCGTCAAATCACGGCAATGCCATCTCAAGACGCTTTACAGACAGAGGGGAAAACATAATGAAGGCCAATTCATAACAGCCTATGTAAGGAAACCAACAGATTGAGTTGAGTCCAACTCAATCTCCCATCCTGAGCAAGCACACTGGCAACAGTGGGAAGGAAAAAACTCCCTTTTAACAGGAAGGAAACCTCCGGCAGAACCCGGCTCAGGACAGGCAGCCATCTGCCTCTGCTGTGTGGGGGGAAGAGGACAGAAAGACAACAGACAACAGGAACTGCTACTCCCGGCCAGGGAGACCTGCTGAGACAGGAGACATACATGTTAATGATGCAACACTGTTTTGGGGGGGGGGGGTAAAAGAAAGAGATAAAGAGAAAAAGAAAGAAGCTCAGTGTATCAGGAAATGTCCCTCAGCAGTCTAAACCTATAGCAGCATAACTAAGGGATGCTAACCATCCCTAGCTATAGGACTTATCAAAAAGATAAGTCTTCAGCCTAGTCTTAAAGGTGGGGAGGGTGTCTGCTTCCCTAACACTAACTGGGAGCTTATTCCATAAGAGAGGGGCCTCTCTTGATCCTATGAAAAATAAACCATCTTAAACGCAACTGGATCCAGCATCTCTTTGAAAGGACGAAGCGCGTCACCAATATTACAGGACCCAACACCTTTCAGCGGCTTTAGGAAAAGGAAGCCGCAACACAACACTTTTCCATTTCAGACTTCATATTGTACATAATAACACTTTTTTCCCCTTGGCTTGGTATGAGCTGCTTTATTTTTGAGACCCATTATCATAATAATACAAAATGCAAATTTTAACCCCCGATTTTAAAGCACCGGATTCTTAATACATTGAAGGCATTCAAGTAGCTTTTCAGTTATAAACAAATAACGCAAACCATGTGAGAATTTTTTTTTTTTTTTTCCAATAAAATAACATCAAACACAACATCTTGAATTTTGACTACGTACTTTGGCCATCAGTACTTTGCTTTTTTTTTTTTTGCCATGAAGGTGACGGACCACTTACTGTTGACAGTAACTCAAAAAGTCAAATTGTCAACCCAAAATCCACCAGTAATGTTTCTTTGCAGAAACTCATGAGAGCAAGACAATTATCTTGAAAATAAGACCATAAACGAGAATCTTCTGACTGAAATATGATTTTACTGTGAGTTCAAACTCAGTTTTTTTTGTGTGTATTAACAAGGAGGGAGATAGACTGAGCGATGAAGACCTCTACAAGTATCTGGCTGATATGCGCAGACCGTCCTCTGTTCTGCGGCGACTGAGGCCTGTCACTGGTAAAGATGACACACTTGTATAGTCCAAAAAGATATTTATGTAGTATTGTACAGATGTGTGCATGTATATGTGATGTTTATGGATGATTTTTGATGCAGTTTTTAATCTTGTTCCTCAGCTCAGTTGAAGATTGATATTTCCCCAGCGCCAGACTCCCCGCATTATTGTCTGTCACCAGAACTGCTTCATGTGAAGCCTTATCCAGACCCACGTGTTCGCCCAACCAAAGAGGTGCTAGAGTTCCCTGCTCGTCACGTATACACACCACACACCACCTACAGGTGAGGACACACACAGGCTGTAGGTTGACCCTTAGAACTAATGCACATTCACCCAATCCTTGCATGCACAGTTCACTCCCCTTGCGAGTGATTATTGATCTTTCTCTTTTTTTTTGAGAGAGAGAGAGAACTTGATTTGTTTTCTTCCTCTAAGTCATTTTGTAGTTTTAGAAGGTTGGACAATTTTACAGCAGAAAATCCAAACAGAAACACTTTTTAAAAAAAAAAAAAAAAAATATTTATTTACTTATTGTGCGATATAATTTATTTAATATAATATATAAATAACAAAGTGAAATTGATTTCTAGCTGTGGCATGCTTTTAACAATAAGGCAAAAAATGGTGAAAAATAGTCTAATAATTTAACAACTTCATTTGAAAAAAAAAAAAAAGTATCATCAAAGATAAAACAAAGATACAAAAATTTGAAAAGAACTAGACGAGCCACGACAAAAAGAACAAAGTAACGACAAAAATATTTTACAGAAATACAGTCGCTCTACAGCGTTGCAGGGTAAGAAGGGAGTGCAATGTCTGGAGGGAGTTGAGATGAAGACTTTTTGCATCCAAAGCAGCAGTCCATCAGTGATGCGTTTTTATTTGTTATGCCAGAGCTTCACTCTGGAAAATGAGGGGGAAAATACACCAAAGTTGAATATACATCATCATTCAAAATAATTGAAAAATAATTCAGATCATTAACGATCTCAAATACGTAATTTACCATCTTCTGCAGTTTGGAGAGCTGCTTGTTCTCAGACTCGATGATCTCGTTTTGAAACTGTGTGAAGAGCTTTAAACTTTGCAAAATGCTGGAGTTCTCCTCTGCTCTTTCCTAAAAACGGGAATAAAGTTAAACTAAATTATTCACTGGTGTTTGAATATTAAAAAATAGTCACCAAGCTGGTGTGACATAGTTTAATCTTTCTAGTACCTTCAGCTCCTTGATGTCGATGGGTGCGAAGTCGTTGAGATGCATCTCCAGCTCCTTTACTTTTGTCTTTAGTTGCACCTCGTCCTTCTCAATGCTGTCCAGTCTGTCTTTTGTCATCTGGGTCTGAGCCTGTTGCGTCGCCATCTGGGTCTATCAAAAGAGCATCTGCCTGTATTATTCTCTTTCTCAGCTGCAGTCCAAGTGCAGTTGGTTGTCCCAAAAAGATATCATGCACCTCTTTAGTGTATTAAAGAAAAAAAAAAAAAAATATATATATATATATATTTATATAATCTAGTCATAAAAAACAGTAGGAGAGTTATTCAATGCTTCTGAATGGTAAAGGCATGGAGTAGTTTTATACCCTAAAGAAAAACCTGTTTTATTTTAGGTATAGTGTTGACATTGTATTTTTGCAGTTCGCCAACGAGCTGCTTTGTTATGTCTGCAGAGGTTTAATCTGATGGGGATTTTCTCAACACACCCTCAACATTTTTCATGTTCCAACACTATGTGTCTTGTAACAATACAACTATCCAGCTTCTCACAGTAAAGCCCTTGTTTACATATTTCTGTGCTGGTTTTTTTTTTTATTTTACCTGTAGCAACTGTATCACTTCTTTCATCTGTTTCTCCTCCTCTGCAGCCTGCTCAGCTTGCGTCCCCAGCTTTTGGAGAGTCCCCTCATGGCTCTTCAGAATCTGCTTGATTTTCTCCATCTTTGCTTCAGTAGTTTCATAAACGTAGTTAAGCGATTCACTTAATTGTATGACGCCATACATGAGTACATTGACTTCCTCCTGTGGTGCTGCTTTCCCGTTCACCTTGTTGGTCTTCCTGATTGGGCTTGCATGGACTGCACTCAAACTCGCAGCCAGACAAAGCAGACACAGGCCCCAGAACATTTTGATAGTTGTCCTTACTCAGATCACTGGTTTAAAGTTCTTAATTTTTTTTCCCTTTTTTTCTAGCTGTTAAACCAGCTCAGAAATTTTTTTTTCTTAAATTTGTTGCAAACTTAAAAATGAACAGTGTAAAATGTGCATATTCCTCTCATAGCAGTACACAGCAACATATCACCTGCCACTGGAAGATTAATCCAGTGGATCGTGCTCCTTTTATAGTATTCGTACATGCGGCAACATAGTGAAATATTAGCTCAGTTGTGGTTCGATCCCAGACCAAGTGCACGGCCTTGGTCTCTGTGACCCTTTTTAAAGCTTATCCCATGGCATTCTAATTTTGTCCTAAACTCTTGCAAAATACATGCACGTATATTATTGCACGTAGCTGCCGTGTGTCTAAAAAAAAAAAACCTCATAATGAGCTGTATCATAGTATGTGCACTAACTGTTATAGATGGGTTTTTTTTGGCAACGGTATAATAAGTCAGTACCCTTTGAGACAGCAATTTTATTGATATTTTAAAAGTTGAACTATAGTCACCTCAAATGTTTGACTTGGTAATCTTTAGTAAGCGCTTCCAGTACTGGGTCACATTCTTTCCATGTCCATTTAAATTAATTTTTGTAGTCTTTTCTTTTCTTTTTTTTTTTTAGAATAAGCCATAAAAATCTTTTATAGTTTAAGAGTAATTAATAAAAAATTATATAATTTTAACCTACTTCCTGATTCATGTTAAATTGCAAACTTCATGTTTGATTTAGTAGATTTACATTAATTTACAGTCTTGTCGTTGTCTTTTCCCTGTCTGTCTTGTGCTTATGGACTTGTCAGGAACCTGCTGTACATTTACCCACAAAGTCTAAATTTCAGCAGTCGTCAGGGCTCAGTGAGGAACATAGCTGTGAAGGTTCAGTTCATGGCAGGGGAGGACCCCAGCCAAGCTTTACCGGTGAGTTGAAGTCAAGGACAATGGCCTATTTACGCAACTTATATAAATGTCACACGCACCTGTGCACAACTACATCCGGAGGGGAAAAGAAGCTTTTTGCATGCTATTCCATCTTCACAACTTTGGTAAAGTGTAATATAGAAGCAGATCAGAAGAATCAGAATAAGAGAAGGGTATTATTAAATCACAAGAATTATTTTGGTGTGATTAAGAAGCCGTCTAAAGCAACGCCAGTCACGATTTTGACGGCCGAACCAGCTGACTTTGTTGGTGGAGAAAATCAAGATACTGTGAAGCAGAGGAACAGAACTAACTCTGGCCATCTACAATAGGATGTCAGAGATCCTTGATTGTTTTTTTCTGACTCTGAATAACAACAGTCTCAGATTATGATAGCTTAAAATAAGTTCATCACAACTGATTGGAGCACTTTATTTAGCACATGTACAAACACGTCAGCTGGAATTCTCTGATAAAAATGATTTCAATTGGATATTACATCTTGCAATAGACTGGCAGCCTGTCCAGGGTGTACCCCACCTCTCGCCCAAAGATTGCTGGGATAAGCTCCAGCTCCCTCGCAACCCCTAATCAGACTAAGCGATACGGATAATGAATGAATATTACACATTTGTCCATGTAAACATAGCTAATGATTGCCAGTTCATTTAGTTATAGAGTTATTGCATTTATTGAACAAGTGGCTTAGTGATAATTTTTTTTTTCACTGAAATGCAGTAACCATGGTGGACCCAGGGCATACCTTGACAATTTCGGCTATGCACTCATGCTGCCTGCTACTTGTGCCGCTGTCAATTGACTACCCCTTCATGTTCACGGATAGGCAGTAATCCCCGTCTTTGATGTCATCAGACAGCCAACTCGAGAAAAAGTGAGCACTGACTGCATACCCAGTGGCAAGGCATCAGCTGCCAATTTACAAGGTCGACTGCATGAGTCTAGGCTGTTTACAATTCACAGGAAACTGGTGAAAACGTATTTTCTGTTCGTGTGTCTTCACGCCTTAATGATGAGAGTAGTCAAATACACAACAACCATACGGTTTTGCTCTAATTTCCTCGTTTAAGATGGACAAAAGAGCTAGTTCAATTTATAGTCATGCTTTCTGCCCTCCGGAAGCAGTTATGCACATGTGTGAGTTGCGTATGCGTAATTTAAGAAAAAGGGCCTATAGTGATATTACTTATGATGGTTTCTGGAATATTAAATAAAGATAATGAAAGAAAACTAAATGTGTCTATTGTATCCTATTTATTATATTTCAAAGTAACATGTTCTTCGTTAGTAAGAGAAATAAAATATAGCTTGTTCAATTCAATTCAGCTTTATTTGTATAGCGCCACTTCACAACAATGTAGTCTCAGGGCACTTTACAGACGCATTAGTTCAATCAATCAGTTTCATGTTTTGGACCTGATTGAGGCCATATTTAGCAGTTTTGTGAATGCAGTTAAATGCAGTTTGTATGCTGTTGTGGAGTGCTTTGAACAACAATGTACTTGTGGTATTTAACTGTACAAAGCATAATTTCAAATATAAACCTTACAACTACAATGCTAATGCTAAACAAATGGCCTCTTTTGATCACTGGAAACCAGGTCATCTTTGGGAAGTCAAGCTGCGCTGAGTTCATGAAAGAAGCGTATACTCCCGTCATCTACCACAACAAGTAAGATTCAGTCATCTTTTTCTGAAGTGTTTCCAACAGTTTTTTTCACATCCTCATTCAGCATTGTTTAACTCTTGCTTATAAGGTCTCCAGAGTTCTATGAGGAGATGAAGATGAAGATTCCTGCCAATCTGACAGACAACCACCATCTGCTGTTCACCTTTTACCACATCAGCTGCCAGACCAAACAGAACACTTCTCTGGAGACCCCTGTGGGCTACACTGTGAGTGCACTCCATGAGCTTGCTCACATTTAGTACCATCACCCACACACTCCTTTGGTCGATAGCTCTTTCTGTTGACTTGCCATCTATAAGAAGATCACTTATCTTTCTGCCCGCCTGCAGTGGATACCTTTGATGCAGCATGGCCGACTACGCACTGGCTCCTTCAGTCTGCCTGTATCTGTGGAAAAGCCTCCACCCAGCTACTCCGTACTCACTCCTGATGTGAGTGTTTTTCCAAGATTTTTTGAAAATCAGCTCACTTGCTGTCATTTATTTCTTTGTGATATGACTAAATGTGTGACATCTCTTTGGCAGGTTCAGCTCCCAGGCATGAAATGGGTGGATAATCACAAAGGGGTCTTCAACGTTGAGGTGACAGCAGCTTCCTCAGTTCACACTCAGGTACACAAATATACATTTTATACAGATTTTTCTTCATTTCCATATGCCTTTTCCTTCTCTTAGTGGTAATAAGTTATTTTTTCAGGCAGGAGCATTATAATTACTGTGATGTTCTTGAGATATTTATCTGAATTTGATGTTGCAGTGCTGAAATAGTTATTCAAGTTGAAGTTTCTGTATGTGCAGTGAGCCCATGCAGTTTTATGATTCTGTGTATCTGGACAGAAATTCCGTCTATCATTATTTTTTTTTTATTTTTTATTTTTAATTATTCTAAAAAAATAGGCCAAATTGACCTGACACTTGTAGTCTGTGTTGTGGTTGCTACTCTAGGACCCCCATCTGGATAAATTCTTCACTCTGGTGTATGTGCTGGAGGAGTACTCCTTCCCTTTCCGTCTTAAAGATGTCATCATAACCGAGGCTAACATGGAAGGAGAGCTGAAGGCCAGTATAGCAGCACTGAGAGGGGCTCTGCTGGATACCTGTGTCAGGTTTTTGCATCAGCTGCTCAACAAACTCATCCAGCTCATCGTCTACCCTCCAGTCATTGCAAACCAAATTGGTGAGCAGACGTTTGAAAATCCAAGTTGCTGTTATGGAAATAGGGCTGAAATGTCTATTGTCATACTTTTATTTAATAAAACAAATAGCAAAAACAGTTTGTCATAATTTAGAGTCCAGAAAAGTTCTTGTCATACACACAGGTTGTTTCCATTTCACTATCTGTAGTTTAAAATCATCTTCATTTCTTATTTGTCTACAGTAAACCTTGGGCGAGCTGCTTTTGAAGCCATGGCTTTGTTGGTCAACCAGATCCACAAAAACCTGGAAGGGAACCAAGACCAGCACGGCCGCAACAGTCTGCTGGCATCTTACATTCATTACTGCTTCCGCCTGCCCACTGCCGAGCCTGCAGTGCCCCTAGCAGGTGTGTCACCAGACCAAGATCAGTCTTTGATACAACTGAAGACTACAGTTTTAACATCTTTACCAAATATCTTAGTTTATTTGCTCATCTGTGCCTGTTCCTTCAAAATAGCAGGTGCCCAGTCTTATGAGATGCCTCTTCAGTATGCTACGTTATCCAGGGCAACCGCCCGCCCAAGCAGCCTGCATCTGTCTCGTTCGAAGAGCATTAGCAACTCCAATCCCGATCTGGCCAGCTCACCGGTTTCCCCTGATGAGGAGGTCCAGAGGATCATCGGAAGCAAGGTGAGAGCATTTGTTTTTGTCTAAAAGTTCTTTAAAAAGTTATAAGAAACAGTTAAAGTTTAGATTAAGCAATACTGTCTATATTGACATGCAATTTCTTCATTGTTTTTTAAAATATTTTGTGTAAAATTTGACCCCAGATTTTGGTTTGGACTTGTGTGCCAATAGTAAAAAAAAAAAACCCAAACATTATTCAATGTAGATATTGTATGAAATATGTATTTTGAGCATCATTAAACTGTTGTAAAAGTTAACTGAATTTTATAGTGTGCTGATACATTGATTGTTTCTTTAACTCCTGGTGCCATGTGTCAGTTTTCATTTCAACTAGTTATTTTGATGTAATGATTTTATCTTTACTCTTCACAACAGATTCAATAATCTCAAGTTGAATGAGAACACTGTTCCAGTAGTTAATCACACTGCTTAGTCAATGCAAATATGCTGTGTGCCTCTGTCCCTTATGTTTCTTATAGTTCCTCCTTGCTCTCCCCCAACCCACTTTATTTTCTTCCTCGCTCTTTGTGCCCTTTGATGTAGCTTCATATTTATTTGTTTCCCTCAAGCAATACCTTCTGTGATGATTACCCTCCCTTTACTTAATGTTTCCTTGCCTCTTGCCACACTGTTTGTGTGTGTGCGTGTGTGTGTTGTTTGTTTGTGTGTCCGATGGCTTATGGCAGGGTATTGATCGCTCCCACTCCTGGGTAAATTCTGCTTATGCCCCTGGGGGCTCCAGATCTGTGCTACGCCGGAACCTCAACTCCAGCTGTGAGCTTAAGCAGGTGCCAAATCCTTCTTCCTCTTTGCCTTCACCTCCACCTCCTCCGTTACCTCCACCTCCTCCATTACCTTTACTTTACACAGTCTCTGATCAGCTCCGGTGCACAATGCCTTATCACACTTCTCGGGATATTGAGTCTGCTTCTTCGCCTACTAACCCTCATCCTACATATCACCTCTTCTTTTTGTCAATGACTACATCTGCTCTATTATTCTAAACACATTACTCTGCTGCCTTACAGGCAGTATGTTTGATGTTGAGTTGAGAGAAGCTCTGCCTGGGGCTTGTTAGGATTCTTACCAGTCTTTCAATCACGGGAGTTCATGGAGAATTCTCTGGCCACTTGCCCCCTCGCATTCACCAATTTTTTTCACATCGCTTTCCTCATGTTTGTGTGTTCACCTCACCATCACTTCATGTCAGGCAAGCGACCTCAGCTGCAATCGCATGTCTGCCTTTCTGGACAGCGTGGCCTTGTTTTCAGTTCCCACAAGGCAGATTACCAAGAAGGTAAAACTGGAATTTACTGCAAAACACTGTTAAAATGGCATTCTTTGTGTCAAACTATCACACTGATTTTCACACATTCAGAACCTCTGGGTGTCATTAACATTCATCATCATTTGTTGCATTTTAACATCTATCCTTGAAGTGATTAAAAAACTGATTATACAACCAATGTGTACTTTATTAGGGGTAATGGTTGCAATATTTTATTACATATACAGTACCAGTCAAAAGCTTAGACACACTTTCCAAATGAATTAAATGGGAAAGTGTGTCCAAACTTTTGACTGGTACTGCATATAATATATAAAATCACCAAATTATGTCAAATAGATCATTTTGTTCAGGGGTGTCCAACTCCGGTCCTTGAGGACAACAATCCTGCAGGTTTTCCTTACATCCCTGCTCCAACACACCTGACTCAAAATAATCAGTTGTTGTGGAGAACTTCATAGGCGGCTGGATCCATTCAGTGTAACCCAGGTGTGTTGGAACAGAGATCACATTAAAAACCTACAGGACAGTGGCTCTCCAGGATTGATTTTGGACACCCCTGATCTACTTTCTAAAAAAGTTTCTTCATGTGAACTAAAGCTTGCTGTTTTGGTTTATGTCTAGTTGCTCCACGAGGAGCTGGGATTACAGTGGGTAGTCAGTACCAGCACTGTGAGGGAAGCAGCACTGCAGCAGGCTTGGTTTTTCTTCCAACTAATGGTTGGTATTCTTATCTTAATTTATAATACATTTATTTCTCTCTCTCAAATGCTAATATCTAAAGAAAACATAGTACACATGCTGGTTATAACAGGTAAAATTTCATTGTTTCTTCTCCTTTTTATCCTCACGACTACAGACAAAGAGCATGGCTCATCACTTATTCCTGACATCAAAATTGGATATTCCGAGGCGTCAGCGTTTCCCAGACCGATTTGTTGATGACATAAATGCACTTGTATGCGCCATCAGTGCAGACATTGTTAGCCGGTATCACAAGGTACAGATCTATCAAGGAAAATTATTAAACCTCTGTCGTATGAAAGTTTAAAGTAAAAAAAAAGAAAAGAAAAAAAGAAGCTATTTTTATTATTATGTGATTTAAGTACGCTGAAGAAGAACCCTGACTGGTAGTCATTTTTCTTGTCAATTAGGAAGTTATTGAATGTTGCATGTAGCAAAGAAACATTGTTTGGTTGACTTAGACATACAATGTTTTCCAGTGTCTTTCTTACCATAATTAATGTCTTTGAATATGGTCATCCTCTCTTTTTTTTTTTCCATTGAAATCCCTGTGTGTGTGTGTGTGTGTGTGTGTGTGTGTGTGTGTGTGTGTGTGTGTGTGTGTGTGTGTGTCAGGATGTGGAGCTTGTGGAGAGGTTGAATAGCAGTCTGGCCTTCTTCCTGAATGACCTTCTGTCTCTCATGGATCGGGGCTTTGTGTTCAGCCTCATTCGCTCCTACTACAAACAGGTGCACATTTATACCCCCCCCCCCCTACACACACAAACACACACACCTTTTTCTCTGGTAATTTTCTTTTTATCCCACTTCACTTTTGATATCTTTCAACAAACTTGTGTATTCAACAGATTCTTAACAAGCTCCACACAGCACAAAATCCCAGCTCTCTGAATGCCCTGAGGATGGACTTCATTCGCATTGTTTGCAGCCACGAGCATTATGTCATCCTCAACCTGCCTTGCTCAACTCTGAGCCCCCCAGCATCCCCCTCACCTTCTACTTCCTCCACCACCTCTCAGGTACTGGAGCAAGCTGAAAAATGGAATAAAGCTGATTTTCATATATTGTATTTGATTATATTTACTAACAAATATAATCTTGTGTTGAAAACTTGTGTTGTTTCCAAACAGCATTGACTGGAGGGTTTATAGAGTGGATTTATATTTCTTTTGTAGAGTTCAGCATTTTCCAGCATGGTGCAAGACCAGGGTGTGGCCACCATGTTCGAGCTCTCCGTCCCTTTTCGCCAGCAGCACTTCCTGTCTGGACTGCTGCTTACTGAACTCTCTCTCATACTTGATCCCGATGGTGAAGGGTGTGTTCTTGTTTTAAGAATTTAATCCCTAAAATCAAACTAATCACAATCTTTTATCAGTTCATATGAAATTAACACAGTAACAAAATAAAACTGAAACTTTTTTTCTTTCTTTTTTTTTTTTTTTTTTTTTTTTTTTTACCTCCAGGGTTTTCTTCCTTCATAAAAAAGCCATCAGTGCTGTACACTCCCTGCTGTGCAGCCATGATGCAGACCCCCGTTACAGGGACCCTCAGGTCAGAGCCCACATTGCTCAGCTCTACCTGCCTCTCCTCCCCATCGTCATGGAGACTTTGCATCAACTCTACGACTTTTGTGGTCAGCAGCATAATATTTCCAGCTCATATAGGATTTTATTGGTACATTTACTTCTCACATTGGCAGGAGCAGAAATACTTGGAAGGTGCTTTTCTTATTTCTTTGCAGACTCCTTGCCTACTTGGGTCCGTCATGCATCTGCCCACACCGATGATGCTGACCTAGACAGTGGCAACACTATCAGTCAGTCTGTTGCCATGGCAATTGCTGGCTCCCCTTTGCCGCACGCCAAAACCAACCCATTTGCACTCCCCTCAGTGGTAAGTCATATCAGCAAGGGTCAGACTGCTCCCCTGTGCCCTACAGACGCATGGGTCACACGTCGGCCTCTGTGTAGGAGGTATATCCTCTTGTTTGACAGATGATCACTCCTTAAAAATACTCTCGTGAAAAGTATTTCCATGTATTTTCCCATGTTCTCTGAAGTGTCTTTGCTACTTTCAGCCTGTAGATGGCTCTTTGTCCATTTTTATTCCTAATGTTCCTAATACAGCCATGTTGTTTTATTCTGAAGAAGATTACAAGATTGGCACTGAGTTTGTGTGTTTGCCATCACCAGGCTGGGCGCCAAACCAGTTCTCTGTCTGCCGAGTGCAGCAGGACGCTGTTGGTGTGTTTCCTGTGGGTGATGAAGAACGCAGATGCAAGTCTTCTGGAGCGCTGGGTGTCTGATTTGTCTGTACTTCAGATTAATCGCTTGCTTGATCTGCTGCATCTCTGTGTTTCCTGCTTCGAATACAAGGTACTGATATAATGAATTGTTACATAGTTATAGAATATTTAATTGAATGAAAAATGCTTTGTTATTCATTTAATTTAATTTTGTAATCACTATCATTCATCACACAGTCTCATTAGGGAGGACAGGTCACCCCCTTCTCACACACACACATGCACAGTCTTTTTTATGGTTGCTGTGATTTACAGGGGAAAAAGACTCTTGAGAGGATCAACAGCCTGACATTTAAAAAGTCTCAGGACATGAAGGCCCGCCTGGAAGAAGCCATACTGGGAACGATAGGAGCACGTCAGGAGATGGTTCGTCGCCACAGAGGTAAGTAGCATTAGTACACTATCTTTTTTTTTTCTTGTAGTGACTTGTTTACAGAAATGTGACTTATTTACAGAAATGAATTTACTCTTACAGAAAGGAGTCCTTATGGCAGCCAGGAGAATGTCCGATGGAGAAAGAACGTCACTCATTGGAGACAAAATGCAGACAGAGTTGACAAGTATGACCTTGACAGTCATGACATCAATGTAAACTGCAGAGGCTTTAAACTAAACTCTTAATCTGTGGACATAATACACCATGTCATTATCATATTCCCAATTTACAAGCGACATCATGCACTAGCTACTGTGTTAAATGCTGCATCCTTGTGTGCATGGAGTTTAGATGTAATCCTGATGACTGTAAAATAAAAATTTCAGGACCAAGGCTGAGGTGGAACAGGAGTCTGTGGTGGATGGAAACTTGGCTACTGAAGCATCTTTGATTGTACTGGACACATTGGAAATTATAGTAAAGGTAAAAAAATAACATCGGAAAAATGTACTAAAGTTTTCTCACTTGTTTACATGTGCTAAAGGTCCTTCATATATCATTTTCTTGCTTCATTTTATCGTACCCCTTCTGCTCTTTTAGACGGTGGTTGCATCTGAATTGAAAGAGAGTGTTCTAGGTGGGGTTCTGCGAGTGCTGCTCCACAGCATGGCAGGGAACCAGAGCGCCCTCTTTCTGCAGCACTGCTTCACTACACAGAGAGCTCTTGTTTTCAAGGTAGGAACAGTGTATTTGTACTGTATTTGTATTATGATCATTATCTCTGTTTTATTCTGTACAGGACTTTGGTCGACTGTGGTTGTGTTAAAAGTGCTATATAAATAAAGTTGCAGTTGCAGTAGGAACAGTGTCCCAATGTCTTCAGGTGTCTCCTGGCCTCCTTTTGGTTAATCATCCTTATAACAAAAAAAACCCCAAAACAACTAAATATAACTTCCTCAGTTTACATACCATCCAGCCATTTCAAGTAGAAACAAAAAAGTGTAATAATCTCTTTTTCTTGACAGTTTTTTATTTTTTTTATTTTTTTTTATTAAATCATTTTATTATCTGCAAAAAAAAAACTAAAGTAAAATGCCATTTATCATATTCAATATGTCAATGTAAAGACTAAACTGTACTAATGAAAAGGATCTGTGTATCATGTACAGTTTCCTGAGATGTTGTTTGAAGAGGACACAGAACTTTGTGCAGACCTTTGCCTGCGTCTGCTGCGCCACTGCAGCAGTAGTGTCGGTTCTGTAAGAAGTCATGCCTCTGCATCCCTTTACCTTCTCATGAGGCAAAACTTTGAGATCGGAAATGTAGGTTAAGGCATTGTTTTGCATTTTGATGTTTTTTTTTGTTATTACTAAAAAAAAGAATGACTAGAAATGTATCATTATAGCTTACTGAGGATCTGCATGCTTTGATTGCGGACTCTTAATTTTTCCAATGATAACTTTTTTTTTTTCTGGTCTTTAATCAGAACTTTGCACGAGTTAAGATGCAGGTCACAATGTCTCTGTCCTCCCTGGTGGGAACGTCACAAAACTTTAATGAAGAGCATCTTCGACGATCATTAAAGACAATCTTGACATATGCTGAAGTGGATGTAGAGCTACGTGACACACCTTTCCCAGAGCAGGTACGAGTTACTGTCTTCATTGCACCCATTTCTCAAGCAAGCCAAATGCCAAAATAAATTAACAATGTGTATGTGTTCTTAAACCTGCAGGTCCAGGATCTGGTGTTCAACTTGCACATGATTCTAACCGACACTGTGAAGATGAAAGAGCATCAGCAGGATCCTGAAATGCTAATTGACCTCATGTACAGGTACAACCATGTCCAGTATGAAGTCTGTAAACAGAAATAATATTTCAAATGAAACTTGATTGATGATCCCATTTTCTGCTTCAGGATTGCCAAGGGCTACCAGAACTCTCCTGACTTGCGCCTGACATGGCTGCAGAACATGGCAGGGAAACACTCTGAGAGAGGAAATCACGCTGAAGCAGCCCATTGTCTGGTCCACAGTGCAGCACTGGTGGCAGAATACCTCAACATGCTGGAGGACTGCCGCCACCTGCCCATTGGCTGCGTAACATTTCAGGTTGGTGCTTGCACTTTCATCTAAATGCCCATTCTACTCACGAACAGTTCATGTAAGCAAAATAAAAGATTTAAGGGTTTTCTTTGTTTTTCTTTTTCTGACTTCTTCATTTTTCTCACAGCATATTTCCTCCAACATACTGGAGGAGTCAGCAGTATCTGATGACGTCCTGTCTCCAGAGGAGGAAGGCATATGTGCTGGAAAGTATTTCAGCGAGTCTGGCCTGGTGGGCCTCCTGGAGCAAGCAGCTGCCTCTTTTAACATGGTAACATTCACATTCACTGACGATATGATGACACAGTACAAACTAGCACAGCATAAAGTTGGAGCTGAAAAAGATGGCCATGTGATTCAGTGTTGAGTGTAGAAATGTTCCATTTTCCTGTGACCACAGGCTGCTATGTATGAGGCCATTAATGAAGTGTACAAGATACTGCTGCCCATCCATGAAGCTAACAGGGATTTCAAAAAGCTGGCTACAGTCCATGGAAAGCTGCAAGACGCCTTCAACAAAGTCTACAACCAAGTTAGTTCATAGTTTGATCACCAGCTAATAACAAGGGTTTTGCGGTGATGAAACATGGCACTTTTTCCTGTTTTTCATCTCACAAATGTCTTCTTTTTCAGAGTTCAGGATGGGAGGTAACAAGTTCACCTGATTTTAAAATAGTCTGCATAAGGTTAAAAAAAAAAAAAAAGTAATTTCTGTTTTGCATTGACAATATTTGTCGTTCCTTCCACTGCTTTGGGGTAATTGTTGTACTCCACTCCTGTGTGAATGACATATTACTGGTAAGTAATACTAAACATGCTGTCACAATTCTACATACATGTTTTATCAGGACACTACTCTATCTCTTATTTTCCCTTCACTTCTACAGTGCAAAGCAGTCTCTCAGCTTGCATATGTATTTCCCTTCTTTTTTACAACAGTTCTTCTGTTATTAAACATGCTATTTATTAACATCTCTCAGAAAATTTATATTTTTAAACAGATTTAAACATCAAATGAAGCAACTTATCAGTTTTTCCAAAAGCTGTTCAGGAATATCAATACACTATCAGTTTTATCCCATTCTGTTCTTGTTTTTATTTATTTATTTATTTTTTGTCCAATTCTGCATGCTGATATGAGTTAATTCAGCTTTTTTTATTTATCCCATCTGTAGTGTTTAGAGAATGTTTGGCACCTACTTCCGAGTGGGTTTTTATGGCTGCCAGTTTGGAGACTTGGATGAGCAGGAGTTTGTCTACAAGGAGCCTTCAATCACCAAATTAGCTGAAATCTCCCACAGACTTGAGGCATGTTGATTCATTATGATTCTAGAGAAGGTGCATTTAATGCTGGATGAAAAACGGCACTGGTGGCATTTATCAAAACATTAATCCCTCTATTGTGCAGGAGTTCTACTCCGTGAAGTTTGGGGATGATGTGGTTGAAATTATTAAGGACTCCAATCCAGTGGACAAAAACAAACTGGATCCCAATAAGGTAATGTAATATGTGTGTGTTACTACTAAAAAAATAAACCTGTACAAGTTTAAGTTTCTAATTTTACTGCTTATTGTTACAGGCCTACCTCCAGATCACCTACGTTGAGCCTTACTTTGACACATACGAGTTGAAGGAAAGAATCACCTACTTTGACAAGAACTACAACCTGCGTACTTTTATGTACTGCACTCCCTTCACGCTGGATGGCCGTGCACACGGTGACCTGCACGAGCAGTATAAACGCAAAACCATCTTGACAACATCTCATGCCTTCCCCTACATAAAGACGCGCATCAATGTTTCCCACAAGGAGGAGGTAGATGTTATCTTCAGTGGAATCACATGGTAAATAAATGCAGTGCATCTCTTCATACTGTCATCCATGTTCCTGCAGATTATTCTTGTTCCCATGGAGGTGGCAATTGAAGACATGCAGAAGAAGACTCAGGAGCTTGCATTTGCCACAAACCAGGATCCAGCAGACCCGAAGATGCTACAAATGGTGCTGCAAGGCTGTGTGGGAACAACTGTCAACCAGGTGCTCGATTGGCATTTGTAGTTTCTGATGCAAAGAATTAATAATCATAAAATATGTAATGTCTCAAAAGGCAGGCATCCTCTGGAGAATTAATTCCTTGAAGATTGGGCTTCCTGTGTCTGTGTCAGTGTTTTAAGTAAAGTGGCATTCCTCAGCAAATATGTAACAGTTTCTCCCCCTCACAGGGCCCCCTTGAGGTGGCGCAGGTCTTTCTGTCTGACATTCCTCAGGACCCAAAGCTGTTTCGCCATCACAACAAACTGCGCCTTTGCTTTAAAGACTTCACTAAGAGGTGATGACACGCTCCACAACTCACACACAGACTGCTGTGCAAACAATAAAAGCAAATCCCAACTGTGCGTTTTTTTTTCTGTTGTTTTTTCATGCAGGTGTGAGGATGCCCTGAGGAAGAATAAGGCCCTGATTGGACCAGACCAGAAGGAGTACCACAGAGAGCTGGAGAGGAACTACAACAAACTGAAAGAAGCTCTGGGTCCTCTCATCAACCGCAAGATCCCCCAGCTGTACAAAGCCGTGCCAGCTCAGACTCTGCAAACACAACGGTAACTTGAGACATTAAACGCACACACGCCTACACACAGGGATATGCAGAATGAGCTCATGGTGCTTCATGAACTGCAACATAATACCAAATTTTATCTCACTGCCGGCTGAAGACTCATATTCTCGCAAAAAGGCTGACATAAAACACTTTTCAGATATTTTTAATCGGCCACAAGAGTCCTTGATTTAAAAAAAATAAATAAATAAAAAAAATTGGTGCACTTCTTTAGAAATTGGATTTCGGAAACTCACCATATGTTTTGAGTTTTCATCATCTTTTGGCTGCAGCTCTGTGTGCACATGGAGGTCAGAGGACTGCTTATCTAAAATCAGACCCAGAGCCGGGACTAGGGCACCTGCCAGAAAGATGTGACAATATCCTGAAAATGAATAACTAAGATATGGTGTGATCCTCTAAATTAGGTTGACTTTAACAGGTTTATATATGACTAGTATTCTTCTCCTTTGTTCATTCTTTAAACCAAGATTCTTTTTTAGTTATCCACTCCCAGGTCAGATTTTAGACCTCAGATTATTAAAATGTAAACACATCTTTCATGTATTAGTGTGCTCTTTAACACCACCATGTCTTTTTCTCGGACTTACAGGAACTCCTTCAGCAGGTCCAGTCTCCGCAAAGTGGACTGCTGAGATGCAGATGACTGGAAAAGAACGGAGCAACAGGCTTTAGAAATTAGCACCATCTCATCCGTCTGTTCCCCCTCCCCCCTACTACCCTGCACACCAACTGTCACAGGCACACGCACCATCTCTTCCTCGTTACTTTACCCCCATCCGCCTGCCCAGCCACCTAGTTATGCCTTAAACCCCCCCCCCCCCCCCCCCCCCCCACACACACACACACACACACACACACACACAAGCAAACACACACAGCTAGTTGTCACTTCTTTTCCTGCTGAACCATCTCCCCCTTCTCCACCAGTCTCGCACCTCTGTAGGAAAGAAATCTCAGCTGTTTATACTGGGAGGTTATCTGCTTTGTAAACATTGTTATTTAGATGGAAGCATTATAAAAGGGGGGAAAAACTTTCCAAAGTAATCTACTCAGTGGCAGCCCAAAGTAATCTCTTAAAGTTTGAGCAGGCTTTAACTTTATTTTTTTTAACAAAGACAAAAAGCTACCAAACATTTTTTTTTTTATCCAAATCATTGAGAAATATGCCAGTTTCTTTTTGTTTTTTAAGAGACTACAGGCAGTATGTTTTGTATCATGTCCTTTTCCTTTTCATTTGTTAGACGTATTTTTCTAAACCATTCCAAATGATAGTCGCTGCCAGACGTTGCTATAAAATAGTCCCAGGGATTTTTTCTTTTGTTGTCAACAGACCAAATAACTTGCATTCCTTCATTTTCAAGTTGTCACATTTATCTGCACATCTTGTTTTTAGAATTCAGTGTAGAGAATTCTGCGGGCTCATCCCGTGTAAGCTCAGGCCTCTGGGCTTGGACACAGAAAACGACAGGATGGCATGTTTTAGATGTGGTTTTTTTTTTTTTTTTTTTTTTTTTTTTGTTAAACTGTGAAATTTCTCTTGTAATGCACTGCAGTCATATCAGATGTTTATCACAGAAGCACTGCCTTTGGCCAAGCTGTCTCCTTCACCCACACAAGCTGTTATAACTGCATCAACTATCAAGATGTGATAACTGAGTATGGTTTGCCTGGGTAGGCAATTTTTATATATTTCTTTTTTTATTTTTACTTGACTGCTGTCAAAAAAGCACTCTGTATGTGTTGTATAGGTTCACCAGTGCTTTTTGAAAGTTTTCATTTAATGTAGCCTTTTTTTTACTACTGTATCAGTTAAATTGCACTGTTGTAAACAAGCTGTGGCATATTAACACTGTAACTACTAAATTACCCAAGGAACTGCTTTTCTACCAGTTAGAATTTTATTTATTTACTCTGCTTTCCATTAAATATCTCTTCCAATGCGTCTTGCACACTTTTATTGGTGAAACCATACAGATGGTAACAGAGTTGTCTCATTAACATGTTTTATGTTTGCTACTGTACAAAGTTTTCCAATTACAGTATTGTTTCTCTTAAACTTATATTTTTCATTATCCTCTGAGGTACTGAATTTGTATCTTGTAAAGTATAAATGAAATATTCGTGTTTTATAGGAGAGTTCAACTTCTTAATGAAACAGTGAAGACGTGTTTCTGTGACAGTTTTGTAATTATTCTGTATTTGAAACAGAGAAAAGTCTATTATATTTAAATTCAAAATGTGTTGATTAGTCTTCGCACACCAGGTTGTAATGTAACTAAATTCTAGTTTATCTCAATACAAATAACAAATATTCACCAGACCACAGTAGTTTTTGCAGGAATTAAAACATCTGAGGCCATTTCCTAACATTTCTTGGAAAAAAAAAAAAAAAAAAAAAACATTGTGTGCTCATCCCCGCTGGTGTTTAGTTTGAAAATGGAGGGAGTTGTTCTCAGTGGTGTTCCTATGATTACTTATGAGGCTGCTCACCAAATTAGTGTTATCTAGGAGGTTCTGGGAGCCTTTAGTGATTAGAAAAGTGATAAAAGTGTTTGCGTTGCCTTGAGTTTTTCTTTGTTGTTATTGTTTTGTATGCATCCTGGGAGGTCATTGAGGGACTTTCAGGTAATTGCAGACGACCGTGACAGTGATACAATGCACAGGCCTCTGTGGTTGTTCTAGTGGCTGCTGGCCCTTTAAGAGGAGCAGGAGGGGGCCCGGAGCATCTCGGCTGCGGTGTTTTTGTCTCTGTCAGTGAGCGCTCCTGGGCCGAGAAGGCTGAAAGGATTTCCAGAAGGCAGGTAAGAGCAGCAGATAAGTTGCATTCCCTCAGTTTGATTTTTTTTCCTCTTTGTTTGACTAACTATATTTTAAAGCGCGTCAGACGACGCGCCTTGGACTTCTTTTGTCTTGCCCATTCCACCGGTCCTATTTCTCCGAAGTAACGGGTCTTTGATACCCTAAAAACCACCCCACTTCCAGTTACACGCTTATATTTATCCCCTAATGTTGAGACTAACTGAGTTCTTGATGGCGATTAAGCGTTTGTAGCCCTTTTAAAAGGATGTGTGAGAGTCTCGTGGTCGCTCCTTCAGTGCGTGCCTTTTTGTTTAGAGCATCATCGCAGGGTCTTCGCGGTACCGTGAGGCGCCTCTAACCAAAAGAAAAACATCTTTATTAATAGTCCACTCCTCCATATTCACATATATATATATATATATATATATTAATATTATCAAAAAGTGTCTATTTTACTGCAAAGCGAATTCATGGTGAACACAGTTCTTGGGATTTTATGTGTCTTATCGTTGGAAAAGCTGTGCGTTAACAACCCACCATTGTACATTCATTACTGTGTTTGGTCATAATCATAGTGGGCTCGTGGGGAGGATTTCACCTACTGACATCGACTTTTACCCCTTTTGATTGCTTTCATAAATGCGACGCTCCCTTTTCTGCTTTGTTGTTCATTTTACCATTCTCCGTTTCTCAACTTAGTCAACTCCTAAACAGAAACACATTTTGATTTGTTTGTTTGTGAACTTTTCCACCATCACGCCAAATGCATGATATGTTGCAACGTCCCAACATTTTTAGTTTGATTAAAAGCTGAAAAACTCAATTAAGCCAGTGAAGACTCATGGGAGAGGGTGGGTCCCAGGCATCCTGGAAGTTTTCATTACTTCCAGATGTTTTTCGTTTTTTGCGCTTCTTGCCTCAGATTTGCTGCTCCTGCCGGCTGTTGTAGGTCAGTCTTCACCAAGGGGAGGATCAAGTCTGAAGGGGGTGAATGTCAGCAGGGCAGGTGGAGTGTCAACAAAGTCAGTTTTACTGTATGCTTTTGTTGTTGTTATTATTAGAGTGGACCTATTTCTTACATAAACTGGTATGTAAAGTCTTAATGAAATTCCTAGACTGAAATTTTCCTCTGAAATAATTATGCACAGTAATAATTGCATTATTTGTTTAGGAATCAGTATTTTTATGTGACAAGTCACATGTATTTGGACAGATTGGTAAGTAAATGTCAGAAGTTGTTTTAAATGGAGTACATGCAGAACTTGGCAGGATATCTGGATGTAGTCATCAGTCTGTTACACTGCATCATACAATACACCACTGTCCTGCTGTTGTATAATGGCTTTCTGGCTGTACTAAATCATCTAACAAGGAATAGCTTGCAGCAGCTGTATGTTGAGTCCTGTGTGGTCACATGAACAGCGGTAGTTGTTTATGGCTCTGATGTACTCCCATACAATGTTTTCATATTTAAAAGCATAAAGCTGAATATTTTGTTTTCAGTTGTAACTTGAAAAGAAATGGAACATTATAGCATGTGAAAGGTTATACTATCTGTAAACCTAATAAGGTGTTAGCTGAATATGAGTTTAGTGAAAACTGAGGGACCCCCTTGGAATTCGCATCAGGCATATCTGGGAGTCCCCAAAACTGCAATTTGAGAATCCTATGGTCAGATCTGTATGCCGCTGGAGTTTCCCTCAGCAGTTTTCTTGGCTGGGCTGGAATGTGATTGTCTCATCATGGCATTCGGGCCCAGGGGTACTGTGGTGGAATGCAGGGCTATAAACCCCATTTGCACACATGGACCACACGCCGGGCACTTAAATGGTTTAGTGAAACTAATGAAATTACACCCTAAATCTTCATCAGACAGTCTGTCACTGTCTTTGCTCTACAAAGGTTTTAGTGCATAATCGCTTAACCGTTCTGGAAAAGGAATATGAACCGTTATTACTGTGTATTTTCCATCACTTGCTTGGAGGAATATTTATGGAAACATAATGTTGCTTATGGCTCAAGTTGTGTTTGATTTCATTGTGCATTCAGGTAAACAACTCCAATCAGAAAAATTAACAAGAACCCATTTAGTTTGCTGTTTTTCAAAGCTGATTTTACCCAAAGCAAACTTTGTAAGTTGTTGTTACAATTACTGCATATTTTTAGGACATTTAAACAAGATGTTTTGTGCAAGAGATAGGTAAGCTTATAAGCTGGGGATATCTGTAAGACCCAATATTACCTTGGTAATGCCCACTTGATGAGACAAACACAACAAGCTAATAGGCCTACTTATCACTGTTCATTAGCTAAACCTGTGCAGTGATGTTTTCTGTGAACATATGGTCAAATTCTGGCTTTTGAGATCGTACAGAGAGTAATTCATTATCTTCATGAATAATCTGACTGATCTCCTTTTGTGTAGTAATGATTCAGAAAAGCCAGATGAACTGCTCTGTCAGGTAAATGACATTAACGTGTTAGGTCTCTAAAGATGCTTTCTTATCTCGGTTCGGTGTGTTTGTGTCCACAGAATATTTTAATCATCAGGTTATTTCATATCTGGAAGTAATTGATAAAATCTTTTCAAAGAAACTACTTAATTATATCAACACTACAGAGAGAC